>NC_134949.1:21928450-22243450 GCF_965638725.1 Aptenodytes patagonicus
TTGGGGCACCCGGTCTGACTCAGATTTGTACAAAAACCATCATTACTTCCTAGCATCCATGGTAATGCTAGGAAGAAGACCTGGAACTTCTGACCCCCTGGTCTGGTCCTTCATGCACAGAAACAAAATCCTGCTTCCTCTCAAAACCAAAGGCTTGCATTTTTCAGTATAAAGATAGGTAGCCATAAACTTTCCTAAGGCTATTTGGCTGACAGTTCAGCTCAGTTTGGAAACAATTCAGGGAATTTGGCAGGATATTAAAAAGGATATCTAAAATATCAACTGCAGGGGAAAAAAAAAATCCTTCTCTCATAAACAGTTGCATCTATGTAATTAAGCTTTGGGAGGATGTTGTTTTCTGGTTCTTTTAACAGTTATCAGCAGAGAGGAAGTTTAAGCCTTGTGAAGTAGGACAGAGGCTCCTCCTTTACCCTGGAATATGCAGAGAACACACATCACTCAGTTTAATACAATTAAACTTAGGTAAATACAGTTAAACTAATTTATATTAGGGTATAGGACAGGGGATTATCTGCCAAGGAAACCTTGACACAAGGATACAAGCTATCCCATGAGAAAAAGTTTTTCAGACAGAGGGCTGAAGCTACCTTTGCTGGCACAAGGACGTGGGAATTGCACTGCTAGCAGCTCCTGTTCCAGGGTAACTGGAAACCCAACTCAAAACAGCTTGAGGGTTTTAGTTTCTGTGTCAAGCCCTGTAACATAAGGGTAGCAATTACACAATTTCCCTCTCCAGACCAATTTGCTTTGCTCCTATGTTTGCTCCAGTTTCAGTTAACATTTTTTCCTGCACATAAAAATAAGTGTATTTTAAATGATTTTTTTTTCTCAGCCCTCTTCCAAACATAGCCTAACTCCTCAGCTGGTTTATTTTTCTCAATACACATTACTGTAATGATAATGCTCATTTTCCCCTACTTAGCAAAATACAGTTTATTTAAAGAAATTAGATATCAAATGAAAGCAGAGATGAAAGAACCTGCATAAAACCATAGGAATTAACACTTTTTGCCTCAGAGTTTTCTATTCATTTTTTCTTTCCAGCTGGTATCAACTTTTTAGCCACTCACACAATCTATGATAAGTACTTTTAAGATTTCCTATACTAATTAAGAATCCAAACTATGAAACCTTTATGTGTAGATAAAAACAGACACTAAACAGACACTTATATCAACATTCACTTTTTCCCACATAATATTCCATGAAAAGTTAAGGAAATTGCATATTAGAAAAACGCCATTAGTACGAGAGTGAATTCCTCAAATATGATGAAAAATTAGTATCTTCGAAGTTCAAGAAGCAATAGCTAACCAAAATCCTAGTACACTCCAGTATTAATAGGCCCTGCCAAGTTTTCAGCAGGACTCTGCATATCTACTTTTGCTGTCTCTGAAAGTACAGTTATAAATATACTTCCTCTGGTGACACTGAAGCTTTAAGCAACTCATTTCTGCCTCATCATCACCTTCTCCAGTGCCCTGGGAAAATTGTTTCTGGTTGCAGAACATGAAAAATATCAGTGAACAACCCTTGGACAAAAATAGCTCTGCAACCAAAAAAAAAAGTTTTTAGGCTCAGCCAGTTCCTTGTTCAGTTCATTGCATAGTGCCACAAGAGTTATATCAACACAAATTATGCTGATGAACATCTGAGAAAGAAAGGAAAGGTGCATACGCTGGCACTGGTAACAATAGGTTTGTAAGTGTAGCAATAGTGAGAGAGGGATTTCAGTGTCACCAGTGCTGGTTCAGCAAGGCTGCTCCCATGCATTCCTAAGGGATCTGCTAACATGCTGAGAGGTAAGTTAGGGTTCCAACCAAATGGTGAAATGTAAATCCTACCATCTGTACTAAGACAACTGTCTTTTGGTTTTAAAGATGAAGTCAGGAAAAATAAGCATGTATCTTTTAGTACCCTTCTGTATCTTTACAGTGTCTTTTATCTTAATTTAAAGATAATTAATAATTAATGAAGAAAAAACAGAAGCAGACAGGATTGTTTTAAAATGTTTTACTATAATCAACATATGACTAAAAAGTACTAATATGGAAATTCAGGTCAGTATTGTTTTCAATTTTAGTTAGCTTGAAAAAAATCAAAATTAAAATTTGATATAATTAATATGTTCATAAACATTTTAAAAATTGACCTATTTAGATAGATTTCCTGGTTTATTTTAATAAATGGTTACAGCTAAATTTTCTCATTGTAAATGCAACCACTTTATGAAGGCAATAACCTAAAAATAAGAGAAATATTGCAATACTTACTTCTACATTTTGATCACCAAATTAGATACACGAATCATATGTATGTAAAAATGCTGAAAAGGATTGTTGAAGATATCTGTAGCAATATCACTACAAACACATTTAAAGTCTGGAAGAATTCCAGTAGTGCATTGAAATATAAGGCAATATTGCATAGCTTTTTAAATCAAAAGGATGGTGTCATTAATACAAAGTTCCTACAGCGTGTGTCTTCACACAGATAATAAGAATATCAGGGAAAGCCTGGAACCGTTATCTTGCTTTTCAGTGTATTCTAAAAAAACCAGATATATTAAGTAAGGCCATATACTTCATGTAGTCAATTCTCAGCGGTATTTCAGGAAAGATTTATCGAACCAGTAGATTGTTTCCTCTCAGATACCGCTGAGACGTGTTCATGGAATTCTAAGATGTTTACAGTAAATTAGAAGCTAATTAGTTGAACTGAAATGCCAGCACCTGCTCCTGCATTATTTAAAAGAAGAAAGAAAAAAAAAAAAACACAAAACATTTAGGGTTTCACAAATGGAGATAATACTTCAGGGCCTGGATTTCTCCAAGCCTATTTAATCATTTGAAAAGGTTGTCAGAATTATTGGGTTACGAAACTGAATCAGTGCATCTTAGATATTTTTCCTTCCTGCAGCTTTAGAGTCATTATTGTATTAAGATTCTGGCAAACAAGGCCAACAATATTTATGGTTCCTGCCATAACATTAAAAATGCATATCCCATTCAGATTTTATGAATCTTGACTTGCAGCAGGAAATGAGCAGTTTAGATGATAATTGACTTGTAAGGATTAGAACAGTTCAGGTTTCCCCCTGTGCAAAGAGAAGGTTCATCTGAGGTCTTACAGATAGATGATAATTCTTCCAAAACATCACATCTGTCTCTACAAAAAGGTCCTTTTGTTATGGTAACTCTATATTGTGGCAATAACAGTTATTAGTAAATCAGATAGAGCAGGCACAGCTAGCCAAATTGTGATGGGAAAATGAGGGTGAAATCCAAATCAAGTATTAGATATGTGTGGTATTTTATATAATGCATAACCAAATAACCTGCCAATCCTAATGAGCTTGTAATTTAATCAGGAAAGTATAGTACACAAGCAATTCTGGGTGGGAATGTGTACCATCAATGAGAGGATCAAAGTAATAAAAATGCTCTGAGAAGGCGTTGGATTTCACGTGGAGAACAGAAGGAGAAATTTTCATACTATAGGAATTAAGAAGCTTTTCATATCAGAGAAGATCCCCCAGAGGAAGGTATTGTGGCAACAGGTGTGAGGAACCAAAAAAGGAGAGTCAGGGGGAGAGGATGTTGTTGAGTAGGAACAGCTGTAATTTAATAGAGTAAATTAAGAGCAAAATTGCAAGAGGCAGAGCTGAAGAGACTGGGAAAGATCTACATGAAAGGATGTGAGAAGGAGGGTGGCAGAAGAAGAAGGTGGTTAAAATGAGGACAGTCAACATGCTCTCTGTTATTACAACCAGAGCGCCATTTCCCAATAGAAGTTCCACTTCTTAATATTATATTTTCCTGATGCTCTCTCTCCTCCCAGAGGAAAGCCTGAGCTCTCATATAGCACTGAGATGTGTTCATGGAACTCTAAGCTCACCATAAATTAGAAGGTGATTAGTTGAACTGAAATGATTTTTGTCTGTTTCAGCCTTGCAAGCACACAAACGCACACGCAGGCTCCTGGTACTATTTACAGGAACCCATCCTGAAATGGATCTGAGCTGTGCTGTGTCTGCTCCGCCTGAGATAACTGCTGTTTGCACTCCCGGGCTTTTCAGAGGATTAGTTCTTGAGCACGTGCTGATTGTACCAGCAGGGCCCCAACTTCATAGACTGGAAGACAAAGTTTTATTCAAAAAGGGCAGAGAAACCACTGCCCTCTTCATTCCCCTTGGCCATCTTTGGGGACACAAAGAGAATGCAAACTGCATGAGGAGCACCCTGCCGGGGAGGTACTTGTCGCAGTACTCCTTTACTTTTACTCACTACTTGTTGTGGTATTGCACTCAAATTCTTGGGAAAAAACAGAGATATACCAAAGCTCCTTCAAAACCACTAGCACAGAGAAAATACTCTGGTGGCAAGCTGAAAGAGGAAGGCTAATGTGTATAGTGCTCTGGTTTGGTAAAAGATACCTAAGAGACTTTACCAAGTTCCAAATTTAGATCAGATCTCTTGAGTTGCACTTGGACTAGGAAAGAAGCCAGAGAACATGGAGTATGGTTTCTTTTTCCTTGGACTGCCCTAAAAGTAAGCAATAGCATTAAAGAAAGAAACTGTTATGTTTTGTGCTGGTTTCACATTGCCACCAAAAGAAGTCCCTCCTCTCCTCTTCCTTGTCCCAGCATCTTTTTTTGCTCTGAGTCTTTCTTTTGCGTTGCTTTTGGAGATACCTCTCTGGTCAGCCTTATCAACTGGTGAGTACCCTGCCCCTGAGACCAAACTAAAATTACAGAGCTTGGGCAGGAGGGGAAAGTAATCTCCCTTTTCATAAGCTATTTTGGTTATAGCCATATTTTATTATTCCATTTCAATGGATAATTACCTAAGTTTAATCAGCCTTTCTTGCCATCAGTGTGCAAGAGGCAAAAATGTCTCCTTTTATTTCTTTTATATTCTACCTCAGTATAAAGGCACAGGAACCAACCAATTACCCAAAACGGAGCTTGTTATCTAAAACAAAAGCTCAGAAAGCATCCTCAATAATAATAGATTTCATAAATTGCCCAAGATCCCTGTTAACAGATTAGCTATTTTAGTTTTCCAGCATAGTTCTCTGATCTTTTTTCTACCCTTTTCTATACTTTTCTCTCAGTTTACCCATATGTCCTCTTAAATTTTGTAGCTACCCTAATTGTTTAACCTTATCTTCAATCAACTCACCAGATCTAATCTGCAATGGTGGTATGCTTAGAAGTCCCCAAAAAGCAAGAAAACCATCTTTCTTTGTATGCCATGCTGACTATGAATTATGCTGTGACTTTGCTTCAGAATTTGGCTTTTAAATCAGACATAAGAATATTACTTTTTTCATGGTAATTATTCTTCTAATAAAAATGAATTTGCAAAGTTCTTAAGAAAGATTACATTGTTCTAATATTCTATTGGAACATGTATAAAAACATGTTCATTAGTTTAACTGAACCATTTCACTTCAATGCGATATTAAACTGGTTATGGTACCATGACGTCTCTCGGTATTCACACACATCAGGTCCCCGTTCCCTCCCATCAGTAAGCCGAATGAAAACACATATCGTGCAGTGTTGCGCTATGTTCTCCCTGCACACACTGCATGGCGTTTCATGGAAGCACCACAGGAGATGGAGACTGTAGATCCAGCTCACAGGAGGCCTGAGCTATTCCCGCAGCACTACAGTTTAATGTCAAACAGAATTACTCCATTAAAGAAGTATAAACATTTCCACATGACGGGGGCGAGAAGGATTTTTTTCCATTTCTCAAAGAGCAGGAATTCCAAATTTCACTCATCATATATCCCATGAGTCTCATACAGAAAGTCTAATATATGGACACCTGTGACATCTCTTCAGAGTGTACAACTCTCTATATATTATGTGATTAATTTGAGGGAGCTGGAATACCTGTGGATTATGCATGTAATATCCTAACTTAACTTTGTCATTGTTGTAAAATAAAAGGTTGGTTTATGAGAATATAGAAGCTTTCAGCTGAGGTATTTTGTTTCTCAGAAAAAAGGAACCATGAGGAGAGAAGGCTTTCCACTTGCTTTTGTTTTTTAAATGTGCTGGTGGCTATGGAAGAATTTTACTAAAAAAAAGAAATAAAGGAAAATAGTCTCCAAAGAAGCACCAGGCATGTTAGTAACGTGGGCCCCTGAGAAAAAAGTTTAAAGATAAATAAATGTTGTCGTAGAATAATAACAAAAGAGGCTTGAAACTGTGAGCAGAGACACAGGCTCTTGTTTTTCCCATTTTCTTTAAAAATGAAATTTGTATATTCTCTGGAAAAGCAAAATGAGGATATGAAGTAAACTCAGGCTTATCATCCTATTCAAAGCCATATTTTTGCTCAAACTGGAACCGAACCAAGTTCCAGGCATTACTTTGAAGACTTTGTTGAACACTCTCATCCTCCCAGAATATTCTGGCTTGCAGTTCAGAAGAGTGGATTGATCAAGTGTTGACATCTTTGCAGAGGGAACTCTTCAGCTCTGAGCCTGTCTGCATCCCTTGGGAGGGATCCCTGCCCTAATCTCTATCTCTCACCACATGCATGGCCAAAATCTCCAGCAAAAGCCAACACCTTCGCACTATTTTTGCTGTTCATTACAGTTCTGCAAACATTAGCAAAGCGGTCAGATCTGTTTAGAGGTATTTAAAATTAGTTTTTACTGCTTCTAGCAAGAGGGATCTTTGATTCTTATTCTCCTACAGTGGACACCCGTGTCTAGCTGCTAGCATAAAGCCAAGCCCTTTCCTCACTCCAGTAGCCCCCAGCAATCTCATGTGGCTTAGCCTCACTGCCTGAACATGAGTGCATGCAGGCATTAATGTCTCTCCATGCACGTGTATATTCAGGGGTGAATTTACTGGAGGGGACAGGCAGAAAGGTCTAAGAAGTTTTTAATCCTGTTTCCCAGAGCTCTGGAGCTATTCTTATTCCAAGTGCAATATTATACAACGCTTTCCTTCAGATGCTACAACACTGAATGCCAGCCTCAGGGAGCTGCAAAGAGACTGTGGTTCTGCATTGGTGAGAAACATTGCCCATTCCCCAGCAGGGAGGAGGAACCCCTCCCTGGCTGAAGCCTGACCATACCGCATGGCCCTTTTGAAATCAAAATATTGTCATTTTTAATATGAAACCAGTTCTGGACTGAGGGAGTGGTTGAAAAAATATTATTGGCTTGAATCCTAATGAAAACAGTGTCATTTTCAAAGGCACCTGAACCAGACTGAAAAAAATGTTTTGGCTTTATTTCCCAAAACAGAAATAACTCCATTATTAATCTATCTCCCTAACTGGACCAACCACAAATAAGGCAGGTTTTTGGCTAATCATTTGACAAGTAAATCAGAAAACCCCATCGTGCTTCATCAGCAGGTGATAAATAATATAAGAATACAAGTTTCTGTATCTAGCCATGTCTAAGAGATATGGGAATGGAGAGCAAACCCTCTAAAACAATACTTTCAATACCTGAGCAAGCCATTACTATGAACACATTTTATTTATTACTGCTTAAAACATGACCAAGTTGTTTTTTGTTGCACGTTAAGTAACATGTAGAAAATTTGCATGGTGATTTCAAAGCTCTCTCTTTCAAAATCACACTGCTACATTTTTAACATGAGTGGATTGACTGTTCCTTCTATAAGGAAGGTATTTTTTGTTCTGAATATATATGCTTCTTCCCAACTGAAGTCAATGCATTAGTCAGGCTATCACCACCATAAACAAATGTAATCTATTTCATCCATTGATTAAACCAGCAGAGCCTGAAGGAACATTTCACCATCCAGGAAACCAAATGGGTATTTATAACTTCCATTCATGCTTTTTTTGCATATAGATTGTGAAATTGTAGAGGAGGCATTTTGGTTTCTGAGCTAATGTGTTCAAACAGAGGGATCAGTCAATTTTGCAAAAGCAGCTTATTGCAAAATTTAAATAAATGTTGCAAAGTCAAAGACTAAATCTCCCAGTAAGATGTTGTACGTTTTAATATGAACATTACACAAGTTTCAGCCTGAAACTTGAAACACACCTGCTTTAAAGAACATTTTCTTTTATCTTCCTGTCCAAATTTTCATAGATGAGACAAGAACAAAATAAGGAAAGGATCGTAAAGAAAACGGACACTCATACAAGCTTTGCACAGCTAACCTAGATGCATTGCTCAGCACTGGTATCCCTCTCCCTCCTCCCAGGATCAGAACAAGGGAAACTCCAATGTAGGTTCCCTGCTATCTCCTGAGACTTTGGTCATCCCTCCCATCCCAGAGATCCTACCACTGAAGATGTTTTTCCTGTGGTATCCCTTTTCCTTCCTTGTTGCCATTACAGGTTCCTTCATTTTTCATATCTTTGAATGTATTGTTAAGGACCAGGCCTACTGTTTAACCAAAATGACATATTCTCTGGGGCCATGTGCATGGATCATTGGTTGCTCTGGGTGACATTTTCTCTGTCTGACATTAGGGATCCCACTTCGAGTACCTAGTTCAGAAGAAGCTAACTGCAAGGCAGGTGTCCACAGTAAATGCCCTGACCCATCCCGTGGAGGAGCTTTATCGTTCCCACTAGCAATGTGAGGCTGGAGGCCTCCTGGACCTTACTGCTGTCACAGCTCCCCAAATCTGTGGCCCTGTGAAAGCCAGTGCAGGGCATTTAGAAAGATAGCATGGGGGACTGAGAGGAGGAGAGATTAAACTGAGCAGATATTACACCTGGTGGATTCTAAGAGAGGTGATGCAAATACACATATTTCCAGCACCTGTTTATTAAAACTGAATCCTCTCATACCTACTTATGTGTCACCTGCAAGTACAATTTAACTCCACAAAATTTTCATTTTCTGAGTGAAAGACTTTTGTCAGAGCTTTAGTCTTCATCTCCCACATCTCCAAACCCAGAGGTTTCAAGCAGTTCAGAACCTAGCTGGGATCACAAAGGATTGTAAAAGAAACTGTGGATTTGGGTTTGTTGCTGGGGGGGGGGGGGGGTTGAGGAAACAAATAGTTTACACAAAGGAGCTACTGTCTTGTCAAGAAGAGTTTATCTCCACAGCCTTCTGACCATGGCCAAGAGTAGTTACTTAAGAGGCTCAGAAGAAAACTTGTACCCGGTGGTTTCCCCCCTTCTTTTTTGTAAGCTTTTGCCTCTCTTGGGAAAAAGAGCATAAAATGGTTTTGTTCATTGCCTTTTCTTTGTACATTTCTTTATTTTGCCACAAAGAATTTACATGAAGAGACTATAAATGTCAAAGCTTCTTGTTCAAATAAATAATTATATTCTGAAAATAGTCTTTAAAAAACTCTGAACAACAAAAATCTTCATCTCAAATTATAAGAAAAAAATATTTAGCAAAAATACAGGGTTTTTTAAAGGTAAAAACAAACCAAAGGAATGGCTAACATCATTTCTGGTGTGAAAGAGGGAAGGGGCACAATCAGGAGCATCTGTCTTTGTTTGAAGTGAAAGGAGAAAGTGACATTACCAACTGCTGTCTTACTAAAATTCAAAAACCTTTGATAAAGACTGGTATATGGTAAAGTTTGTTTTTAACCTGGGTGGGAGCTTAGGTTTAGGTGTATCCATAATACCATTACCAGTTACAGATTTCTGCTGCTAAAACATACTACATGACACAGTTGTTGCTCAGAGCAGAAACAGGTGAATTACTTGTAATGATTATCAAAATCTGCATATGACATTTTCAGAGTCAGTATGCCAAAATACTGAAACAATACAAATTGCTAATTATTCCAAAGCAAAATGTAAATATTTTCAAGGGTATTAAGATAAACAGGATTTGTGTTCCACTCAGGAAACACAAATCACTTATTCTGGATTCCCCAAAATCAAAGATGTTATATAAGATCCTACCCTGTAGCTTCTGACATCTGTTCCGTATCAGCTTTTTTGGGGAAAAATAAAATAAAATCCATTTTGAAGTGCAAAAATTACAGAGATTAACAAATTATAAAAAGCACCTAGAAGACAAAAAGCGCCATTCTCTTTTACATTGCACAGACTGAAAGAGACATCAGAAGACCCTAGACCTATGTATAATCCCCCAGAAAAAAATTAAATTCATCTACATACTGCAAGTAATCATGTAAAGAAATAATAAAGAAAGGATAAAGAAAGCAAGAGTGTTATGCAAGCACACTTGGAGGCAAATGAGAAGTGAAAAAGCTGGATGAATCACAGGATCAGAGAAAGTCTGAGGCTGGCAAGGACCTCTGTAGATCGTCAAGACCAGTCCCGTGCTCACAGCAGAATCAGCCAGAGCCGTTTGCCCAGGACCACATCCAGATGCTTTTGACTATCTCCCAGGACGGAGATTCCACAGCCTCTCTGGGCAACCTGTGCCAGTGCTCAGTCACCCTCACAGTTGAAAATTGTTTCCTGATGTTCAGATGGAGCCTCCTGTGTTTCTGTTCATGTCCATTGCCTCTGGTCCTGTCACTAGGCACCACTGAAAAGAGCCTGGCTCTGTCTTCACTGCCCATCATCAGGTACTTACACACATTGACAAGATCCTCTGAGCCTTGTTTCCTCCAGGCTGAACAACCCCAGCTCTCTCAGCCCCTCCTCCTGTGCCAGAGGCTCCAACTTAATCAACTTTGTGGCCCTTCACTGCAGTCTCTCCAGTATGCCCCTGTCTTTCTTGTATGTCTTGTTAGCATATCATGTTCACAGTTGTGTTCTCCATTTGGTCCATGAGGACTTTTAGACACTCAAGTTAGTGAAGAAATCACTAACTAAAAAGAAAACACAAACCTACAGTCGAAAAAAAAGGCTAAATATTCCTAATAGGCCTACTCTCAATTCTGCATAATTCTAGCCTTTAGTTATGTTTACATACTTGAACAGAAAACGTTATCATCTCAACAAACTATATTAACATTTTATTTTTGTATAGCCTGTGTTCTTTATAATTTAGGTATTACAGTGTGCTGTCAAACCTTCATGAAATACATGTTTGTGTGGAGAGAGGAGAGCTAGTTTTTTGCTTTTTATGCTTCCAAAGCAAAGCAAATGTGCATCTATGACATAAGGATAAAGATTTTTAAAAAAATAAAATCTTGCAGCTTTTTGTATGTATTTTGGTAGTGAAATATAGTATGAATTTTTTTTTGTAAGAAAAATATTACATGTAAAGACTGCACTGAATTTATTTGTACCATATCAGACAGATACAGCATTAGATACATAGACAACAAACTAACAGTTTGTTAACCATACTATCTACAATTATATTATGTCTAGTACTAAATCTCATCTTTGACAGTTTTATATTGAGGGGTCGGAATTTTCAAAAGAAGGATTTTTTTTTTTTTTAAATTGTGAACTATTTCAAGACAATTTGGAAATACAATTTTTCATGTGAGATTTCTAGAAGATGTATCACAAATTATTAGAGCAAGTGCATTCTTCAATAAATCACTGTTATTCACACATGGAAATCCAGTAGGTCTTGTCATACAATTAGGCACCTAATTGTGTTGGGAAAAAAAACAAACAAACGAATGCTTAAATAAATAACAGCAGTAGAACTGCCCACTCATTTCTTGTCTTCATTCAATTTTTAATAGCATATTCTTGCCTATACTAGCTATAAAAATATTAAGCATGTGCCTGTGCAACTGACACATGCTTAATATTTCAGTTTAGATCAGTAATTATTGTTTTAGTGTGAGCAACATATACAGTATTTCTCTGAGTTCAGACATTAAATGATTTACCAGCATATTTGACCAGTTGAATCTGGTTTATTCTGTTGACTGCTATTGATTCTGACCAAAGCAGCTAGCATTGCATTTTTCAAAACCTAGACTCCATAAATTCACAACTACACCATTGAACTGACAAACCAGAAGCCATACAATACATTTACATTCACAGCTGGCATGCCTTCTCTGATCTTTTTCCCCCAGACATGAGGCTGTAGTATGATTTATTCTGCTCTATTATTGCTTTCTATGTCCCAGTCCATGTTTGTGCTTAAGGACGCATGATGAATCAACTGCCAGGGGCCAGCACACTGCAAAAGTGAGAATATGAAGACATGATGAGGTGAAAATGTGATTACAGTTCCAAACCTGCCCCAAAAGAAAGTCCCCGTCACCACAGTTTGCACACTACAATTCAGAAGACTAATATGAACCAAGAGTGAAGTCAACCAGAAATTTTAAACAGACTATTGACATAAAATCACAGGGTACATGCCAAAAAATGAGCCGAAATGAGAGGGAAAAGTAAAAATGCTGGGTCTTACTATGTAAGCTGATAAAGACTAGCCTGTAATTCACGTAATTTATCACACAGATTTCATCAGCTTGGACAGAACTGTTATCGCAACATTTGCATTTCCATGGACTGCCTGTTAGAGCAGCTGTGAAAGAAAAATTTAGAAACACAGTTATGATAATTGTACTTCTCCTTAGCACAGTTGAGCCCACTGGAGTTCTTGTTGCCTGACCCACTGCTGGCGATCAGACACCCCCGGAGCCGCAGCAGCACACTGCAGTATCACCCTGGAGCTTCCCCTTGCTGCGCGGGGGGTAGTCAGCCAAGGTGAAATGGCTGAATGCTGTTGATAGCAGGAGATGTATTGTGGACACTAAAGGCAGTGCTGCTGCCTGCATCATTATCCAAGTACTGCTCTGCCTCGCAGCGCTGGACTTCTGAACCTCAATGGGATTTCAGTGATAATCACTTTTGACTGAAGGCAGGACAAGACTAAACAGGGCAAAAGCTCACCAGATGCAAACGGTACCAGCCCTTATAATGAAGAAGGACAGCTCAAGAAGCTCCTCTCTATTAACTGGTTGAGTCCACTGTTGTTCTTGCTTACCAGCTGATAAAAGTAAGTCATAGTGCACTCTGTGGACAAGAGCCAAGGACAGACACCAGCCATCCCAGCTAAAGGATGGGAATCACCTTGAGGCAACTCAGATGACAAAAAGTAGGATGTTTAGATCTGAGTTTGTTTCCCCAGACCCAAAGAAAAGAAAAGAAAAGAAAAGAGAAAAGAAAAAAAAAAAAAAAAAAAAAAAAAAAAAAAAAAAAAAAAAAAAGAAAAGAAAAGAAAAGAGAAAAGAAAAGAAAAGAAAAAAGAAAAGAAAAGAAAAGAAAGAAAAGAAAGAAAAGAAAAGAAAAGAAAGAAAAGAAAAGAAAAGAAAAGAAAGAAAAGAAAAAGAAAAGAAAAGAAAAGAAAAAAGAAAAAGAAAAGAAAAGAAAGGGAAGGAAAGGGAAGAAAGGGAAGGAAAGGGAAGGAAAGGAAAGGGAAAGGAAAGGGAAGGAAAGGAAAGGGAAAGGAAAGGGAAGGAAGGAAAGGAAAGGAAAGGAAAAGGAAAGGAAAGGAAAGGAAAGGAAAAGGAAAGGAAAGGAAAAAGGAAAGGAAAGGAAAGGAAAGGAAAGGAAAAGGGAAAGAAAGGAAAGGCAAGGAAAGGAAAGGAAGAAGGAAAGGAAAGGAAAGGAAAGGAAAGAAAGGAAAGGAAAAGAAGAAAGGAAAGGAAAGGAAGAAGGAAAGGCAAGGAAAGAAGAAGGAAGAGAAAGAAAAGAAAAGAAAAGGTGCCTTCCAAGGGTCCCCTTCGATGCGGGCCCCCGCCCCCGCCCCCCGCGCCGGTGCCACAGGAGCTTATCATGCTTCCATCCACTTGGGTGAGTTGTTCTCTCCAAAACTATTAAACGGTGAGCTGGTGAGAGCATGTCTAATTTTTGGAAGACAAGATAGGGACAGAGGAATCCCAACCACAGCACATGTGAGCAGAGCACCATCCTTACCAGACAAACCGCCTGGAAGTACAGGCTCAGAAACACTACGCTGTACTCAGTGTGTCTGATCCTTAGCTTTATCCGAAGAGCTGAAGGGCTTGTAGGTGTTTCAGGACACCAGAATAGTGAACACACATTCCCCATATGTGTCCTTGAGACAGGAGCCACTGCCTGCATTGTGGAGTACCTAATGAATCAGATCTGGGCCAAGATCATTTCTGCATCTGGATGTGATGCAATACTGAAGGCAAGCCAGCCTTTAGACAATTCACTCAAAAGCTACCTGGTTTTCACTATTTAATGGGGACATGTGGCAGATCCTTGCCTGTCTTACACTCAAATGGGGGTAGAGGGATTAGGAAAGGACTCTAATATCTGCTGTGCATTTTTGTTCCCCAAACTTCATTACTGCTACGTCAGGCACTCCTGCTCTCCCTCCCATCTAGTATCAATTTTTAATCTGACTTTTTTGCACGGCTGATGGGGGTGCTACACACATCTGCATCTGCATAGAGCACTTCCAGGAATATGTTTTCCCAACACCACAAGGCTAGTAGTGCTGCTGTAATGACTGCACTTTTCCCCTCTGGCAGAATTGAGTACTCTCTCATTATCTGAGCATTGTATTTCTCCAAAAGCAGCACGAACTTCCTACTTATTTTTTAAATGAAATTGTTTCTAAAGTTGTCCTAAAAGTTTCCAATGAAACTTTTTCAGAAAAATAGACCATTTCCTCTCCAAAATTCCTTTGGCTGAAACTCCAAATCTCTGGAAAAAACTAAAGAAAAGTATCTAAGGAATTTATAAACCTTTAAACTTTTCACAAAGAAAAAAAGTTATTTTCTGGTCAGTTCTGTTCACTCCTTATCACATCAGGTTTCATGAAAAATAAAGTTATTTTTCAATAAAGAACAGTTACCTCAAGTCGATATCAAACAATTCTCCAACAATTGAAAGAAGAAATGCTTATAGAACTAGATATCATCTTGAATATTTATATAGTACTCCACATTAAAGTGTTTTATATTAATGTGTCTAGCAATAGAGGGAGAAAGCAGAAGTGGTGGAAGACAGAAAACTAACAAAATAGGGTATGTTATGGCCTACTACGGGACTTTTATGGTTTGTGAGTAAAGCATGTGTGTGACTTTTCCATGGCATATGACTTCCAGAGTTTGAGACCAAACGGCAATAATGAAAATGAAGAAAAGAACAGAACATATATAAAAACACACTTATTAAGATAAAAGCAGCATTCCTGCAATTGACAGACATGCGGAAAAATCCTGAGTTAGACCCTAATATGGTCTAGTTGATTTTCTGCAGTTAATCAAATTACATACCTCCTAACAGCACAGAAACACTCCCATGATCACACAAGTGTGTGCCTTGTGAATTTATAGTGTATGCAATATTATGCACATAATATGACTAATAGTATATATAAAGAGTATTTTCAGCCCAAATGCTATTTGCTATTGATCTGCAAGGTGATTTTAGTCTTTGGAGCCTCTAGATGAGGAAAAAAAAATAGCTGCAAGGATTTTTTAAAGCAAGCAAATGTGGTATCTTTGACTACAATTGAAAAGTATATTCTGAACCAAAAATTTAAGACATTTGATCAGTTCAGGACAGCCCCATCTGAAAAATTGTGCCTTGGGCAAAACAGTTCTTTCCTTTCCTGTGTTCTTTCTTCTTCTTCCTTCTCCAAGGAGGAGTGGGTGACCCTGAAGAGCCAGTGACAGATTGCATGCATGTGCTTATCATATTTTTGTTATGATATAAATATAGTGCATGCATAATTTCTGTTAGGCTCAAGCATTTGGTTATGCATTTTTATCTAACAGGTCTGGTTTTATTATTTCAACCATTAAAACTTAGAGGAGAACATTTGCACTCTAAATTCATCTATTAAATAACTTACAACTATGGCAAAGTCTTGCAACATTTGCACTCTAAATTCATCTATTAAATAACTTACAACTATGGCAAAGTCTTGCCTTGGGTTTAATCACTTTTGGTAGGTACCAGCACAAAGATTTACAGATGTAAACCCTAAGGTCTCTTGTTCAGTTGCAGAGTAAATCCACTAAAGTTTGAATAGTTGGTAAATATTTAATGAAACAATAAGCTCCTTGAATATTTTAATGTAATATTTCTTTTCATCTGTTGTGCCTCAAGAAGATTTTCATATATCAAAATGTATGAAGTAACTTAAAGCAATTTTCAAGTGTCACATTGATTTAAAATATTTCCTCTCACAAGATTCATTCTTCAAATTGTGTCATGATTAAGCAATAATTGGAAGATTCTCTTCACTTCCCTAATTCTGCCTTTTAACACTAAGATATGTGATGATCTGTATACAAAGGATTAAAATCCTTTTGTAGTATATCCGTTTGTGAAATTAATCACTGATAAAGAATATGCATAATGAAATTTCTGATTTAGCAGGGGCTAAAATTACTAAGGGAAAAATAAGATAGAAGGGCGTCTTGAAACCACTACCCTTGATATACAATTGAAAGCCAATTGGCAT
This sequence comes from Aptenodytes patagonicus, assembly GCF_965638725.1. Lineage (NCBI taxonomy): Eukaryota > Metazoa > Chordata > Aves > Sphenisciformes > Spheniscidae > Aptenodytes > Aptenodytes patagonicus. The sequence continues at coordinate 21,944,804 of NC_134949.1, forward strand.
TTCTGCCTTCTGTATTCTACAATTTCATATTATTAAATGATGATATAGTAAGCCCTCGCAGTAACAGAAAATGAGCTAAAAGACATAGTAAGGACTTTAAGGGAAAAAAGTTTTGACCAAGACATACTTATTAGTTAGCTCTCCTTACACTTGATTTCTAGTTTTCTTTGCTCATAATTGTTTTTTTACTTAGAAAATTTTCTCTGCTGAGAAAAGAAGCAAAAATTAGGTATGTTCTGAGCATAGGCTAAAGCCCTTATTTTATCTGGAACTAAACTTATTTAAATTTTCAGTGGATATGGTTTCCCCCATGGTTTTAAATGTTTTCTTTTAACAACTGTTGGAGAAAATCCTAATGGTATATGTTAAAACCACCTGTGCTTACAGTAAATTCCACAAAGTTTAGGGAAATTTGATGAACCTACTTTGCTGCTCCCATCTTTCACTTCAGTAACAAATATATAATGTCAGGCTTAATCAGGAACTCTAGCTCTAAGACACATGGCAAGGGATTATCCATCGTCCCTTCAAATACTATAAAGGATTTCTACACAGCAAACAAACAAAAAGCTAATATATGTCTAAATATGAACTTTGTGGCCTGTCTTTTTAAATAGCCAGTCTCAGTCAGCCCAAGTTCAGAAATGCTCATACACTCATGGGTAAGGAGTTGAACTGAAACTATTGAGAGTGTTGGAGAGTGATCTCCGACAAGACACCTTAGGGACAAGGTTTCCACATCCTACCTAAGCAGCCTGGAGCACAGGCAAAGCTCACTGATGTCTCCTTGCACCCATTCTTACATCCTTAACCACAATGATAACAAAAGCAAGCTAGCCCAAAAATCACAAGACAGAAAAATGCATTTTTGTATGCTTTTGATGGCTTTCTGTAACTGCAACAGACAAAGCAATCATGAAGCCAGTATATCTGATCAGAAGAGCATTCTCTGTTTGGAGGAATCATTAGAATATGCAATATCACTGGCATGACTCCAACTTTACTTCTCAACCTTGCCATAAAGATAGAGATCATAAAGCAAAAAAAGGAGGCATGGCCAAGGTATCAAAATACTGCCATAGTTCTAGTAGGACAGAGTTCTGCTACTTTATGCCAAAGACCAAAGTATAATAACTTAATTTTTGAACTGACCCTCTTCTTTTCTGCACACCCCCTTGAACTACAGCAAACCCAGCTCAGACATTGTTCTGAGACTGACAGGAATATGCTCATGAAAAATATACACTAGGGAAAAAAAAAAGCTACTCAAAAGTGTAAGTGCTATCACTGGGATAGTCCCTACAAAAAACTGATGTGTCTGCTGGCAGTGTCAGTCTTACCCCAGTGATTAAAAATGCAATCTTACATCTTCTCCGTATTCTTCTCACTTAAGTGCCTAGATAGCTGAAATGAATTTAGTCCCAAGTGGTTCATGAATCCTGAAAATCAGAAATTAATGTTGTACACCCCTTAACAGTGGGATTTTGAGCTTTACAGTGATGTGCAGCTGGGTTGGTCTGAGTGCTTTTGTTTTCTGTCTCTGATATTGCATGAGATATAACTAACCTTAAAAAAATATGTTTAGATTTCATACCCAGTCTGTCTCACACATTGTATTTGCATCCTCATGTGTGACCCCTCAAGCTAACCTACTGGGGTGGTCACTATCTCACAGCAATCTCCATATCTCAGCTTTCAAGAGGATTTATCTGTTCTTCATTAGGCGAGGTCAAATAGGACTAATGCTCAGAAGATTTGTACCTCATTAGCATTATCTTTATTGCCATTATTTCACAAGCTAACAAAACAAAAAGAAAATATTCCCCAGTTAGTTCCAAACATTCCTACCCTTCTCATCAGTATTGCCATAACCCTTTTCTCTAGGGCAGCTCAGAGCTTAGTTCTTGAAGGAAAGGCTGACAGCAGCAAAATTATGGTACCAAGAGGGACAGGCAGAATACACTCTCCTGATTTATAATCAGATTCTCTTATTGTAACAAGCACTTCCTCATTGCTGGGCTACTTAGATCAGCTCCTGTAATCTGTCACCTACTAGAAACTACTCATTCTAGCTGACAAAGAAGGGCGTGTTTCCTCCCTATACTTATTTAAGAATTTTAACCACCAAATGCTGTGCAGGATCTTTGGAGTGGTATTTTAATTCAGCTCTTAATAAAAAAGAAATAGCATTCTGAACATCACTGACCTGTGCAAGAATGATTTGTTTTGCCCCTCTGAGTGACAGGCGAGGAAGAAGAATGGTTTCAGGATGAGATGTGATATGGGGTCTTAGATGTTGTGGATTCTCAGTGTGAGAATCTTGGTGATCTTTGCAATTCACTCATATCTAAATGCATCCAAGAGGCAAATCTGAGGTACAACCAGTTTTTAAGTAGACAGACCTAGAAGTAAGGCATCTCAACTGAGGAGGATTTTCTACAGAAGTGGAGATGGACATACCTTCTTGGCCATCAGTGGTCCTTCTATGGAGCATCAGAGGATTTAGGTACAGTTTCCCTTGATTTTTAGACTCTTGTAAGTGGAACCTAGCTGTCTAGATCAAGCTGACATACATACAGGAACAAGTACAAGTACATAATACCTAACTGTGATGCCTGGGAGTGTTCAGATAATGGAGATATCAGACATTTAGCTACAATTAGTTGAAGCCAAACGGGGCTTTTCAGGTAAAGTTGGACTCAAGAGTGGGACTTATCTCACTGCATTAATCAGTGAAACAGTCACCTCTAGAAGGTGATTCATCCGAGTTAATTTAGGATAAGATGTTGTAGCATAAGATAGATCACTCTCTTTAGGTGTTTATTTCATTGACTGTGAAAGGAGCTTGACTTGCCTCCACATTTTCAGATTTCAGAAGACAGAAATCATCACCTTTGGCACCAACAAGCGTTTTCATATCACCAGACTTCAGATGCCTAAGGATCTAATTTCCTCAGGTGTCTCTATGGAGAGAGAAGGAAATGCAGAACACCAATTTTAAATGACAGCTTTGCACACTTACTTTGTTGCTTCTTTTTGATCCTTATTTCTAAGCATAAATTGAAGTAATCTCAGGGCAGTGTTTTGTAGGCACATTTGTGTGAGACAGTCTTATAGTATAGTGCATTTATTTAATACGGCTTCTCAGGAAAAAAATCCTCAGTGAAGCAAGACTCCAGTTCAGCAGTGTCCTCAAATATATCTGACACCCAAGTGTCTAAACCCACTGCTTTTCTGCCAAGCCCACAGCACACGTTTTAATATCACTGATGAGAAAAAAGCAGAAGCGCTTACAAACCCCATTTACACGTAACCAGGACTGTGACGTCTGCTTTTAGAGTGAGAGGTGATCTATTTCTTTTACATCCTGTTTCACTAAGCAAGATAGCTGAGGATAAAATCATATCCCACCGGCTAATCCCCTGATGCCAATGACCTCGAAGCTTCATGAGCGCAGTGGAGGTTTCACTGGACTAGGGACAAGGGTCTTTACTCAGCAATGACCACAAATCTGAGGGGTAACAGCCCTGCGATAACCTCCTTCTTGTTATGCCCAGCTCAGCTGGGGGGGCATCAGGAGCCTTTCAACGCCACGGCGAGCATTTCAGCTCCACAGAGCACACATGGCTGCAGGGTTTTGGCTTGTCGTTGTGTAATTCTCGTGCTGTCACACATAAATAAATGGGCAAATGTTATAAATAAAGGTCAACTAGAATGCAAAACTGTAGCTGTCCAGCCAGGGTTTTATAAAAGCCTTCTCCCATTTACCTTCCAGGATTTTTTTTTTTCTGTGAGCGGGTTGACAGATTAAGGGGTGATTTCTGAGTAGGTTCAGCCATAACGTGGGGGAGATGATTCTGTCCTTTTACCTTCATCACCATTTGGAAGAATCCAAGTTACCAAAGACGGAAGAGACTAAAGATATCTTTACTACTTTATATATAATCCTTACATTTCATAGCATAATAGGTGGCCTGTGAGGAAAGCAAGGAGCCTACAGCTGATGTGGCTGACTGACTGACACAGTTACTACATTGCTTTCATAATCAGCAAATAGATGCTGCATGTGAAAAACAGACTACCAGAAGTCAAAGGAGGGCATGACAAAATTCAGTGAAGCCAGAGTTTCACACTTATATTTGCTTTTTTTGTTTATTTGTTGTTGTTCTTTCTGTCTTGACTGACTTAAGGTCACTTAACTGACTGGTAATTTGGCTACAGGGCTGATTGAAATAAGTTTTATTTGACCCTCTTCCCAACCCCTTCAAGAAACACTCAGAAATGGCAGGCTTTCCTTGCAGCTACAAATATTGTATTAATCCACGCAGGAGGAATGGTTTAGCCAGAACTGACAGTCTGTCATGTCCTTATCTGACCTCATCAACTGCTGTTGTAGGAGACTGCCAGAGGAATCAGTCAGTGCCTCTCTGATTGATTACAGTATTGATTCTTCTTCTACTACTTAAAAAAAAGTAAAAACCCAAAAGCAAATGATCCATCTTACCAACTACAAAACCATTTCAGAAGTTTGTAAAGGAAAGGCTGTGATCCCTTGACAAAAATATGCAGCTCTAGAGCGTCAAAGATTGAACAGGTATTTGGAGTCTATGCCTCACATTAGGTGTTGGCCTCCTTTAGTTTTCTCCTGCCTACTCCACTCCTCTGAAAATACACAATAGTTCTTTCTTCCAGCAGGATATGTTAGACACTTTTTGAAATTGGTATATTATATACTGAGAATAAACAAAGCAGATTGTAAACCTCGAAAAAGTATGACACTTGTCATGTCTATAGTATAGGGATCTTAAAACCATTCTTGAATGTGAAGAACCAACAAAAAACCAGTTTATTTCCTATTCCAGTAGTAAGGCTGATTTTTTTCACAGTATACTTTATTCATATTAGAGAAGTTTCGTAAAGCTTGGTAATCATTTTCCTCTATCAAAAGTTCTGCAGTTCTTATGTGCACCCTATTTGTATATCATGTAATTAGAACCATGCAAGACATTGGAGTGAGGCCATTAGTATAAGCTTAAAAGATGCCTGCACAGACTCCCTGGGCCCCTCGTTCTCATCTGAGCAGAAATGATGCAAGTAGCAATCCATCATTTCGAATTTCCCTTTGAAAGCTCTTCTAACTTGATTGGTTTTATTTAAGAACTATACTGCCTGGTACAGCTCCACTGACACTAGGAAGACTAACAATTAAACAGAAGTGCAAAGTAGCATGGTAAATGGTACTTTTCAGTGTTATGATAGGATTTAAAAATAATAGTTCAGGATATCCTATTAACTAAACAAAAAACCTGCAGATTTAACACAATGCATGAAGGAAAAAAGCTCATCTTAATTCAGAATGCCTTAGCTGTAATGGAACAAAAGACTTCTATGATTATACCTGAAAATGATTTTCTACATGTCTTTTTATCAAAAATTATTTAAATACTAAGAAGGATTCAAAGAAAGAAGATGCCAATGTGCGTTAAGGAATTTGTTTCTTTTAGGTTAGATCAGTGACCTTCTTAACATTCAGTAAATATTAATATGTTACTCCAGGTATTTTGATTTGATATTTTGCATTATGAGTCACACACTTCATAGGTTCCTATTAAAGCATATTGTACCTTTTGCATTAATTGTGAGAATGAAAAGTGATTATTTTAAATTATTATAGTTACTTTGCTTATAGGTAACTATGTGGGACTTTCTGGTAAATAAAAAGAAATGTTGCATTTAAATTTGAAGGCATCAGAATAGTGAATTTCATAGTAGTGTGGAAACACACATGTTAATTAAGAATAAAAAAGATTGTTTTATATTCCTGATCTACACTAAAAGAAAGGACAAAATAAAAAGACATAAACATTTGTGGATGATTTTGTAATCTGTATTGCTAGTCCTAAAAAAAATGTCCCAAACAACCACAAACTCTCCCCTTCCCCAGAACAGCTAAAAAAAGCTGAATGCACATAACATCAATTTAAGAAACAAGAGATTTCATAAGCATGCAAAAAACAATGTCTGATACTTGTACCCTTTGATATGATGCAGTTCTATCACTTTCAAGGAGCTAAAAGATTCTAAAATGCAGAGTTTAAAAATGTTTATTCTTTGATGATGCAGCTTAAATTCATTTTGCAACAGGATTCCAATAAAAAAAGAAAGCTTTAATTGTGTCCAAACCATGGAACATGACAACATAAGCCTTCTTCTCCAAAATATGAACATTAATCAATTCAAGACATGATTTTTTAAAAAGGCAGATAATCATCTGTCCTCATTGGTATTAATGATGCTTTCTTATTAAACTGGCAGTTGTGTCAAATATGGCAGATTAAACCCATTGACAAAATGGATGCTTCTAGTTTTCAGCGGGGGATTAATATTGATTTTACCTTTGAATTCTTAAAAGCTTGTGATGAACAATCCATGTCGTTCAGAAAAATAAAAAGGATCATCTCCAAAATATTTGTTTTTGTTGACATATATGCTAGCACTTTATAATACCACACAGTTAATTTTCCCAGATGACACATGAAACTTTACAAAATATGGGAAAACCGTAACAGTCACACATACCAGTTGTAAAAACAAGACACACAAAGAAAATAAAAATGCCCCTGCAGTTTTGAATTATATTGAAATATAAAATATTAGATACATAACTAGACTCAATGAATCTATGACAATGCAGGGCACCGTCATGACAGCTGACACTTCCCTTGCTGGACGCAGATCAAGGCTCCAAACAGCAGAGCTGGTCTGAGGATTTTGGGGTGATCTGGGAAGCCACTTGTTTCTACCATTTTTTCTTCATATAAATGGCTTCTTGAAACCAGCACACAAAGTTGTCACAAAGGCAATGGAAGAGTGATGGCTGGGTAATATAAGCCCCCAAGTTAATTATCATATAGGTAACTGGGTGACATATAACCTCATTCTCAAAGGAAGACATTTAAATAGATTTATAAAGGACACTACCCAGGCTTTGGAGGCAAAAATGAAGCTATTTGTTTCTTCTGTTCAGCTTCCAGACATCATTTGTCTCTAATTCGTACTTGCAAGACCACATTTGTAAGGGAGAGAGCTAAAAATAGGCCATTTAGTTAAAAATAGAAACCTGGCTTATATTTTTTTGCTGTTTAAACTCCTCTTGTGGACAGCAAGCTGAGCGTGAGCCAGCAGTGCCTTGGCAGCAAAGGGGCCAACAGCCTCCTGGGCTGCATCAGCAGGAGCAGAGCCAGTTCATCAAGGGAAGGGATTATCCCCCTCTACTCAGCACTCCTTAGACCACCGCTAGAGCACTGTGCCCAGTTTTGGTTACCCATTACCAGGCAACACATCAATAGACTGGATCAGGTTCAGCATAGGGCTGCTGTGATGGCTGGGAGATGGGCTTGTTCAGGCTGGAGCAGATAGCTTCAGGTGGACCAAACACCCCCAGCACCCACAGGGAGGTTGTAGGAAGACAGACCAGTATCTTCACAGTGGGACATGGTGGGCGGAGAAGAGACAGTGCGCATAAGTTGAAGCAAGAGAGGTTCAAAATGGATAATTTTTTCCTCATGAGGATAGTTAAGCCTTGGAAGAAATTGCCCACAGAGGCTGGCCAGTCTCTCTCCATCTTTGGGGAATTTCAAGACCTGACTGGATAATGCCCTGAGCCACCTGGGTCTGACCTCAGACTGACTCCTCCTGAGATCCCATCCAACCTGAACTATCCCATGATCCTACCATCCTCTTGATCAAAAAGGGGAGCAATAATTTTCAGGCCTGAGCGCAGAACAGTCCCTCCAGTGGGTGCTACACTTCTGAGGTTATCCTCTGCCACTGGTTAGATCTCACATGTCTACCTTAAAATACACACAACGGCGCCCTTCCTCATGTTCCCCCACAAATGGGCATACGGCTTGCACGTTCCTGCAGTGCCATGCTGTGTGCTGGAGCCTCGGTCCCACCCCGCAGCCCTAGCTGGTAGGGCCGTGCCATCAGCAGAAAGTCTCATGCAAGATGTCAGGGCTGGAGCACTACTATGGCTCTGGGCTGAAGAGGGAAACCCTACAGTTTCAAATCCATGTGCTTAAAAGGGTCCTGTTGCCTTAGCCTCAACTTTTTACTGGTAGGTTTTCTGGCAATGGAGTGCATAAACATTGAGAATGAACAAACCCAACTCTAAATATACCCTGTTTGTGCTTTGCTTTACCTGTGATAGCCATTCAAACAGTCAGTAATCCACTGCATCGTCCTGATTATCTTCAAAGTAACATAATAGAAATGCCTGTAAAACCTCGGATGGAAGTGAAAGGACTTGTAAGTTATAAAGTTACTCAAAAGCTCATACACCCTAAGATCTGCACTCTGGTACCATTCTTAATTATATAATGGACTATTTTTGTCTGCAGAAACAATTTACTAACAAAGACAATATAAAATCAAATAAAAATGCATGAAACAAAATTATGACTAACTTACATGTAAAAAAAAGTATATACTACACAGTGTTAATCGTAAAAGGCTCATGTTTCTACAGCACTGCCATTTTATATAGCTTAAAACCTAGCAAAACAATCACACACTGAGAACCCTGTGGGCTGTATTCTGACCATAAAAATATTCTTGGCTTCAGTAAGATCTATTTCAAATACAGCCTTTCATTTGCATGAATCACCACAAAGGACTGGAGTTTTGCTTTTCTGCTTCTCGTGAGTTATTATTTTGATTTTAGAAAAAAATAATCCCTCCATATTGTGACCATGTAAAACTTTGCATAAATATAGCTATTCAAATCACAATGACATGGCAAGTAAAGTGTATCTACAAGAGAGATACCACCTCTGCAGTAAAAGAATTATGTGATAGACAATTAATATCTATCTGTCTGAGATATAACAGATGATACTTTCACTTGAACAACATTCATAAAACTATTTATAATTGTGTCAATTGCTTAGTTTCAAGAATATTAAGAATTCCTTGTCTACCAAGTTTTCAAATAAAGCAAAAGGGTAACATGCTTAGTAAATCTAAAATTGAACAGAAAGTTCAGGAGGAAGGTAATAAAGTCTACAGGAGCAAGGTTTTTTTGACTCTTTGTATCTATACAATATAGTCACCTGAAGAAGGCTTTTTTGCAATTTTTTTAAAAAGATAATTTTTTTTTTAGTCCTGTGATCTACACATCAAACTTATGAATATAATATCATACATGAGGATTTTTCCCATCTTGTTCCCTTTTCCTGTTTTCCCATCTCAGAGAGAATCTCAGATTCACAGCTGGAAATTGTATGCTGCAGGTTTGTTTCCAAAAAGGTAAGTGGTATAATGTAGGCGTCTTTGGCTGCATTGCTATAACGCGTTAAAGCAGGGTTAGAAAAAAATGTTCCTCAGCTGCCAGCTGTTTTTTGCATGGACAGACCCCACCACTCTGGCTCTGCCCCACACTGCCTGAAGGATACCCTTCTGTGCAGTAATGTCTAGATAGATATATTGACAATCAGGAAAAAATGGCTTCACATGATAATATTATCAGCATGAAAGAAACATCTACTGTAAAAAAACCATAAACTTGACAGCTTTACACCATCTGGCACCAAAAGCAATTAAAGCTGATTCAATTTCTAAACTGTATCATTTGTATTTGGCTTTACAAGTTAAAATAAAACCCTTTCCATACTGTCTAAAAAAGCAGTCAAGTCTTTTAAGTAAATCACAGAAAGTAATTTTTTTAAATAGAGATAAGTGCATTCCACAATCTGTGAGATTTTTTCTTGGAGCAAATGGAGTTCTGTAATGTACCATAATTATTACTACTCTCTATATGTGCTAAAGTTGCTCTGACAGCTCTCGAACAGGAACATGACCTACTGTTGGAAAGCATCAAAAGGTGCCCCAAACATTGCTAATTATGAAATACTATGTTAGTGGACTTAATGGTTTAATTTTAGTTTTTCAGCCTATTCAACAGAAGTTAGAGGGACTAAACAGATTTTAGAGGCTAAACCGAACATTTCTAGGAATTTTTAAAGACTCAGACTTTTAAAAACAAGAAATAAGCCAGATCCTGCTCTTACTTCTACCAACCATAGGTGTCGATGCTCTCATTTGGAAATTACCATCATTACTGCAGAAGCTGAAGAAGATTTTAAAGGGAAAGTTCTTCCATTTCGGCAGGACATCTCACTATCTTCACAACTCATCCACAGCTCATGAGTTTGATTCACATTGCTACGACTCCCATTTGCAGCTTGTGTCATGGCAGAAATTCATGGGGTTTGCTTACCTACTAAAAAAAGCCTTAAATATTTAATGTAAAAAATTATTACAAGTAAGGAGGGGTTGGGGTTTTTAACTTTCTTGACACCATGACTCAAGTCTTAAGGTTGCAGCCTCTGCCTTGCGTCAGTGCTGCAGCTATAGTATGATCCTGCTTATACTACAGTTGAATCTTCAGAGTTTTATTTTTCATGTTTATCTTCTACTATTACCTTCTTTTCAGAAATTCCAATGAGGTTTAAAATCTACTTCCAACATCGAATGTGTATGTATGAATGCCGGAAGCAAATTAGCTACTTACAGTTACATAGGACTAACTTCTTAATACAGGAGGCATCACATAACCTATGGCTATGAACCAGATATCTAAACTCAGAGAATGAGGTCTCTAGGCTTTTCTCAATAGTGTCAGATAAGCTTGCCCAGAGGAAAAAAAAATCAAACCTGGTGCCTAATTTATCCATTCTGTGTCTTCTTCTAAAGATACCAGTCTCTCTTTACTGCATCACACCCTATCCAGCAAAAGGTAGCCTAATCTAAATGATGGTTATGTCCCCTTGTTTTTCTGTGATGCAATCCTGGCAATCTTTGCAGTATATACTCTGGAGCTAGTCAAAGGGCAAACTAAGGCTTGGACGAAGCAAAATATTGTTTAGGCATCACAAAGATTACAGGTAGGTGTAGGACTCACCTCACCTAATCTGTGGTTGATGGAGAGAACATGTCCTTCTAAGGAACTATCCATTGCATCTGCAAGTAGACCTCTAAAGAGGATAGATTAATTGTACCCTAGAAGTGTTGTGGGTTGTTTTCCCGAACCTAAAGATGCTAAAGGTTGTAGAGGTCTAAGTGTGGTCAGATGAATCCTCCCTATCTTCCCCTAAGAAGTACCTTGTTATTAATATTCTCCCAGTTGCCTGGGAACCAGCAGGCCTCAGTTTCCAAACACTGAAGGAGATGTCTTGAGTAGCCTTTCTAAAATAGCCAGGGAGCTTTGGCAAAAATTAGCAAATCTCAGCAAAGTGTAACAACAGTTAAATGAATGTTGCTGTTCTAGGTGCTATGGAAATGCATACAAGGAATTGCAACTCCATATTCTGCTGGAATCATCTACCTCATGCAATTTTTAAACAGTGTTAAATAATACCAGAAGAAAAGAATGGGAGACAGCCCTGTAAATTAATCATGTCTGTAACCTTCTTTAAGATTATACTAAATGCTATACTTTATTTCCCTGAATTGGAGCTGAGTTAAAATAAGAGGCAAGTCACACTCAGGGATTCCAAGGTCACACAAGCAAATCTTCTTGCTGCTTGGTGCCTATTATGTTAATTCAGCAATGTTTGTTTTGTTTTGTTTTCTCCCGTTATCAGCACAGTGAATGTATTCCATTCAAACTGTTACTATAGGAACCCTATGGTAACATTTAAAAATTTCTTTTCTTTTGGATAAAAATATCAGAAAATTGACGGATAAGTTGTTTAGGTAGAAAAACAGGGCATTTGATATTTAATCTGCAAGCACTTAATAAGAAGTATTCCAAGTAATGGCACAGTGTTATTATCATATCACTTAGTAAAATGGCAGCAAATTATTGTATTATTCACATCTCGTTGGGTCCATGCTATTATCACAGAGATGCCTTTAAAGATGACATTTAACATACTCCTTTTACACAGTAAAGTGGTTAAAAGCACATTCAAATTTTAAAATGTTTCTGATCTCTTGACAGCTCACCGAAGCATTCTGTGGGCCCCCCTGCCTCTCCAGTTGTTAACTACAGCTCTAAAACTTCTTATAATTATGAACATTGCAGTCACACTAAATTAGACTGACAGTTGAAATACTGATTACTAAGGACTTATTAAGGACTACTTTGCAACCAATTATGCTGACATTTGACTTGATTTGACAGTTGAATTGAGTGGAAGATTCCTCCAAAACAGTAGAGAAGAATTTAATTTATATCCTCATCATTTTAAGATAATTGTTCGGGACAGATTCATTACAAAATTTATTTTTATCCCAGCTTGGAGCACCTATGATTCAAATGATAGACAAATAGTAAAAGCATGGGGTCTTAAACATGCATGCATTCTCTCATATTTTGAGATATAGTGAGTGCTACCATTGGATCTCTGGCACAAAAAAAGTTATTTAATGCCATCTTCCAGGAATTCTCACTGACCATCAACTTGAGCAAAACAAAAATATGTTTTCAAGTTGTGAAATATTTTTCCCGTAAAATGATCAAAATCGTTAAACAAGATTATACCCAATTTCCACTGTTGTAACTTTGCTGTACTATTACATGCAAATTCACTGTCATTACATTGTTTCCCAGTAATTTCTCAAATGTTCCTGCAATTTAGTGAATTTCACCTGGAAATTCTCTGAAACGCCTACTCCATCTTTTTTTAATGTGAAAATAAGAATTAGCAGAAAAAATATTACCCCTTACTTTAAACTCAGCTGGTATAATTTCAGAGCAGAATCATAGCACAGTTTGGTTTAGTAGAAAGGTGACAAACATTGATTCCCAAGAAACCACCTTCTCTAAAAAAGGTAAATATACACATACAGGAAATGAAGAGAGGAAATGTCCTCAGTCAAAACTGTTATGCCAACTAACTGAGAAAAAAAAAGGAGAAAACAGATCCTTTCAGCCACCGAAGAAGTAATGAAATATTTTCAAAGTAATTTTAAGGCTACTCTAGGATATAAGAAACACCAACCTTTCACAAATTAATGGCAAATACCTTAGATACAGTTTGCTTATTTTTATTTTCACTTGCTGCCTTGTAGAATCCACTACAAAATTCCATAGAAAAAAGGAGTTAAGTAGGATTCAAAAAATTATTTGCTCTTTATAAGGTACTAACTCCCTTGCACGTTTCCAGGACCAAAACAACGTAAGTGAACTGAAGCCAAAGACTATTGTAGAAATGAACAAAAATCAGTATAATTGACACAATAAAGAGAAAAAAATCTGTCCAGAATTTGGAGTAGATAGCTAATAGTCTTCAGTTTTACATAAAATCTGTTTTATAAGGGTTGCTCTTATTTCCTAAAGTTAGGTAAGACACAGCTATCAAATGACAAGGTTTTCTCAGAGGACTGCATTTCAATCCTGTCATTTCTTGTCTCTGGAGAAATCCAATAAACATAAACAAGTCTGTTCTTCTTTAATACTAAAAACTGCATTATTTTTTTTCCAAAACTTAAGGCTGCTGTTATGACTCTAATCAGTTAAGCTTTTCCACAGCTTCAGCACATAAGCAAAGAACAGAATAGCCAGGGAGGCTGAACCACACTCTAAATTATGAAAAATTTTGTTTGAAATAATAGTTGGGCTTACTCCCAGATAAATGTAAGACATCATTAATGTTACTGCCTGTGTTAAAAACACATATTCAACATGTGAATAATTATTTCAGTTTCTGAATCTACCATTCCAGCATCTTTCTGAAAATGGGGCGGGGGTGTTGGGGGAGGGATTGATTGAAAGTGCGATTGCTGCAAATTAGTTATACTGAGCGAAAATAAAGTCATTGGAGTAGACTAAAAAGTATTTTATCTGCCAGTATCACGGTGAAGAATTTTGTGTGTTTGTCCTGCCATAGCAAATTTCATCATTCACATCAGCAGAATAGGATATTTATTCACTTACTTCTTATTTTAAGCTACCAGTTTTATTCTTTGGAGCACAGGGTAATATGCTTTCCTATATATAAACAAAATTCTTATCTAGAATTTCTAAAGTAAAAAGCTGAAGGGTGTCAGCCCCTGTTAAGATGTTGTTTTTCCTCTATAGATCCTAAATAGCATTCTACAACAACCAGCTCTGTTATTTTTATGTTCATTATGACTTCAGTCTTGTTTTCTTTAACGGTTCCACTATAAATTTTAACATCCACTGTACAGCACCATTTCTTAAATTATAGTCCAATGACCTCTTGATATACATATGACATAAAAAGGTGGTCCACGAAATATCAGTGTGTGAAATCTAATATTTTTTTTTTAATAAAAGCAAAATAAAACATAAGCACACATTGTCATAAGCACAAGTAAAGAAGCAGTCCAAAAAAAATTAAAAAACCAACAATTTATAGATAAATTAAATTTACCCTAATTTTTATTTTACATGAAGGTGAAAATCTTTGAATTAGCACTGCACAACATGGTCCTTTAATTAAATAATGAACCAAAACATCTGTTCTGCACTAGGTGTTTGAAAGTAAATTACATGATTGTAACGGAGGAAGTTTATCATATAATAGTAAGCTTTAAGTATAAATGTTTGTAAAGACTCTGGGTGGTTTTCTTCTTTCTCCCTCAAATGTTTTTGTTTTGGGTTTTTTTGCTATAAAGGACAAAAAATATTTTGTCTTAATGGCTCACAGACCAGAACTCACTTGAACCTACAGTAATAACAGTGCTGCCTACCCACACACTACAGCTTAAAGCAAACTCGAAAATTATATGGACTGCAAAATCCACCGTGGATTAAGTGAAAGAACATATGAGACATCCTTAGGATTGGGTGCGTACAGGACAGCCACATTATCTGAGGACATAAACAGAGTCCAAGATAACTGATGATCTGCTATAAGCAAGTGAAGTTACTGCTTTAAAGCTTAGCTTAGCTATATAATATAGCTGTCAATCTTTTTAGAATAAACTCTGTCCCAAGATTTTCATTCTAACAGTCATTTTGAAATTAAAGCATAATTTTTAACTTTTCAGAGAAGACTCCAAAGGCTGTCACAATGTACACATGTGCAGCAGTCACACCATGATAACTAGAACGAACTGAACTTTCAAAATGCAAAATGAGTGAACAAATATTTCAGCATCAAGAAAAAAAATTAAAAGTGAGACTGGGGAGAGTGGGATCATTCATACTAAATAGTACTATACTCCACAGACAAATTCAAGTATGTAGAGCTTTTTCTGTAATATAGTGGTGCCAAGTACAAATAAAAGATTCAGAAAGTAACATTCTAATATTTATTTGTGATAAATAGGCTTGCTAAAATTTATTTAGCCTACCTGAATTCACACTTAGCTTAAATAAACCCAGTCAAAGACAGACAGTTCTAGATTCACATTCGCTTTCTGTTCTACTAAATTTAACACGTCTAAGTCCTTCATCTCCCAAGTCCAATAAAAAAATCACACATATACTTCTAATCATGGGAATTATATTACTCATATGTATAAGTTTTAAAACAAGTTCTCTTTAAATGTT
Source organism: Aptenodytes patagonicus (assembly GCF_965638725.1). Taxonomy (NCBI): domain Eukaryota; kingdom Metazoa; phylum Chordata; class Aves; order Sphenisciformes; family Spheniscidae; genus Aptenodytes; species Aptenodytes patagonicus. The sequence continues at coordinate 21,960,330 of NC_134949.1, forward strand.
GGCACATAGAACTATGTTTTCCACTGTCACTCATTAAGCTGCATGTGCCATATTTTATGAAGAAACAAACCAGTTTTAGATGAAGTAATTTATTTCAACTGTAAATTATTTCTATGCTCAATGAGTGATCAGTTGAACAGCTTGCACCTTTCACATTTCTTGTACATTTCTTTTATAGTGGATAGTTTAATGTCACTTGCTTCATATTAACATTTTAGAAGAGTCTTATCCTGGGTGTAGAAGCCCTTATGTCCATTAAGATAATAGCAAAAATAAAAAAAAGTTGCAAATCCTTCCCCACCAAAGACAGCTAATCACAAATAAATTAATGAGAACATATCTTTTAGTTTTCCCATTTATAAAAAGTTATTCACATCCCTTCCTTATCTGTACTATAAAAATTGCTTATGTTTTTACACCTGGCTCAGCAAAATAGATGCTTTGTAATTTACAGGGATGCTGAGAATATTGATTACAATCCAGAGAAGGCTCTGGTATAATTGCTTGAAGGAGAGATTCTAGAGGTGATATAGTGTTTCCATCATTACTACATGGACTTCATACTAGTCAGGCTAACTAGATTCCCCGTGAATTAGCCTGTTTGCTTGTATACCAGGGAAATATTTTATTATTCGCTCATGTGTTATTTATAGGATCAGATTACTTATATGTCAGTTAAAAAAAAAAAAGCAGTTAACTGCAAAGTGAAGTTACACTTAACTGTAAAATGAAGTTTTAATCTTTTTGAATGTATTTCACAGATATCATCTATTGATGCTAATCTCCAAATGCTGATGTACATAGCTGGTTTTGCAGATTCAACCCCCTGGAATAGTTCCTTAAAAGTAGGTTCACACAGGAGGTGCTGTGACAATTCCTTTCCATTGATAGTGTGGAAAGATAGATTTCAAAACCTTGGGTAGATAGCAGACTGAATTAGTCATTGCTTTCTTGATCCTAGAGGTCTATCACAAGCACAACGGCTAAAATTAAGTAACAACTGAAAGTGGACAGAATAAGACCCTTTGGTTATGCATTAAGCTCATCAGCCATCCTGGGGTGGGGAAGGTGGGATCTGACTGATTTTCATTTACCTAGTAACAATTTTCCCTTAACTTTGATTAAACATCATTTGGTCAAAAGGTTGACAAAAGTCTTTCCAATGACAGCTTAACATATTTCTTGTATTATTAATGGCTCTTGATGGACAGTTACTTAGAATCATAGAATCATTAAGGTTGGAAAAGACCTCTAAGATCATTGAGTCCAACAGTCAACCCAGCATCAGCATGTCCACTAAACCATGTCCCTAAGCGCCTCATCTACACGTCTTTTAAATACTTCCAGGGACGGGGACTCAACCCCTTCCCTGGGCAGCCTGTTCCAATGTTTCACCACTCTTTCAGTAAAGAAATTTTTCCTCACATCCAATCTAAACCTCCCCTGGCACAACTTGAGGCCATTTCCTCTTGTCATATCGCTAGTTACCTGGGTGGAAGAGACTGACACCCACCTCGCTACAACCTCCTTTCAGGGAGTTGTAGAGAGCGATGAGGTCTCCCCTCAGCCTCCTTTTCTGCAGGCTAAACAACCCCAGTTCCCTCAGCCGCTCCTCATAAGACTTGTTCTCCAGACCCTTCACCAGCTTCGTTGCCCTTCTCTGGACACGCTCCAGCACCTCGATGTCCTTCTTGTAGTGAGGGGCCCAAAACTGAACACAGTATTCGAGGTGCAGCCTCACCAGTGCTGAGTACAGGGGCACGATCACTTCCCTACTCCTGCTGGCCACACTAGTTCTGACACAGGCCAGGATGCCATTGGCCTTCTTGGCCGCCTGGGCACACTGCCGGCTCATGTTCAGCCGGCTGTCAACCAGCACCCCCAGGTCCTTTTCTGCTGGGCAGCCTTCCAGCCACTCTTCCCCAAGCCTGTAGCGCTGCATGGGGTTGTTGTGGCTCAAGTGCAGGACCCGGCACTTGGCCTTGTTGAATCTCATACAGTTGGCCTCGGCCCATCGACCCAGCCTGTCCAGGTCCCGCTGCAGAGCCTTCCTACCCTCGAGCAGATCAACACTCCCGCCCAACTTGGTGTCGTCTGCAAACTTACTGAGGGTGCACTCAATCCCCTCATCCAGATCATCGATAAAGATATTGAACAAGACCGGCCCCAAAACTGAGCCCTGGGGAACACCGCTCGTGACCGGCCACCAACTGGATTGAACTCCATTCACCACAACTCTCTGGGCCCAGCCGTCCAGCCAGTTTTTTACCCAGCAAAGAGTACACCTGTCTATGCTGTGAGCCACCAGCTTCTCGAGGAGAATGCTGTGGGAGACGGTGTCAAAGGCCTTGCTGAAGTCCAGGTAGACCACATCCACAGCCTTTCCCTCATCCACTAGGTGGGTCACCTGGTCATAGAAGGAGATCAGGTTGGTCAAGCAGGACCTGCCTCTCATGAACCTGTGCTGGTTGGGCCTGATCCCCTGGTTGTCCCGCTACTTAATGAGGCTATGTCTTTACACCTCAAATAATTATTTGTAAGTGTTTTTGTAGGGAACCTACATAAATTATACTTATTCACATTCAATCATCAGCAAGTATTATACATTTATTTCTTTATCTTTCTCCACTTAAATACCAGCTTAGTTGGTGGCAAAGTTGGTAATAATTGAACTGGGAAGGAAAGAGAGCCTGTGAATGGAGAATAAAGTTCAAAATTACATATAAAAGCTTCTGTGCAGATTGTTTGAGGCACAAAAATAATTTCTCTTCCCAAACTCACCAATGGGGTTTGAAAAGAAAAAACCCCAAAACAAAATAATTTGGCTTGTGAACACTGAAAAATCAGCCAGGCATTTCAGGAGTGCTTCCAACTTCCTTGGACAGTTTGGCAACTAGGAACCTAAGGTTAGAGGTGAAAAGCAGGGAAAATAAGCAATAATTAAAAGTGGAAAAGTTGTTTGCTCTTCACAAATGTTGGAAGGGAAATTTCAGACTAAAATAGGTTTTGAAACTGTGCAGTGTAAAGAAGCAATACAGCTCCTTTAAAAAGAGAAGAGAAGGAACAAACACCTAATGATTTAGGGCTATAGAGATGATTAAGGGATTAGAGCATCTGCCATATGAGGAGAGGCTGAGAGAGCTGGGATTTTACAGCCTAGAGAAAACAAGGCTCAGGTGTATCTTATCCATGTGTATAAAAACCTCATGGGGGACAGTTGAGAAGATGGAGCTGGACTCTTCTTAGTGGTGATGTGTGAAAGGACAAGAGGCAGTGAGCACAAGCTGATATACAGGAAATTCTATTTAAACATAAGAAAAATATTTTTTATTGTGAGGGTGATCAAAAACTGGAACAGATTACCCAGAGAGGTTGTGGACTCTTCATCCTTGGAGATATTCATACCCAACTGGACAAGTCCCTGAGTAACCTGCTCTAGCTGACCCTGTTTTGAGGATTCTGGCAACCTCAGTTGTTCACTGTCTTAGTCTCACTTGCTGGTAACAGGAGTGGCTGTTTATCAGAGCTGATAGAACTGAAAGAAAAGTGGTGTCAAGTGTATTTTTCAGATAGAAAGAACTAGATCCACAAAGGTAAGTGGGTGCTTAAATTTAGGCATTTAAAGTAGATACTAAAATTTGGTCAGCTGAATAACTCTCTGTACTCCTCTGGCTGTGATAACTAGGGGCTTGGCTCAGTTGGCTGAACAAAATCATCTAACACGTTTGAGATTCCCTGGGTTTTCCCAGACACTGGCAATATGCCGCTTCCTACAGGAGGTCTGAGTCCCTCCAGATTGTCAGCTGGAGTCTACTTGGGATACTCTGGATCACCTCAAGTGGTACTTCATGTCCATATTCAGGCAGCCGAGGCATACAGCTAATATCCATTGATTACAATTACAGTGAGGTGGAGGCACCTAGCACATAGGAAGACGTACATGCAGACATACAAATTCAGGTGTCTTAATTTGTGAGCTAAATCTGACACCTATTATGATTCTAATGGAAAGTAGGCATCTAAATATTTTGTAGATCTGTGCTTAAGCTCCCTAATGTGAGGAATATTTCCTGAATCTTTGAATAGTGTTTCTCTCAGTAAGACCCTGACTTGACTAAAACTCTTGTTTCTACTATTGTATAAATGTTATGTAATTAAAAAGAGAGCCCAAGAACTTCAGCTATAATTTCATAGGCAGTAAACAAAATTATCCTGTGGGTTTTTTAACTAAACTCAAAGAGTATAGACTATTCTTAGTACCCTTGAATAAACTTTTCATCCCACAGGAGGACAAAACTGTTGAAAGCTGTGCAAGTGGTAGAAATCCATAAGCAGGAGGAAGTTTATCATCGAGAAAAGTGAAGAATGTCCCAATCACTTCAAAATCTATTGCATCATGTGCAAATGTCTATTTGTCTTGGGGAAACCAGTTTGGAAGTGAAAGTGGATAAATTATGAAGAATGATCACATTCTAGCTGGTAAAAAATGCTTAATCATCTTCAAGTTGTGACTATATTAGTCTGCTGATGCATCAAGTTGTAGATGACAAATAAGCTATACCTTAGGATGCAGTAGTTACATATCAATCTATTCCAGGAAGGCATAAAAGGAGTAAAGCATCAACAATTTTCTCTGAAATGAGTACCATTGAGCAGTTAATATAAAATAAACATTTCTCATCATTTTGCATTGTAAACACTTCTCTGTCAAAGGATTTATATTCTTCATTGCTATGATATCTGGACACTTATCAATATTCTGTCCTTTTTTCTTGGGTTTCTCCAGGTCTCATACTAAAATTCTGCAGTTAAATAAAAAGAGAAGGATTAGAGCAACTTTCCTCTGTTGAAGCCCACTATCTCTGCTGAATCAGCTAAATCACTTCCCCAAAGGTGTACAGTCCTCACAAGTAGCTCCACATAGCAGGGAGCTTTTCCTGTGTGATTGGTTGAGCTTTGAAAAATGCAGAAATTTCCTCCACTAAGAAAGATATCCTTTGTTACTAGCAGGTACTCAGCAATTGTACATAATGCAGATTAATTCATATAGCCAATTAACTTCTTTCATAATCAAACTGAAACGTTTTTACTAAGGTCAAACTGCTATAAAGCAGTTTACCAGGTGTCTTGCCACTCTTGTTGATTGCAGTCGCAAAAACTGCAATTTTCATTTACACTGGGAAAATGTAAATTCCCATTACAACATGGGAAAATCTTTATTTGATGCTATGCACTCACAGTTATCCTCTTTAAAAGGCTTTGCAACTTCTGACACGTGGAGTTTATCACAGGCCAGCAGGAGAGAGAGAATTTCATGGAAGCCTTTTGTTAAAACACTGCAGAGCAAAGCACTCAATGGAGAGAGTTGCATATCTTGCATTTCTGTGGCAGAGCCCACAACACAAACAGCACAAGGTGAGTGACAGGGAGATATCTTTTTAGCCTCATCTGTATAGCCATTTTAGTCAGATGCCAAATCCACACCGAAAACTGACAAACGCAATGTACATTTGGTCTACATGGCATAACCCATGTAACAGCTCAATAGAGAAACTTCTCTATTGAGCTGTCTCACTTAAGTAAAGGGTTGCTTATTTGGTAATGGACATTGTTATATCCCTACACATATCGTGGCTGAATACTGTATAACTAATGCATCCAGCTGTGTGTTTGCTGACCACATTATTGCAGCAGTTAGCAATTTAAATGGTAACCATGAAGTTAAATATGACATCTTTAAGACAACATTAAAGATATCTTTTCCAACACCCTCAATATTTGCCTTTCCAAATGCCATCTCTTTGTACTGTCTTGAAAAACTTCTAAATCCCCAAGACACAGCTGTGGTTTTGCTGTTTTGAAATTAGCTTTGTATGAGATCAGTATTTTGTGCTAGTATAAACTCATGTTTTTGCAGTAAATCATGTGTAAAATTATGAAATCCAAGCTAGGTAGAGCATACTGTTGCATTATTCTTTGAAGAGGTTGCAAGGGGAACTCTAATTCTAGAGGTGGGAGGAAGAAAAAAACCACTTCTTGTCTTTCAGGTCTGGGTACTTCATAGTGGACAGACTAATCTAAAGTGGGAATGGGCTGTTCATGCACTCATGAGCACTCTGCTACAGTGATACTTCTTCCTTCCACTTTCCACATACCAACACAAGAAGGGAGAACACCAGCTATATGGACCTGATTTGGGATTAATGAAGGAGCAATCTGGTGTATTCTGTGCAAAACAGTAAGCAAAGAATACAGCCTTGCCACAGATATATGTAAAATCCACCATGACAGAACTTCTTAGCTCCTTGATAGGTGTACAAAGTCACTATGAACTCTGGGTACACGAGCTAAAATACAAATAAGTATTTCAGCGTGGACGGAAATCAAGCCTCAGAAAGAGAAATCTTTATTAAAGTAAGTTAAAGAAGTGACAATTTGTCATATTAATATAATTTTTAATCATATTAAATGCTATCAATAAACTACCAATGTATAAAAGTATAAGATTTTTTTCCTTAAGGCCAAGTAACTTAAAAGACATATTTAACTATGCTAAAAGATATGTTCATGATTGTTGCAACTACATTCACATATTTAGTATCTGAGCATGCAAACAGTATGTCAGAGAGCTAGGAGCTCTTGGCACACATAAATACAACTGTGAAAATGCACATGCCCTTTTACAGAACACTTGGCCCCATATTAAAAAAATACAGTAATCACCTAATTGAAACATAGGAGCAACACAAACTTTGGAGAAACAGATTGCCATCACTCTTATAGAACAGAACACTACCACTTTCTTTTCCTTGGTTCAATGAACTACTGATTTGTTATGAAGTTATTACACACAAACTATGCACTGTTCAAGAAGGGAACGTACCTCTCTTTGCATACAAGTAATCAGGACATGTCCCAGAGCCTTCCAGCATGGTATTTGTCTAGAGATGATTTAAGATTTATATTTTAGAAAAACTTATCCAAGGAAAGATAACAGGAGTGATCATTTTGTGATAGATTTTTTAATCCTTTCTGAAACAAATACCTAAATATTATCTTCTTTTAAGATTCTAACTTTATTAAACTAACTCCAAAAGCACTAGACATAAATTGGATTTTCTATGGTGGCTGTATAAAATCTTTACTGATTTGCTCAGCTGCATTACTCTCCAATAAGTGTTGTGCGATTTGATCAGTGTGTCATATATCAACCAATGTCATCATCATCAATTCATCTTTAAGGAATTAGTTGACTGTTCTATTTGATGGCTTATGCTACCTGAGCAAAACGATAAATAAAAATTGGCATCAGTCTTTCATGTTCCTAAAGTCTTAAAATATTTCCATTGTAGCTCTCAGCAAGACACCAATAACAAGGAAGGTAAACAGCAGGTCTTTCTGCTTATGAACAAGACACTGAAGATTAGCAACTAAATGTACTGTTTGATGTTCAGGTTGGAATTTGGGGAAGAACAGAAATGTTTGATGGTCCTGCAGTTTTCATCTGGTAAGCTTATTTTAAAAATAAAGCTTATTGTGTCACCAATAGGAGCACCAACTTCTCCATAAGAAAGTATAAATGCTCCATGATGGAAAATTGTGTAATAAACTTACAAAGGGAAAATTTCTTCCAAGCTTGAGAAGTTGTTTCTCATTAATTTAATCTGTAAATTAGAGTTGTACCAAACTTGGCTCCTGAAGCATACTGCCAGACAAAAAAAAATCAGACGCCTTTATTATGGAGAGTTTATGAACAGTTTTAATTTGCCATGGGTTGGAAGGGGCAGTAAGAGAGGGCAATCAGAACTGCCAAAAATGTGAACTAACAGTCTTACTGCGGCAGGATTATGGGCCGTATTATTCCCAGTTATTGCCTGGCATATTTTCAGTTGTTCATATGATTTAGCATGCTTTTCCCTCTGTGCATCAGAGTGAGGAATGGCACACCATTTTCACTCATCACCAATGCCTCTCATATTATAAATGCACAAGATTCAATAGACTCTGGTCTTATACAGGGTGATGTAAACAGTGCATTAAAGCATGGTAGCCCTCATTAAACCCTGGTAACTCTCTCTAGATTTAAAGTCACTTGACATGCCCCATTATAAGACTGTATCCTAAGTTGCTTATAATTTTGCCAATTTTTAACCACTGAGTTGGAAACTTTCCCTGCTGAGTGTCTGTTTCAGTACAAAAAAAAAAAAGCATGTCTTCAAATTTCGTAAGAGTACATCAGATATTTCTTAAAGGAGAAAAATATATTATTTTGCTTATGCTAAAACCTTTGTTAAACTGTCTTTGAGTAGCTGAGGGTGATCCATGTTTTGGATCAACAGTTTGTAATTTGGTAAGGCAAGTCACAAATTGTGTCTTCTCCCGTTTCCATGAAAATTCACCTTTTGCCCAAGTTTCAACACTGAGAGCAGCCTAGAAGATGTTAGAGATAAAGGAAAGTAGGTTGGGATCAAATGAGAAGTCCAGGGTGTAGAGCATGGGAAGGAAAAACAAAACAAAAAAAAAAAAAAACCTAGGAAGCAGGATAGCAAATAGGATAAACAAGATAATGAAAAATCTTGACATGAGAGAAAGAAAATGGAAGTTGATGGAAGATCTCATTGCTGAGATGGGGTGTCAGGGAAGGGGAAGAAGACACTTGATTTATTATCTGATTAAGCATCCAGAGAAGGAGAGCAAGAGTGAGCTGGACAAGGGAACTATGAGGAGAAATGAGGAAACAGAGGTGGGAATGAAAAAGATATTGAAAGAGGTATGTCCCAGGCATGCATTACAGCACTATCTTCCCTGGTGCTTGCAGTCACACCTGGGTTTCCTAGTTTTCCCTCAAGACCACAGTCTTATGCAAGGGTCAGGAGTGCATCACGTGGCAGATACAGCTCAGGGTCGTGCTGTGAAAGAAACCTATTCCGTTGCCTCTCATCCTGTCAGTATGCACCTCTAAGAAGAGTTTGCCTTTATACTTTGTGTACAGAGAAAATGTTGTAAAAGTATTTAACACTACATCATTTCAAATTTTGTTTAAAAGAATAATAATTGACTCTAACAGACCTTTTGACCCAGATCTCTCTGACTATAGCCATTGCCTTTATTGTATGGTCTCAAGGCCTCAAGGCTTGTCTTGTTACTATCCACCTCGTTCCCTGTCAAGAATACGTTTAGTTAATATTTCTGATTAGCTCAAAAGTAACCTAAGTTACATTATAAGATTACAGGCATCTAAGTTAGATGAGATTAATCCCTTCCAATGTCTCCATCTACTTTGGTGAACAAAACAGGCCCATTGTCTGACCCTAACACCCACTGGCAAGGTGCAACTTGCTTCCATAGAGCTAAACTCTCTTCTTCCCACCATAGGATGACCTCCCTGGTGAGAACAGTCCTCTGCCCTTGAAAGACTGGGTACTTGGAGCCAAGTCAAGCCCATGCTTTACTTTATATTTTGGTTCTGCTCAGTTTATTAGTATAGTCATAGCCAGCGATGGTATATGACTGGCAATGAGTGGTAACAACCTCACCCAGATTCTTCTAGAAGGGCTACGATATTTCCTCTTTCAAAGGAATAAATAGGCGTCTTTCACATAGGAAGTCATGTGCCTTTCAAGGGAAATACAGAGTCATGGATACAAAACTGGAGAGCACGCACTGCATTCAGGACTGGCTATCTCTCATACAGCCTCTATGCTCAGTTTTTCATCTGTGGAACAGAGAATAGCATCACTTCTCTCAGCACAGATACAGTGAAACAGACATTACTGTCTAGAAAACACTACATATCACATTGATAAGTACAACAGGGAACTCCAGAGGGGATTTTCAGTAGTGTGAAATAAATGAGAGGCCAGACATTGAAGAATGAAAACAATATACCGAATAGCTTCTCAGTCAGTGAGCACTGAGTGAGATTGGGATCTTATGAAAACATAATATGTTCCTATAATTAAGGACTGTGTAATGTGCACACAGAGAAAGAGCAGTAAAAATATGCAAGACAACCTTATTTCCGGCATTTCCTAACTTTTGAGTCTTTCCTGGCTTCTACTCTTAACAGGCTTCTAACACACTTTGTATGTGTAACACTCTCTACTAATCCAACACTTTCTTAAACTCAAAGAGCTAGAGCAAGAGCTGTAAACCATCTGGAACGGCTGCAAAGCAAATTACTGCCAAGAAATCTGTACTGAAGTATGTCCTATCCCACTCCAGGTCTGCCCTGCATCAGGGGCATGCTTTAAAGCTGCATGACTATAGGAAGACACATGTACTAATTAGCCAATAACACTCATGCTGCCTCCAAAGTTTGGATTCTTTCCACCTACATCTATACCTCATTAATATGTCAGCATTCAAGCATTACTATGAGACCTTTAATGAAAACAGTAATAGAGTTATCTCCTCTGTCACTTAGGGTCACCAGCAAAGAATGCGTCAGCTAGGTGTACCAAAAGGCATTTTCTAAGATGCTTTAAGATCTAGGGTGCTCCTCTGCTCCTAACTGACATTAAATATCATACATTTATGACAATCAAGCTATGTGAAGACACTATATTTCCCCTTTACATTGTCATGTGAACTTTTTATTAAGTATTCCCATAGAGAAATAAAAGAGTGAAGGGGATTTTTCTGATTTATATTAATAGCCTCAGTTAATTTCTAATTTACTGTAAATTATACATGATTATTCATTTAATATAAAATGGTTTATAACTCTGAAGACTCTTAAGTATATGTATAAAAGAAGGCTACCCAAGCAGTTCCTTCAGACCACTTCACATTGCAAGACGAGCATCTTTGACTGATGGATATTATATTGACATAGACAAATTAAAAACATTCATATCTATATATCCCTCATATTCTCCAAAATCCAAAAACTCAGAGCAGTCTAGAGCTGATTGGATAGTATATAAGTCTGCTTATGAACAGTAAGCTAGCTTAAAATGTAAGTTTTGATCCAGGTTATTGGGACTGATTTAGGGCTCATTCCTTGAGAAGGTTCCTACTTGCAAAGCTTTATTAGTGCAAATGAATTTTATGAACACAGTAAGAGAGAAATTGCTTTCTTAGCCAAGTCTCCCTTAACTAGAAACATTCTTTGCCCTGGGAAATGTTTATGTCACACAGGGAAGGATTCACTTTATCTAATTTTTGGTAATTAAGAGTTAAAAATCTCAGCTTGTCACCTTAGGCTAGTCCCACAGTTTGTGGGAAGAAGCAGGCCCTTTGAAGATTGCATGTGACTTACACAGGAATGCAGGGTATTTCACAAACATATTGCAGGCATCTGTAGTATAACACGTAACATAATATAACATAGAGCAGCCACAATGGATCAGCCCAAAAGCACATCTAATCCAACATCCTGCTTGTAAAAGTGTCCAAAATCAGATGCCTAAGGAAGAGTACAAGAAAACACAAATGACACTTGACCTAAGTAACCTCCAGGCCTCTAGCTACCAAGGGTTCAATGACTTCCTGAGATAGATGTTTTTCTATGTGTTTAGTAATTTCCTTTATTTATTTCCTGATGAACTTCACTAGACTCCCCTTGAACTTCTGTAAGCTTTTAGTACACCCGAATCATGTGGAAAGGATTTCCATAGCTTAGCTAGACACTGTGAAAAAACACTTTCATTTGTTCATTTGGAGTTTGCCTCCTTTTAGTTTAATGTAATGACCCCTAGTTCTTGTATTGGAAGGGAAGGTGATTGGTCCCGATACAGATTCTTCACGCTTCTGATGGTTTCACAGATCTCTATCATATTACACATGAATTTGTTCTGTCAAACATCCAAACTCAGAAAATGAAGGTGACTGTATTAACACGTGTGCTAAGCTTGAACTATGCCTGTTCGCAGCATTTGTGAGCTTCGATACATTAACTTTCCAGAATGACCAAAGCAAGCTCTCAGATAGCCACAAATACATGACAAAAGTATACTCCCAGACTTTGGGGGGAGAATTAAAAATGAGAAGTAGATAAAAAAGAAACATATTCTTTGAAGAAAGGATTTCAATTTCTTTTTTACATCAAGGTATTGTTAATACATACAAACAGCTTCATCTACTGGCATATAAGAGAACTGGTCATATTACTCATAAGTCCGTAGATTCAAGATGGGAGAATGATTTCTTACCTGTCCATGTCTCAATGGTCCATTCATGCTAATTCAATCATAAGAGGACACATGCCTGAAAAGTCTGAACATTAGAAATGTCCTGTTTATGTGAAACTTTTCTGAATGAGACAAAGCCAGCATAGACCTCTGCATCTCATGACTATTACATCCATTGTAAAAGATGATCAAGAGATGGCTGGGAGACTGGAGGCCTGCTGATGAAGGGAAAGTACGATGGCTTTAGCCTCCAGTAGTAGCAGTTTATGTGGCATATGCTCTTATACCATGCAACGTGATCAGAAAAAAACACACAGGGCTGCATTTGAACCCTTGGCAGGTGTCACTATTTTCAGCTGCCAGAACAACTTTTGGCAATCCAAGTATAAACTAGGTTAGCTTTGGAGTTGCTGTAACTCAGGCCAACCCCACCACCAGCCAGAGTGCAAATACAACAAAACACAAAGGTGGCCTAAAACCACACTTGTTCTCATTCATTTATAATGACCGTATCTCAGCTTGAACTAAAAATCAAGCCCACAGCCTGTGCAGTAGGGGAGAGAAGTGTATTCACTATCCAGAGCTCAAGCCTGCTCTTTTCAAATCCTGAAACTGAGGCTGGTTTTTGCCAGTGAACACCTTTCCTGTGCATTCTGCATGTTCATTAGCTATCATAACAATAACTGATTTGGATAAGAATGGGACATATAAAACATTGTGGAGCTGAAAGTTCTCATTTTTCCAAGAAGCATGCCCCTTCTTAAGACATGGGAATGCGGTAGCTCTAGCCATGCACGGCTGTTTTAATATACCTTCAGGAGACCAAGGCTTTCCTGGCAAATCTATCTTTTATAAAAGAGCCTTAGCAAGCCCTTCTTCTTTCACTCGGTGGGAGGAGCACTCGGTTCCACTGAGACCCAAGCATCTCACATGGAGCACAGACAGCCTGAGAACTTTTATGGTTACTTTCCTCTCACTTATCACAATGAGCCTTATGAGTCTTATTCTATAGAAGCAATTGGACATCATTTTGCAAGCTTTCACACTCCATCAACATGGAAAAATCCAAATAAAATACGTCTGTTTCAGGTAATAGTCTTAAATTAGAGGAGTCATAACAGACTCTAAGAAGCAGTGTGAGTTCTTCATTCAAGTAAAACAGCTACAGGGTGACCTGATTCACAACAAATCCTGGTTCTCTTACGGCAGAGGAATATATAATTATAAAAAAACCTGGAAGTAGCAAGGATTAAATTACGTTGCCAGAGCAGCTTGTTTCTAAAGGCCTTATTACAGGCATGAACCGCAAACCTGCGATTTTTCTTTTTTCACATGAATTGATGTCATAATGAGGTTCAAATGGAGACTCAGTGTCTACTTTGCCTCCCAAAGGAGAGGGGTTCCCCCTCTACCCTGGGCATAGTGCCTCCTTCTGCTGTGCTACTTAATGCAAATGTAAACAAAAAGGAGAGTCAAACCATGAGAGCTGAATTCATTTCCAACTGGCTGTCATGGGTTTTCACTTTGGTCTCCTCATGGTTCACAAGGGTACCTTTCAAGTCTGGTTTATACAGAAGATGCTTATATGATAAAAGGGTAGAACCTAAAGCAGAAATACAGTACTGATTGTGAGGTGGAAACAAATCTGCTTATAGAAGCAATCCATGTGGAAACTTGATTGTAGAAATCTTTAGCACTTCTGTTATTGGAACAGCTGACAATATAGGAGGAAATCTCAAATGAACAGCTATTTTTTCTACCAGTCCTGAAAACTAATGTTTTATTATAAATCTATCCTTTCCAACACATATTGCATCCCCTCAGGGCTAGCTCCACTGTGTAGGCAGATTAAGTGGTTGCCTATGGCAGCAAAATGTTAGGCACAGCAAAATGTTTAGACTGTTTATTGTGTGACCGTAAGCTGGGTGAAGCAGATATTTTCCAGTGTGTTGAGGACTACAAAAACCCTGGAGATATCACCAGCTTCCCCAGTTCTTCCGCATATAAGTGAGCAATAAAAATGTGCAGAGTTTCACAGCAATGAAATCAGTTTTGTAAATCACAAGCTCAGCGATAGAGAGTAGTGAAAGCCTGTACTTTTAATAAATAGATAAAAAGAATATTGAGAAATCTGATGCTGTAGCGTACCGATTAGTGTGTTTTGTACTCTAACCTTCAACAGAGTCAGAACTGTGTCATTTGTGTGTCGATCTATTAAGAGCTACAGGGTCATCACCTTGAACTTTCAGCCATGGAGTATTCAGGCAGCGGCTGAGTATTTGAGAAGGCACTTGCCAATCCCAAAGTGGAATGAATATAAGTATGAATGTTTATTCATGCTAAGAATCTGACCACAGGGACTTTTACTCACTACAGTTCCTTTAAAAGAAAATTGAGTCACTATTAAGGACACACATTAAAATATTATCTTAGCAGAGCAAATGTTAAACATGGAGAAAGGATGCCAAAGATGAGAACACAGCAGCAGGGCAAAAGGGGATATATTCTTTCTGTAATGGCACCTGCTCAGTCTCCAGTGCCAAATCTGTTTCTCACAATACACTCCACCATTGCTCTTTCTGCTTGGTTTATACCGGCAGTCAGGGCCAGATCTGTATGGTCACAGAAGTGCTGAATCAGACTAAAACACGAGCCTTCAGCACTGCACCATACTCACCACTCCATCCATGACAGATATTTCTATGCTAGTACATGCTAACTATGTTGGTCATGACTTTTATTCAGTAATTAACGGGACGATGGCTGCATCAGTCAGTGCAAGTTACCTGGGGGGTGTTTAGGCACTTAGAAGAGCCATGCCATTTAAGAGGGTGATGTGGGACAAGCTTGCTTGACAAACATAACTGCCAGGTATAATTGACTGACATGAATCATATCTGCGGGTAGTATCATCCCTGAGACTTTCATTTCTGTCAGTATGTTCATGCTAGTTCTCTGGTAGTAGCTGACTTGCCATGGCACGGATACTTATGGCACCACAGGGCTCAGTGCAGGGCCACTGCCTGGGGACTTATCCCAGCTGCTAAGCATGCTGAATGCATGCCTTTGTAACTACACCAGGGGACTATGCTGGCCAGTTAGCTTACACTAGCGTAAAGTAACCAACACAAACTGCAGGGATTAAACTGCAGAAACGCACCCCAGTCTAGAAGCAATCCACACCTCTAGGAGACAAGGAATTTCTAAGCACCTTTCTTTCAGGCTGAAGTAATTAAACGCCTCTGGTTTTATTGGGAACTGGAGTCCATAAGAAGCCACTGATGTAACGAGCCACAGGCAGGGCTGCACTGTTTGGGCTGGGAGATGTCCCTAGGACAGGAATAGAGCTGTTCTAAGAGAAGACAGGGGAGGGCAATTCTAAATACCGCCTGCAATAGACAGGCTCCTTGGAAAGTGAGTATCGTATGCTGGCTGCTTTCAAATTAATATCCAGGCCTCTTGGACTTGGTGTCTTAAATGGCACAGACTGATTGCAACCAAAAGAATTAGGGGGTGGATTGGTGGTGAAGGTGTACTTGTTTGTTTGAAGTAAAGTATAGTTTGCAGTGTAAAGTGAGGAAAAGAGCAGTGAATCAGAACAGAGAGCTTCGAACAAGTAAAGCATAGAAAGGCAGACTTGCATTTGTTGGCTGGCTGTTTCTTCTGCCTTCAAGGGAAGAAGATTTCGTGGACTTGTTTAACTAAGCAAACAAATCCACTAGAACTGTATTATCAGTTAGACCCTCCATCAAAAAATATGCAGTAATTCCAAAAGTAACTTATTCAGACAAAAAGACTAGCAGAGCAAAGCAATGGCACAAGCACACTTTCTCCTAAAGTTACTCAGGGTTGGCTCATGAGTGGCTCCTGCTTTGCTTGCAGTTCCCAGGCAGTCCTTAGCAGGGCTGCTGGGACTGAACTGAACCACAGGATGTGGAATAAAAAAGCCAGCAGCCTGGTGCACTGTCCCACGATGGGACATAGTTGCCCGCCCATCCTGTTATACATTGCATGTAGAACCCCATGGCTGCTTTTTTCCCCCACCCTGACATTTTTTAAGTCGGTTCTCTGCATCCTGTGTGCCTGCTGGATCCCTGCTGTGTAAAGATTTTAATGCCTGACTCTTGAATTCAATAAATTTACTGTAGAAATCACCAGTCAGGTAACAAATGGCAGGTTTCCTGCCATTATTTAGCAAGTAAATCTATTAAAAAATAATTTCCCCTCCCCTTAACCAGCTCTAACAATCAGTTCCTTCAACTGAATTGTTGACTCCTCTCGCCAGCCTAATTATCACATATAAATTACTATTTTTGGCTCAGATGTGCAGGTGCAGTGGTAGGGTTAAAACCTGAAGTCAATCAGTGTTTTGCTGTGGACACCAAAAGGGCCAGGATTTCACTCAAGGTTGAAAGCTCTGGCAAATTCCATTAATAACTGCATGGATTTGTTGACTGCTTCAAATACAGTTAAAAGATTTTAGAATATTAAATCCAGTTATTAGAAATGCATTGTTTCTCTTCCTAGGGATCACTTTCACAATATTTATTTTATCAGTGAATACAAATTCTAAAAAAAAAATTCCAAAAAAAAAGAAAATTATATTTTATTTTCAATATATTTTGTTTCTATATTCTAGTAATTTCTAAATGAAGTTCTGAATTCTTATTCCAGATTTTTTTCTCCCTCTGGAATTGTCATAAATCTAAAACAAGTAAGGTTAAAAAGGGTTAAATAATTCCTACCAACAAAAAATGTACTTCAGCTAAAATTAAAGGTTTCAGATCAACTAAATTTATTATTGTAGGTTTTTGCCAAAACAATTTGGCAATTTGTTTCACCTCACCTTGGTCTGAAATTTATTCTTATTACTGGATCATTTACTGGACTTAAAAATTATATATTCTTCTATCTCTTATCCTGAGGAGTCACAGATACTGCTTTGGACCTATGCACGCTGCTCTGAATGCACCTCTTTGGAAGTAATAGAATCTTTTCTGAATGTCATTAGCCTTCTATCCATAAAAATTTTCCCCCACAGATGGAAATTTCAGCTATAAAAAATATTGGGTGAAGGAAATTATAGTTTTATGGCCCAACTTTCATGTATCAAGTTCAAAATCACAAAATTGATTTATTTTTAATTTATCCCACCCCCTTCACGGGATCCAGACTGCATATGCGGGGCACTTTAATTTCTCTCCTTTCTCAGAATCTGAACCCCCCTAGGAACAGTTCCTTTGCGCTCATTATGCATCTCCAGGGTACACAATTCAAACAAGAGCTACCTTGTGCTAACAGAGTGTTGATTTGCTTGTGCTCATGAAAGCAAGGAGAGTGCTTTTCAGGACGGAAGGAGGGCAGGCGGGTGGGGGATGCTCTAGTTTTTTAATTAAAATATTATTTCAATAACACTGTAGAGTTGTTGAATGGCTGCAGATTTTTCTCTTCCATATTTTAATATTCCTAAAATGCCATTCACTTATGAAAATAGAAGTTTCTTTTCAACACATAACTTCTATGAAAGAGTTGTCTTGAAGGATACCATATTATTTATGGTTGAAAAATATCGCTCTCCTCTGCTTTTCCTCAACATTTTTTTCCTCACTTACAGCATACTGTGATTTTTAGGACTCAGTCCTTACTCTCTACTCATGCATAAACATTCACAGAACTATGGCCTTCAGCCCCAATCCTGGAAAGATCCAGTCTGTTCCTAAGCCAGTAGATATAAAGTGGCCACTGTTAAGCGTACGATTTAGAAAACCTCTAAAATTCTGGAGTAAGGACTGTATTTTATGATTTCTCTGAAGCATCTATCTGAAATGCACTAGAGTACTTAAAGTAATTCTCGCTATGGGATATTTTTCACATTTATAATAATTCATAGTGTCTGCAGAGCATCCCAGCTTTCTGTTGCTCTTTCAAACAGTCATTAGACCACTTCAGAGGTGAATAAAAAATTTACTTCTCCTTAATTCTAGTAGGAACCCTGAAAAGTATGTTGTCTTTATGCCACTTGTTATGCATTATTTCCTTGTATTTCTTCCCTTACTCTTCACTGCTAAAAAACTACAGA
This sequence comes from Aptenodytes patagonicus, assembly GCF_965638725.1. Taxonomy (NCBI): domain Eukaryota; kingdom Metazoa; phylum Chordata; class Aves; order Sphenisciformes; family Spheniscidae; genus Aptenodytes; species Aptenodytes patagonicus. The sequence goes on from NC_134949.1 coordinate 21,978,543, forward strand.
TCTACTTTCTTAGACTGGATGATAATATCTTCTCCATATATAAAAATACTGTTTTGTCTGAACCAAATACATTATTCCTTCATTTGTCAGAAAATTTCTATTTCCATTCCTAGAGGGGGGAAGCCAGGGGCCTAATGAATAAGTAGAATTGCTGGTGAGAGTGGCCAAGGGCAGGCAGGGTTGGGGAAATAAATGAGTGTGGACCTGGATGGTCAGAGATGAGCCCTGAGGAAGGCTGTGGGAGCTCAGAGGTATATTTATCAGTAAAATCGCAAGCAGTAGTCAAGCACTTAGCACTGAAATGGTCTGCCAGAATATTCCTTATAATTTGGTATTGCCTGTTCTCAGAGGCAGATGAATAACCCTTAGCAGGCAATGGTAGCTGTGTTGGCTTTCTGCTTCCATCTTCCATTCACCTCTTTGATCACACAAATATTGCTTAGCCTATGGCAAGCAAGTAGGATCCTGGTGTGGGAGCCATGATCAGGTTTACTTTGACTGTGTGCTCCCCCTGCTTCCCTTCAGCAGGCTAAAAATGTATTTCAACGCCATTATACAGATATCATAAAAATAACACTTGAAGAGATTCTGGCAAGACTCCAGGTTCCTGGCAAATAATTGCATTTGCAAGTGCATCAAGAAGTAAAGAGTGTCATCAAGGGTTAGGGGTAGACAACCCATCTTCAGGAGCTCCCATGGTTTTCATAATCACAATGGCCATAAGTACAACAGAGAACCACTCCTTGTAAAATAAGAATTGGAAAAGGACAGAGAATATGGTGATGACCCTAGCAACTAAGGAAATCCTTGGGTGATTGGTGTATGTGGCTTCTTGATGCATGTGAGCCACAGGTGGCATGGACCAAGAACCTTACAAGAGGTAAATATTGCCTCCTAATTCACAGTGTAGATGCCAGCATTCCTACCCCAAACCTCTCTGCTGGCAAAAGTGCAGTAGTACAAGTCAGGAGCTGCCATCTTCCAGATGAAAAAGGCTGTCTTCTTCTCAATGCTAAATGGAGCATCTTAGGATGCTCTGCTGCTTTGCCAGATGCACTCAGCATGAACACTCCATGAACATTGCCTTTTCACCTCAGCATTCTCCCTTCACTGGTGATCTTCCCATATTTCCAGAATGACACTCTGCACAGGCATTGCTTTTCTCACGGCTGCAAGTGTTGCACAGAGTCAGAGCCACATGCTTTTCAGCCTTGATTGTGTTGTTTCACAAGCAGAGGAACAAAAGCCTAGCAGTACATCTGGCCCTTGCTCTTTCTTCTCAGCTTGTATCCTTTGTCACTGCATGCTTTCCCTGAAAAGGAGGCAACTCTTCTCCCAGCAAAGCCTGTTCACACACGATTTCATTACCTGATTCTGCTGGGAAATGGCGACCTTCACAGGCCTTGCCAAGAACGGACTCTTGGCAGCGTACTGAGGCCTGGAGCTGGGATCAAGGATGTGGAAAGCTGCAGGCCTGTGTGTGCTCTGGACAGCAGTGCAGTGCAGATGCTAACACATCCTCCTCATGCTGATCTTCCAGAGAGCGCTTTCAAAGATGGGGCTGACTATGGACACAGAGGGTCTGCCCTAGAGCTGTGTGAAGGAATGGGTCTGCGGGGCCCAAGCACGTTGTTCACAAAGGGCCTCCTCACCACTGGCTGCCCGTGAGCTTAAGATGTCTGCTACATTCTTTAGTCCCAATGCATGTGTACAGCCTCTCAATTACACGAGCAATGTAGCAACCAAGTGAGCCGAAGTTAGGAGGTAACTCAATCTCGTGTGTTGGGCAGCCCTATTATCAGCCAGAATAAATATCACATCATGCACCCTGGCTAATTCAACAGAAATACATATCTGTAAAAACACATTGCTCATACCTGACCTAGGCTTGTGGTCGCTAATGCTCAGTCTAGACTTAACAACTGTGGGACCATGACTTTAGTCATTCTCTACAGAGTGCCAAGTGAAGGTGGGGTGGGTTTACTTTCTTTCTTTTTTTTCCCACATGAACCCAACATGACAGGACTCAGCCAAGTGCATTCCCAATGCACTTATGTATAGACAGGTTTCCTGAACACAGCTACACAAAGTAGTGGCACGTGCTACAGTAGGTTACTTGGAACATATTGCAATTCAGCATTACATGGCATTCAACACATTAAAAAAAAATGCAAGATGGAGTAAAATAAGCATGTAGGAAGTATAAATGGACTTTTAAGATCCTCGTTTACTGAAACCCCTGAAGATAATCTCCAGTGTCTGCATCGTAATACTGTTTATAGCACTTAAAGTTTGTTAGGTTTTTCTCTGATTATTTAAGGACTAATCAAAATTGTACCTTCACTCTGGGAGGTTTTGCACTTTCCTTTGATGACTAATGACATCCCAAACAAATCTGAGTGCAGGCATTTTTCTGTGGTTTTTTTCCTCCTCTTAGATGGATTAGTGCTGTCATCAGCAGGTGTGGGGAAAACACAGAAGCCCAAGCACTGAGTATAACAAGTAAGCAGGAACTGCATTTAAATTAATTTGAAATGCAAAAGTAGTGACTCACGTCCTAAGGAGGATTTTGGAATGCTGGAGCATCCTGATCCCTCACCAGAAAAGGATAACTGGTGCCCAGACTGGGGATTGTCTCTCCTGGCCCAATACAAGCAGCATTTTTTGAGAACTATTCACATCTGTGACATGAAAATATATTGATATATTTCTGTTATCTAGCCAAATATAAGGTTCTGCTGTTGTTGTGTATCAATATATATATAACATATATAAGTATACGTATATAACAACAGCAGAACTGTATTATGCCAGCTCCAATTGTAGAGCTACAGTGCAAACAGCATCTGTGCTTTAATAATATTTACTGTTAGCATCTTCCATAGCTCCATAGGGTCCCATTCATACTATGACAATGCAGCATAAACAGCCTTCAAAAGCTGCTTCTACATGACCTACACAGTAGCCAGTCTCTCAGTTGATGCTCCTTTCATCATGAGTTATACTCATTCTACCTCTTACCTGTCACATTTGACTTTGACCCACTGATTTTGAATTAATTTAGGGAAGGCAAATTATGTGTGACCTACTTTTTAAGCTGACGCTGTTTCACCTAGCCAGGGGTGCCTGAGCACCATCGCCCTGTGTTTAACTTTGGTGCCTTTGATGGGTCAGTTCCCTGCTGCCCACCCTGCCAGGTGTGCTCTGACCACAGGGCTCCCCATCACATGCGGCAGAGCAGGCAAAAGGGTGAAGTCGGGGGCGGGGGGGGGGGAGTCATTAGCTGGTCATTAGCTAATGGCAGTAAATTGATCCACTAAGTCCGAAACAGCCTTTGCCTCCTTGTATTAGGTGTGTCTAATTCACCAAGGCGGCCAAGAGGATTATGTAAATGGAAAATTTACTTACCTTGGAGAGGGATCTCGCCCGCTGCCCGCTGGGCAGAAGCCGGGGGCAAGCTGCAGGCAGGCAGGCAGACAGGCAGGCAGCAGCACCGGCTCAGGGCTGAGCCTGGGGGCACGCAAGGCTCTCACTGGCCCAGGGCTCTCGCCTGGCCGCCTGCCAGCCCACCTAGCAGCCTTTAGTGTTTTTCCCAGGTGGTCCGCTCAGCACCTATAAAGCATCTTTCTCACTCATCCCCCCACTGGTTGGCAGAGTCTGCGCTCTCCCTGAAAACATCCTGCTGCCCTCCGGGTACGTCCCTCAGCTGTGCCCCTTCCTGTGGGGCACAGGAGCAAACCTCCACCCCTGTCTCAGTCCAGCTCCTCACACCCCTGCAGTCCTCAGACACCCACCAGCAGGCATGTCTCTTCCGCTGCTAACGCGTCTCTGCAGCCCGGTTCCAGGTGGAGGGGGTGCAATTCCCCTTCTCCCCATCCCTCCCCGTCCCCGTCCCCCCCACCCCTGCCTCAGGTCAGGTCTTCTGACCAACACTGAGCTGATGATCACACACACAAGCCTAATGACAGGATTGTTTTCAACCATAGCTAGAGTAACACCCGCAAAGGGACGTATGCCTTTGACACCGTGCAATGTCCACATTTTCACATGTATTTCTACACAAATAAGAGTTCCAGGGTAGTCTGAAGCAAATTTACATCAATGCCCTTTACCAGTGCTTTGGAAGTAGAAAAAGGCTTGAAAGTAGCTGTTCACTGCCAAAGTGATATGAGGGGGGCACACAGAAAATGGAAATCAGGGGCTCTTACATTTTGTTTTTTAATCAAAGCCTTGCAATTCATCATTTGAAGTATTCTTATAACTACCAAAATATATTCCAAGTGCTTTTCACCACAAATGTTGATCACTGTGTAAGCACTGCAAAGTTTATAAAGATCATACCTGCAGTTCCATTGCTGGGGATGTGAGAAATACGCCTTTGTGGTACACACACACAAAGAGTGCAAGCACGTCACAAAAAGCCACTTTCCAGGAGAAATCAGAAGCTTTATGCAAATTCTTTCAAGTGATGAAAAATGTTTAGAACATTGAACTGCAGTAGGAACAAATAAATGCAATATCATTAGAGTTACAAATTCTTTTTTATTTTTATGTTCTTTTTATGTTTATGTTATAAACCCTGAATATTTAAGGACTGCAGGGCAAAGATGTAATAATTCTTTGAAACAGCAGGAAAAATTAAAATATGGGGGAAATAAGACTTCATAAAATATGAAGAAAATTCAGAGAGGATTTACACAGAGGAGCTGGTGTGTGTTCTCCTCTAGCCCTTGTACAATGTATACATTGTGGTCAGACTCCCCAGTTTAATAAGTTTCACCATTCCTAGTATTTCTCTTTACGCCTTGGATTCCCAACCAAGTAATTACATGAGAACTGCAGTTTCCATTTCTTAAGAAAAAAGACTTTTTCTAGTCCTTTGAGATGACTAAAATTTCCCAAAAGAATAAACCACAAATGAAAAGAAACAAAAACTGTGTAATTTTTAAACAATTCTGCATTTTGTGCAGACGCACTCCTATACTGACTGCTGTGCAAAACCATGCTGTTATATTTATCACTTCAGCCCGTGGTTAACTCAGCCAAAGGGCACAGTACAAGAAAGCGTAAATTATATTGATGTGGGCTCTTTTACAAAGTCTGTCAGACTGACTTGCACCTAATTACCAATGTGTGGCTCACAGCATTTGATAGCACCTCTTGTCTAGAGTTGCAGTTTCCCAAGCAGGATTCCTTCCCGAGTTGGAGGGAGATGGAGGAAGGAAAGGATACTTTGTGAAACATATCCATATAGATGACAATGCAAAATTGAGGTCTCGGTTCATTAACATTTCGTATTGCTAAATTTCCCATTTATTTTCCTTTGATTGTGGTGAAGACTTATTACAAAAGTAATGAATCACAGAACAAAATAATATTACCACAATCCCATTTCCATTCATATCTGATGCTACTCTGTATTTAGAAGAGTCCTGTAGAGCTTGGGGTCTTTTCTAACTTTTGCTGAGATCAGTTTGTAGCCATGAATCCATTTCCATTATTCCATTCATTTCAGAGATATAATCCAAAAGAAACAGTGTGTAGGTCAAGATTTTTCAAGCAAACCTCTCACATTCACAGGCATTTCCTTAATATATTTAGGTTCTCAATAAAGACTTTTGTAAAACCTAGTAGGATTTCACTGCATTTTTTTTTTGCCTGAATTTAACAATTAACAAATAAAAAGTGTTTGAGTCACCAGCAGCAAACTGATCATAATGTTGTTGGGTTCATGATGTGCTTATAATGAAAGGTAAGTTTAAACCTAGGCTTAGATTAAATAAATAAATCTGATATGCCATGGTCTTGAAGCAACTTTTGTATGGAATCTTTAATATACATTCAGCTCTGAAACAGGGACAAATGGTATTTTCAGCACAGTGCTTTAATGAAGAATCCTTAAACTATTAAGTCTTGATAATCCCTAATTTCCATGTATGCCATTGAAGATTTTCTAGATTTCTGAAATGTTTGTTTTAAAACATACTTATTTTTACCATTGTGCAGTACTGAGGCGACTTCATTCATACTGAGTGGGGAGACAGCACCCCTCTGCAGTGCGCTATGTGATAGCTGCCTTAACCATGCACATTTACCTCACTTGTGCTACGTTACTAATCATACTATACTTCAAACTCCTTAGGGCACACACTGTTATTTTCTTCTCAGGTTTCTTATCTCTTTCAGGTCCCTTTAGACTTATTTCTGTCTTTTCTAATGTTTACAGCACCTTCCAATTTAGCATCACCTGTGACTTTTCTCAAAGTGCTTTTTACCCTCTCTTTCAGAATGCAAATTAAAATATTCCATATGATCCGTTCTCACACATGCAGTCACACTGATACATAAGCACGCATTTCCAGAAAATCATTAGCTCTATCTTTCTACTGCAATGCACTGCTGCTTACCACTGGTTTGCAAAGGGGAAGCTTGTGCTGTTTGGGGTTTTTTTTAATAATATTGAATTAAGCTCTTCATTCTGGGAAACAGCAAGGAAAGCAAAAAAGATCATTTTAACTTATTATAAATGACATTCTGAAAAGACTGTCTAAAATAAAGAATTAACTAGCATCTAAACAACACTTTCTGACACTTTCTTCATCGACTTTGGTATCGAATTATTGCTAGAATGGAACGGAGGAAAAAAATAGGAGAAAACCTCATTGTGAATCAGCACTTTCCTTGGTTAAGTTCAGCAGTAATTCTTAAGTAACTGGGTCACTAGTAAATGATGACAACTGCAGTCAGGTCTCTGGTGCTGTAATTAGCAGCTATTTGTGGAGCTCAAAATACTTCAAATCAGATAAACAAACTAAGGATCTAGGTTCTTTCTGTGTAAATAAATAGGAAAAAAGACAGATGTAGCCATATAAATACATGACAAGCAGGCAAAATAGCCATTTTAAAATGCAGAGCAAGTAATATCAATTTGTAAGTTATCTGAAATTCAAATTTTTGTTAAGAGCTTGCTGATTCCAAGAAAAGACAGTTGGCATTTTGATTATAACTACTTCATTTATTGGCTTAATGCTGTATATAATCTTTCTAAAACAAATACACCAAATTAATAATTACTCAAACGCCTGCAATGCTCCCAAAACAGGACTCACTGTAGCTCAGCATGGTGCGTGTGTATTTTTTTTCCAAGCAATTAAACTGTATCCTTTAAGATCATTAAGGCTCAGGGTCAGACCGGGCTCTTTATTCTTTTAAACAGATGTTTGGGGGATCCTGGATGCCCTTTTTTTTTATCATCTTCTGCTAATTACTATCTGCCTATTCTCTCCACTCCCTGGCTTTCAAGCGGCCGGTGGGCCCCTGAATACCATCTGCTCAAAATTCTGGTCCCTGCCCTCTGTTAGACCTCACTAGACCTTAGTCTTTTTTCTTTTCCATTATGGAGATCATGCATGCATTAGGTGGGTCATGTTCCTTTTGCTATACACAGTGGCACGTGCCAATGCCCTTGAGGAATCAGCTGCAGGGCTAAATTTACAATTGGCTTGCTTCCCCCAAAACAACATTAAGCTTTTGTTCTCCCACTCACAATTTCATACAATTACAGAGATATAACTAATTGTCTGCTTTAGATTACAATGAAATTTTAAAATATCTTTTTAAAGCAACAGAGCTTAATTAAATGGTGAAAGGCTACAAAAAAAAAAAAAAAGGTGCAAAAATTTAGCGTTTTTAACTACCTACTTAGACTCTCTGAATTTAGGCAGATTTCTCAGCTTCCTCTGAACAAAAGCTAAAACATGCCACTCCTCTCAGGCACAAGGTACCTCTCTCCACTACTTCATTTCTGTAAATTTTTTAGCTAAGAAACAGTGAATATGAAGCTGAAGTGAAAAGGAACTTAATCATGTTAAAGGGCATCTATCCAGCACTGCTTGCAGCTTCTAAAGGTGGTAGAAGGAATTCCCTCTGTAATAAATAAAGCCCTCCTCACTTTGGTTGTCACTGTCACCGTACAAATTACTTTGTGTTGGTTGTACACTGCAGACTACAGAAAGAGATTTAAGGAGATTTGAAAACAAAGAGCAGAGGCTGTTGCTTCCTGTACTGCTATTATGATTAAACCCTAGAGACCATTTTAAGACTGTGTTATAATTTGTACATCTTTTGTATAACATATGAGTCTTTGTAGCATCCAACGGTTCACAGTCGGTTGACTGTCTTGCTTGAACAATTATAAAAAGGCATTCTCTCCCACAGAAGAGATCTAGCTGAAAGCCTATGGATCAGCGTTCCAAAGCCAGTGGCAGTATCACTTGTCAGGGTCATAAAATCTTCTCTTGCACTCTTACACTCTGACGTATTCTGCAGGATTCATCTATAGAGGAAACATTTATATTTAAATTAATCTAGTTTCAACTGTGTTATCCCTATCAGCACAGATTGCTATTATTATCCATACCAAAATGGATAGCTATTATCAGCAAACTTTTGATCATTTCTGACTGGCAAAAGTCACAGCCGCTCAAAGCTGATGCTGTTGGAATAAACAATGCTATAAATTGCATAAATTTAACTTAAACACAGCATACTATATTTGATTCCGTTTCCCACTCCCCATGTGCCAGTCCACCCCCACCAGACTGATTCTGATGATCAAAAAAACCTTCCTTAAGCAAAAAGCCCATCTCCTGGAAAGCCTTTTTTCTTTCTCTTCCAGTCTGTGCATTTCCTCCAAAATATAAACACAATTTCTATCTTGTGACACAGAAGATCTAGTTCTGGGCAGACGTCATTTTCAAACTTGTGACACGTTTGTGATGATAAACTGTAAGCACTTTCCTCTGAGCCACAAATGGTTTGAAGTAAGAACCTATTCCAAGCCTATTGATGTCATTTAAAAGACCCGTATTGACTTCAATAGGTTTTCAATCAGCTCCTGGTAATCTGTCTCCACAGACAGAGGGATAAAATACCCAGGATAAATTGTATGTCAGCTACTTTGATTATGAAATGTTTAGAGTTTATGGTCTCAGGAAACATAGTGCTTAGGAAAGAAGGTTCAGTCAGAGCTTCATTGTTTGTCCTGTATCCCTGGGAGTTTTCTGGCATAAAACTAAAAAACAGAAACACAACAGACATACAGGTTTTTCTGGTTTTCTTTTTTTAATGACAAAAAGTTGTTTTGGTTCCACTGTAAAAGTAACAAACCTAATGCCACAACTTTTCCCCATGTTGGAATAAAGGTTCCATCATGTTATCTTCTTCAGTGTTACTGTTTCTATTTTGAATATCGGTAATATCATAGCAGCAGATCAGAATGAATAACTTTATACCTTTTGGAAAATTGATGGAAACATTTTTCACAAAAAAGTTTCCCTAATTCATACTGAAGGGTTGTTTCAGGTAGGTTTGCAAATGATTTTTATTCTCAGCAATTCTTCTGGATGTTTTTGTATTTCAATGTAATTATTTTGCATATTAGAAGACATTTTAGGATAATATTTTAGGATAACATTTTTAAATCACCCATGGTTAGGAAAATAAGTTTCATTTTCAGAAGTGACTTCACAATTTCAATAACAGGAAGGTTCCTTTAGCAGTATTGTCAAAGTGTCTAAGTGAGATGGACTTCTAGGACAGGATCCAACTCATTTAACACAGACACTTAATTTGCCCTTAAGTTTTAGGTATCTAATGAACCAGATCTTCTGAAATGCTTGCTTCAGTTCCCTCTGTAGAGAATACAGAAACCCTGGAATCTCCGAAGGTCTCCAGGAAGAAGGTCCTGTCCTCATCCTAGGGCTACATGTTAAAACTCTCTAGGTTCAGTGAACGGTAGAAGATCAGAGCAGGGTCCAAAATGATGAACCCCAGAGAGAGCCAGAGTATATTTGCTTAAAGTCAGCACTATCTTAAGGTTCCCTCACATGGTTTTCTTGTAGTTCAAAGCTGAGGCAAACTGGGAGAGCTTGCTTCTGTCTGCATTTGGCCTATCCTGAGAGGCTGCATAATTTTATTTATACATAGGAGACATAAGAATTTTAGAAAATATTACTGAAAAGAGCCTATAAATCTGGACATTCAGTCTCCTACTCTAATCACTGTTAAACCTACAAGTCCATGAGAGTTCAAAAAAAAGCTAACAAATGCTGAGTCTGCATTTTAACTCAGCTCTAGCTATGCTCCACATTCGCCTTTAATATTTATGAAGAAAATTGAGAATATATTGCTTCAGAAATGTTTGTGTACCATACAAAGAGAACGAAAGAGCTCAAACACTCTCCTTGGGAATTAGATCTTTTGTATAAATGAATATATTCAAAGAGCTCAGGTATAATAATGTCAATCTGAAGGATGCATATGTTTTCATTAAAGATTTACAGCTGAATTTGCAATGAAAGTGGAACGATATTCTGAGGACTATTTCAGAATTGTACTGAATTAAAGAGCATGTTGTAGCTTATTTACCTATTAATTTGATCTATGCTTGTCCTCAATTCTCAGTCAATTATTTTGAAGGTTCATTCGAGCCTTGGACTGTGTCTAAGTACTGATATGTCTGTCATCACTGTCATAGGTGAACTTCCTGTGAATCTGGACCTCTTGTCGCATGGTGACTCTTGTCACATAGTGAAAAGATGTGGAGGCTTTTCAGTATTACCTTAAAAGAAATGAACAGCCTTCTTGTTTATAGCAATTGGGGCAGAGGAAGCACACAGGAAGAGAAAGGGTCTTCCAAATGTTAAGATTTTTAACACTTCACTGAATAAAATGCCAACAGATAAAAGAAAGCAGATGTGAGCAATGGTCAGAGAAAGGGAGAGTGCTGGCCACCTAAAAATCATCTCACTTTTGTTTCCAGACATATCTTTATACCCATTATTGACTGGGTTCATGCTCAGCAAGAGACTCATGTAAATTAATGTTGAATCCTTAAGCAATCACACAAGAAGGCTTTCACCTGTTCCAGGAGGTGGGCATGGGAAGCTGGGGAAGAGTTCACATAAGAATCATCTCACCTACTCTTACACATCCAGAGCATACACAGCTACATCAGAGCTAGTCATCATATGTTCCCATTACAGCTGATGAAGGAAAATGAACGTCGTCAGGATGTAGTTCATCTAATCTTTATTAAACTGCTAACTCAGGATGAAAATAATGGTTGTAGTTGGTTAAAATGACTAGGTCCCCATGGCTATCAAGGAACTCTAAACCTATGTGTTGATGTTAAATGACTATTGCCCATGGCACAGGATTATCTCAGGTCTATTCTTGACAAGTCAAATTTCTTATTAACAGCCTTTCCAAAGGTATTCTATGCAGATAATGGGCAAAGCCTCTTTTAACTGTTACATGGCAGGGCAGAAGTCAAGGGGTTTTTTTCCTCCTTCCTAGAAATAACTTTAAATGTGGGGCAGGGGAGGAAGAGCCTTGTTTCATTTTTGTATTCTTGAATATAGAAATAATGGACAGAGGCCAATTCCTCTGATTCAAGAAGATGGAGCAACCGGCCCTCGGAACTTCCCGGTACATTTCTGCTCCTGTAGGAGAAGGACTTCATTGCACAGTCAGCATCCTGTGTACCATTTCTTACTTAGTCTTACTCAGTACTTTCCACCAAAATCATATTGATTTCTATGTCTTTAAATGGAGCTTTAGAAGACATATGACTTAAAGGATAGCACCACTTGGGTTCCCTGTAGTGTAGTAATACAAATTCTGGATACATGGATTGTTCTTTGATGACTTACTTTATTAGGTTTCCAAATCACACTGATGCCCAGAGGGTGTGAATAGAATTGAAATAGCTTTACACTGCCACAGGAGAGTTGGGAAGGCCCCATTTTATGAGGCCGAGGTTAACACTAAAATAACATGTGACAGATGGTCACTTTTTTGCTACCCATCTTACTTGACCAGTATTTTTGTAACAGACACAAGCAATCCATTTCTCTTTTCTCAACAGAGAATAAATCCATAGGAAATATTTTAACTGATGACTTATTTCAGCTTTACTGTTTCTAACCACAGCTGAGGAAGAAAAATTATATACTGGCAGGTCACTAACATTTACTGGAATATTTCCTTCATGAAAAACAGTTGTTGAGTAAAAGAACGTTTGTTTCACCTCTAAGAGTTTTCTGTTTCTATATTTACAAATTTATTGTTTTGAGAAAAGTATTCTACCATTCTTGTTTTCAATGTGTAATGAGTTTTATGGTAGTTAAGATCAAATTGTCTGTTTACTCCCATCTCCTGTTTCTGACAGTAGCCAGTGGCAGATGCACAGATAAAAGATAATCAGAAACTTGATAGGTAGTGAATGCTCCTTCTGCTCATTTACTTTCTCCATCTCTGGAAATCAGAGGTTTATGAGTTCCTGAGCTGGATGTTTCATACAGATCTTTGTGGCCAAGATTTATTCCGTCAATTTGCCTAATCCCCTTTTCAATCAGTTTATATTCTGACTATCATAACATGCTGTGGCAACGAGTTCCACAGTTTAATTACACATTATGGGGAAAAAATTGCTTCTTTTTGTTTATTTTAGGCTTGCTGGCTTATAATTGCATTGAATAGTCTCCATATTTTCATGTTACAAGAAACAGTGAATAACCATTCTCCATTTAGCTCCTCCATAGCCCTCATATCACTTAGTAGACTGATCATATTAACCCACACCCATTTTAGTACATTTCTTTTTATTCCAAATTAGCTTGTGTGATTGTCTTCAACATTTTTTTTTTCTCTTCTCTTGGAGCTGGTGGAAGTGCTCTCCAAGCCATTTTCAATCATCTATCAGCAGTCCTGGCTAACAGGTGAGGTCCCAGTTGACTGGAAGTTAGCAAATGGATGCCCATCTACAAGAAGGGCCAGAAGGAGGATCTGGGGAACTACAGGTCTGTCAGTCTGACCTCAGTGCTGAGGTGCATTGGTGAGGCCACACCTCAAATACTGTGTTCAGTTTTGGGCCCTTCACTACAAGAAGGACGTTGAGGTGCTGGAGCGTGTCCAGAGAAGGGCAACAAAGCTGGTGAAGGGTCTGGAGAACAAGTCTTATGAGGAGCAGCTGAGGGAACTGGGGTTGTTTAGCCTGGACGAAAGGAGGCTCAGGGGAGACCTTATCGCGCTCTACAACTACCTGAAAGGAGGTTGTAGCGAGGTGGGTGTCGGTCTCTTCTCCCAAATAACAAGTGATAGGATGAGAGAAAACGGCCTCAAGTTGCGGCAGGGGAGGTTTAGATTGGACGTGAGGAAAAATTTCTTTACTGAAGGAGTGGTGAAACATTGGAACAGGCTGCCCAGGGAAGTGGTTGAGTCCCCATCCCTGGAGGTATTTAAAAGACATGTAGTTGTGGCACTTAGGGACTTGGTTTAGTGGTGGACTTGGCAGTGTTAGGTTTATGGTTGGACTTGATGATCTTAAAGGTTTTTTCCAACCTAAACTATTCTATGATTCTATGGTTCTATGAATATTTCATTATTTGAAGTCCTAGTCTGATGGCAGTAAGAGACACGGCCTCGTAAGATGAGTGTAAGAGAGACAGTTGCCTCCAATCATATTCTCAATCACCTTGCTTATATATCTCCTCTGAATTTAGAGAGGATAACATGTTTTAAATTACCTTTTAACAATAAACTTTCCTCCCAAGTGTACAGTCTATAGTACAGTTTACCCTAAGCCAGTCCCTGAGTAACATCTGAAACAGGCATTAGACAAATTCCTATGGTTATGCCTCAGCACTTTCATGGTTTGCTTGGTCTAGCCTTTCAGCCAAGGTTACTTGAATCATCCACATACTTCCAAGCAAACAAATAAAAACAGGCCATAGTGTCTTCTTCAAAATCGTAGTCTTTCTTTGCCACTTCTGGTACTGTCAGCAAGAAGAGATTTCCAAATCATTTTTCTTGTCCCATGCCAAGAAGTGTCCCATGCCATCCCTCCTCCTTTCACCACAGTTCTTAATCCCCCCCCCCATCATTGTCACCCTTCTCAGCAATCCTTTATTACTTTAAGCCTCTTTATTATCCTCAGGTTTCTTCTCACTTCAGACCTCTTTCTCCTTTTTCTAGACCTCTCCAAAACAAATTTCCCAGGATGGGAAATACATGGTATTCTCCCACACTACCCCAGGTTTCAAAATCTTTTATGCTGTCATGGAGAAACTTACTTGACAAAGAAGGAAACACACACATGAAGGATTGCACAGATAAAAACCACAAAGCACAAAGCACATGGTTAGGGGGCAAAACATACATCTTTTTTCAGGAATAGAAGTGTTCCTCTCAGAACTGCTTTAGGCAGATGTTCATATAGATGTAACAAGCCTCAGAGAGGAAAAGGACATCATCAGTCATCTTACTCAAGCAGTTTGAGTAAAGCCTGCAATGCAGCCCTCCCACCCATTCATTATTCTGCTTAGCAAGGTGCTCACAGTTTGCTTTCAGTTCAGAGTATAACCCTTTACAGTATGTACAATTTTTGCAACAGTGGTGAAACTGAGACTATGGCAATCCTCCATTAGCATTTGTATAAACCTCCATATTCCCATAACAAAGATAGACTCGTTATCAACATCAATGACAACATTTCCATCACCTCAGGATCTCCCCCTCAGTGAAGTCTATCAATCAGACTTGTTTTCATGTCGTTGCATATTGCTACACAGTTGTTTTCAGAGTTCAGGGTCTAAGACTTGCTATCAGATTCATTATTTATACTCTTCATAGTTTCTGTAATTAATTGAGTTATATTATGGATGGCCTATATTTTTTGACATCATTAGGGAGGAGAGAAAAAGGAAAGAGACCAAAGAAGATTTTGGTCCTAGCTATGAGACAGTGTATAAGTAGCGAAAATTACAGCTAAGGAAATGAGTGAAATTATAGACATCTATAATAGTGTGCAAATAAACTGGGTGAAATCACCATAAGGTCCTTTGATTTTTAAGAATTTCATTGCAATGAAAACATATTGCCACTTAAAAAGCTAAGGTTGTGCCATGTCATATTTCCCATTCTTTTCCTTTTTATCATAGTGTTTTAAAGAACTTTTTTTTTATTTTCATAAAAATGCAGTCTGAATATTTTTATATCACAATAGCTCCTATTATTCCATTATTTTCATGCTGTAGGAATGAAAAAGTCAGTAAAAAGTCAACAGTAAATAATTAGTTTCTTTTTAAAAAGGGGAGGGAGATAAATTTTGATATTAGCATGTCAGTGTTTACTATTTTTTATCAGATATCATTTGTTTGCCCATTATTAGGCTGTATTCAGAAGGCATTCAATAGATTTTCTTTTCTACTGACTTTTTTCAGTCAATCTTAAACAAAAATGAATGCATGGGAAATCTTATTTTAACAGGAGAATACTAGACAATACAGAAGACCAGCTGGTGTCCTAGCGCAGCCATGTCAGGTTGATATTAGCTTGGTTAGCTAATGGGCAACTTAGTTCAGCTGCTCAGAAGGAGACCTCCAGACTCAAACTATAACAAAAGAGACTGAGAATGGGAAGACATAAAATGGGATTCATCTCAACTGACTTCACATACCTAACTGCAGACACAGTGGCTTCTGAAACGATCCAGCTATTTCAGACTCCCTTTACAAGCAGTGAGAATAATGGGCTTATTTTAGAGCAATTTTAAATATCCATTTTAACCTAAGAATTACAGTCTGGACTCTACTTGATACACTGCCTGGATCTCCTCTGACTAAAATGGGAGTCTGGGTGCGTATTGCAGGCACTGATGAATCTCACCATCTCTGCTTGCCCTTTTTTTACATGCAAAAGCACAGGGAACAGAAGCTAGTAAGCATTTTTGCTCTCACAGTTCATGGAATTAAGGATAACTGAGTGCCATTTTCAGTCAAACTATTTTGGAAAAAGAAATGTTAAAAAGGGAGTGGTTTACACTTTTTTATTACCTAAATATATGTAATTTTGTAATTAAAATTGGACTAAAATTATCTACCTGTTTTGGGAAAAGAAAGTGGAGAAAAATGACCCCAGATCATTTTTTTCAAAATGTATTTGGAGAACTCAGCTGCAGAAACAGCCAGCAAAAATAAAAAGCTGCAATGTGGGCAATGCAGGGAAAGGGGATCCAAATGGATTAATGCACTGAAACAGAAGCAGTACAGAAGGCCGTCCTTGAAGGTGTGTTAGGTTAGAGAAGTGTGAAGGAGGCTGCTATAAAGGCCAGAGGGCTGAAGGCTGGCAGTTGTACATCTTAAGCATCAGAGCTGAGATCTTGGGTCTCTCTGATTCAGGTCAGGGATGAAGTTGAAAAAACAACCTTCCCCTACTATGCAATCGGAAAGTTCAAAGAATGAAGAATACAGCCTGGCTCTAAGACCTGGCCTGCAGCGGTTACATCTGGGAATCGTCATTACAGCCCTCCATAGGCTGAGTTGCCTTCCTCTTGGCGTACGCAAGGTGTTACTGATCATCACAGCATGCAAGCTCAGTTCCTGGCGACCTGAGAAATATCCTGTCATCAGCACTGCACGACAGTTAACATAAAGAAATGCATTGTCACTGATAGATAACAGCTATCAAGCTCAGGAAGCACCAGTGGAGAAAATCTGGCTCCGTTATGTGCAAATTTGTATAACAGAATCAGATTTTTGTTTAGTTGTTTCAAAGCCCACCTATTTACTTCACTGTTGCTGAATGTTTGTGAAGTACTTTAATACTTGATTCCATTATGAGGTGTATTTTCTTTTTAGTTAGTATTTGTGGTAATAAGATAAATAAAGAAAATTAATACATAACATTTACTGACTTAATGCTGTGGAAAACTGAAGATTTAGTGCCCTTCAAAATAAATGTAGACTTTGGCTTTACCTCAGCAAAATATTAACTCTCATGTCAGTAAGTCTTGATGTTCATTGCTTACTTTAATGGAAGCCAATTTCAGCTTAATCTGGTTTACAAAGAAAACTACATTCCTGCTACAGTTAAATAATTTTATTTCAGCATCATAATAAAAAGCAGCCTTTTTGAAGAATCCAATAGTGCAAATTTTCATGATTATATCTTAGCCTCATGAGAATTGTTGTTTTCTCCTCCTGGAGTCATGTTATTATGGTTATCTCATCTCATCTTTGTTCTGTTAAAATAAAATGAATCATCCACACTTGCGGTTTCAGAAAAAATGCTTGAAAATATGAATCTTAAATGCTCAAAACACAAAAGTTAAATAAAACAAGCCTGCAATTTGTCTATGTTTTCAGGTCATAATTTTTAAGCCAGTACTATCATTTTTTAACACTTTGGATTGCAATTGGAAAGAACAGGACCTGTTTTAAAACTATTTTTAAAAGAAACATTTAAGAAAGGTGTGGGGTTTGTCAACATATGATCATAAATGATTTCACAGATTAAAATATTTATTCTGAAAACCTGTATTTGGGATAAGAATATACATGACAGGTTAGACCCTGGCAATTTGGAATATCCAAGATACTACAATTAAAATATTTTTCTAAAGAGTGTATTATTGAGATACACCATTATTTAACAGTGAAAATGGAGATTTACATGACACTGACAAAATTCTAAACCTTGGTCATAAAATGTAAGTGAACAAAATCTTGAGAACTTCATGCAGCCTCTACTCAGGAAATCTTCCATTATATTTATTAGAAATGTATCTAAGGATACAAGTGAAACCTTTGTATTACCAATTGAAATAAAAATAACATATGCTATGGCTATATTCCCATGGTCAGCTTCCAAAATATATTAAATTCATTAACTGTCAGACTGTTGCATGTCATCAACCAAGTTACTATCTTCTGAACGGTTTGCTAAAAACTTTCTGGTAGGGCTCTCCTGGCCAGAAAGGTGTTACAGAAAGAGTAAGTTATGTGTATTGGAGGGACTTGTTTTCCCAGCATACGCGAATGAGGGCTAAAAATCTGCCCTCCATGGCTCCTCCCAGCTTCATCTCAAGTGAGAATGCTATAAGCACCCAACAGAGATATAAGGATGGGCACTAGTGTCTTAATTTCAGCCTTGAAGAGCATTTGCACTTTCAGCCTTATGCTGTGAAGTAATGGTCAGGCTCAATGAATGAAACGTGTCTTGGATAGCACATATCTTCCCCACATGCATAATGGATCAAACGCCCAGGCTAGGAGATGTTATTTTTTCAAATCAATTGAGTAAATGAGGCATCAGGAAATCCTGGCATTAGAAAGTGAAATTTTGTACCATAATCAGCTAACAAAGGAAAGTATAACAGTTAATGGAAAGCAGAATATGAAAGCGTAATTAAACCTGGCATGCATATTGTCAAGTCAAATTATCACTTGGCTATGGAAAAATGTGGTAGAGAAGCATTTATGAAGGGCACAGCACAGCCTTAGTCTTCCTTTCAAGTGTTGTATAAAATTACAGCAAGATTGTGTTTTATTTAGACTGGCAGTGTTCCTAGAAAGCACTAGTTGTGATGCATGGAGCCTGAAATAGTGACTTTTTATTTGTACTCAAAGCTCTAGAGTATTGTCTGTTCAATCACTTATAGATCAGGCTGCTCAGTAGCTTTCATAAGCACTTGAACAGTGTGAATAAATTGTACTGACAATGCTGACAGCTCCATACTCTGCCTAAGAAAGGCCTGAAAGGTTTTAAACTTTTGCTTTTTCATTCATTGAAGGGTGGTCCTTGTGTACAATACATTGGTCTCCGTACTTTACAAGATTCTCCCCTTCTTCCCACACACACAACTGTTTGGCAAAATGAAATGAGCTTCCTACCATTAATTTCTAAAGAAAGCATTTTAAATCAATCTGTCTCTAAATATAATTTAGAAGACCAAGGGAAAGCTATGTGAGCACAATAAAGTGTTGTTCTTAATAAATTCCCGGCTGGCAGGGGTCCAATTCCTCTGATATTTCTAATCCTTTCCGAGTTTGCTCCAGACAGAAATAAAAATACAATAGAGTTTGTCTTAAAATAGTATCCAGGCTACCAGTTCCAGCCAACTCTCATATTCAGACCTTCTTTAAAACAACTATATTTTTATTTTTGGTTTCACAAAACTTAATTTTTAATTCCCCACTAAACTATTTTCCTTCTCCCAAATAAAGGTTGCTTGGAGATGAAGTTTCCACAATTTCTGTGTAGTTGACAATTCACAGTATTAAAGAGGGAGTGACAAACTTAATCATAAAGACATGGCAGTTGCAAGTCACTGCAGTTAAGGAAATAAAAGCAAATGTGTTGATAGCTCTGAGGCAATTATTATTTTTCACAAAAATTTTAGCCACTGGCCATTTTGGAACTCCAGAGGCAGATGCAATAGGGACACATGACATACATTTATCACCAGATTACCTACCTGCCTTTTTTCTTTTCTTACAGACATGTCTTGATTAGAAACATGTATTTATGTATCTTTTAGTGAAAGAGACTAGCAGTAGTTTGAAGGTACATAGCATTCTGAAGAGCTTCCAAAGCCCCACAGTACCACAGTATGCAGCTGTCACTCTCTCACATTCGATACAGCAGGAATTCCCAAATTTTGTGCACAGAGGGTTTCATTCTCAGCTTCCTGGGGGGCAAATAGGTCAACTTAATCTGCATGCAAATTGCGAAAGCTTATTATGCAGGGATCTACCTCTACATTTTCAAAACAAGGAGAACAGTTTTATCAATGTAATTCTATTACAGGAGAAATTTAGGAACTAATGTCATCTTAGTTACTAATTTTCTGTCCTCTCTTTTACAGCAAAGGACAGCAGAAGTTCATCTCATTGTATCATTTACTCTTTTGACCTTAACTGATTGCTACCTTGGTGATCAGTATGTTGATATTTCTGCTTTCCCCTAAGCTAAGCCTCTAGTATTTTGTGTGAAACTCCATAACGTCTGCATGTGGGTTTAAGGTTTTCAAGCTTCTGGAAAGTAAATTAGCTTCCTAATTTTTCTGCTAATGATGATAGAAGTTTTGTACCTCTTTGAAAGATGTCACAACTGCCTATAAACAAAACAGCTAGACCATTTTTCATTGCACTGGAGTGAAAAAGAGGAAATAATTGTGTCACACTGTGCTTCATCCATCTTTTCACTGTGTCTACCAGCTTTTTCACCTTATAGTATCATTGTGAAACCTTGGGTGCATACGTTGGCTTCCTGCAGTATGTATTTATAACTATATGTGTGTATATGTGTGTATAACAGTATATGTGTGCGTATACACATGTGTTTGCATGTAGTTCCCAGAACAATGGGTCAGTGGCCACAGGTTACCACCGTTTTGATATTAAATAGAAGAGAAAAGAAGAAATGGGGCAAAACCACAGCACCATGAATGCCAGAATGCGTTATTGCTGTTAGTTCTCAGACCAATATCTGAATAATTAAGCTGTGATAAGATTGAAATACCAAATGTGCAAAGCCAGAGCTCCACATGGTCGTAAAGTGGAAGCAGAAAGAATTGTCAGAGCCCGAGTCTAAGGCCACAGTCTGTTGATTATTGTTCTATTGTGAAAAACAAACAAAAATGTAAACTTGTACAGCATATGAAAACACACATCAAGTTGCTGGCAGCATTTCAGCTTTCAAATGAAGCAAATGTTGAAACATATTTAAATTTCCTTCTCAGTCTTTAAATCCTGCTTTATCTCCTGTCATTTGTATGACAGGGACTGAAATTTTTGACAGCTGAAATACGTGCCAGTGGTCTACACCCAGAGTCTGATCCAACGGCAGCTGAATTTACAGGGCGTTTTTCCCCTGACTTCAGTGGGAGCTGCGTGACAACCGGTATCGAATGAAAACCCAGTTATGAGGGTTACAATCTGAGTAATCAGCTCACGAGTGCATTTACCTCCGGTAATCCCCTAGTTCCCCCAGCTCTCCCCTCGATCAACCGTGAGAAGCAAATCAGAGTCAGGAAGCCTGGATCCCACAACATCGCAGCCCACTCATGAAAGGAAACAGAAACATCACTTTCATTAAGGTTTTTTGTCTGCTGGTAATTCACTCCTAACCTCTAAGTCAAAGTCATTTGACGTTGCCTCAGAAACTGTCCTCAGCCTACTTAGCAAAACTTCTCCGTAACGTTAATGAATGAGCTTGCCACTGTCACGCTTGCACGGGAGCACTCCGACAGCAAGGGGCCAGTGCACGCGTGACTGTCCCAGCAGCACCTCCCCTCTGAACTCATCCCCACCCCGCTAAAACTCTCCTGACAGGATTTTAGCAGCGGGGGGAGGGGATTCTGCTCATTATTCACTACCTGTGTGTTCACATCTTTAGACTATCGTGCCTACATTTTTGAGGTAGAAAAAGTCAAGTTAATAGGGGAAAAAAAAGAATCTCCACCCTTTTGGAAAAATTCTGATATTAATGTTTTTCTCGAAGAGAATCATTATGGAAAAGGTGAAATGGTGAGTGGTTTTGTGGGTTTTATTTTTATAATAGAGTGGAAAAGTTAAGACATTTTTTGACTCAGAAGTATCAGGCATTTTTTGGTTTGACTCCAACATGGAAACACTGCCACAGAGCTGCAGTTCCTGATGTAACAGGCTTTCACAGACTCTCCACCACTGCACATGCACAACTCAATGGTAGCTGTCTGCAAACCCTCCTTTTAAACTCGGCAACTCCACAACTTCAATCAGTGCAGGCATACCCTGAGAAAATAATAATAAAAAAAAATATTCAAAGAGCAAAATATATAGGAATTGGATACATAACAAGAACTTTAAAAATTGCATTTTGGGAAAATCCAAAACATGCTTGTGGCTGCCTGTGTGGGCCCTTGGCACTGCAGCGGCTGGGGAGATGGAAACCCTTGGACCGCCAGGTCCTGGTTCCCAGATACTGACCCCTCTCAGAGATCTGACACAATTGGCAGAGTTTACCTTCGTTCTACAGAGCTAGCATTGCCCAACAGAAACATCATCAGAAATGTTTTGTTCAGTTTTAATCACACGTGATGAGGTGCTAGATGGAAAGACACAAATGTGCTTGCCAGAGCTCTGGATGCATACAGAGCCAGGAGTCCCGGTGCATGACTCCCTGCTCCCTCCTCAGGCACAACCACATCGAGTATAAACAGTGATATTTTAAGAGGTTATCATTCATGTAAAGACAACTTTCCTGTTCATAGTAATTTTAAAAGCCCAATTATTTTGCCAGTAAGGTCTTCATAAGAAGGATTAGGTGGGTCTATATTTCTGAGAATTCCATGCTGTTTTGACTGTGTCAGTAAGGAACAGATTATTCAATTGAATTGACGCTATAAACTCTCCTACTATTCTTTTAAGGAAGAATTTCCCATTTTATAATGTAATAAACTTTATATCTCTCTATTTTCATGATCTCTTCAGACAAAAGAAAAATAAGTCCATACAATCTCAGACGTTCAGGAGACAGCAGAGAGCAAACACTCAAAGGCTTACTGAAAAGTATAGGTATTTTAAAAAATCAATAAAGGAGAACCTAGTCATTACAAGAGATCCATATTCAATATACTGATATGTTGTTGTGGGGGCAGAACTGAGAGAAGCACTGAGAACAAGCAGGCTGTATAGCATGTGGCTTACAGTGTTTTGGGTGATTAACAGCACACGTAAGTAATCGCAATGGTGGAAGGAACTAATTATTCAAAATATTCTCTTCTCAAGCTAGTTGATTTTGTGGTTTAAGATGCCACAGTTAATTTCAACAGAATATGTGATGAACAGCTCGTCACTGGGCTGTATGTATGACACGTACTGTACAGTGATAAGACGTGGGATAAGTTAATTAGCAACTACTGACATGACCAAATGACATGCATGCTCTGCAGTCATCTTATTTCTATCCCTTCTTTCATCTTTGATATTCCACTTGTGTATGATAATGACAAACTTATGAAAATGTTGTGATGGTCTGATTGAAGAGACTGGGACAAAGAGGCAGAAAGATAGAATATATAATAACGAGGCATGTAAGGCCTCTATTTCCCTTTGTCTTTTAAAATATTTTTTTCTGAATACTTTCTGGAGGAGTTTTCTTCTAACACAGAAAACAAAACATGCCATACAATTCACACACGGATGTGTCAACCTTTTGTGTAACTCCTTGGCTGTTTGTCTCATAACCCCTACGTCAATTACCACGCAAGTGTCATCTTTGGATGATTTCCAACTTATGGTTTAATAAAAAAGACTAGTCTTCTCCTTTGATCAGGTCTTGTTCTGTAGAATATCCAATTCTGAAGAAAAAATGTTTATTATATTCTGCTGATAGTAAACATGTATGCAGCTTATTTTCATTGTCATTAACAGAAGTAATGATTTTTAATTACAAGTCACCCACTGTGAAATACAAGAAAGTGCATATCATTTCTAAATCCAAATAAACTGTATTGCATTTTCTGATATCTGATGACCTGTTCACAGAACAAAACAAAAATGGAGCGAGTCTGTAGTGTTTGTGGTCTCAAAACAGCTGTTAGTTGCAATCATTATCCACTAATGTGTAATGCACTGAGTATCTAATAGTGTGTAACTTAATTTGCTTATCTCTCTCTGTCATCCGTTCCTTTCTTAGACGTACAGTGGCTGTAGCTTTATTTGAAACTGTCACAGAGAAGCCCCCCAAACACCTTTATTTTTATTCTCTCAGATGTCTGGTGCGGGAAAATAGAGTTATATCTCTGCCAAATAAATTAGTTATGTTGCAGGCACAATAACATGATAAAATACTAATATGGAACAGCAGGCAGAGTAATGTCCTTAAGCCCTCCTTGGCCTGGAGCGAACTAACTTATTAAGGAAATTCGTATTTTCTGTCTGATGCAAGTGGGCTTTTTTTTTCATTTCTTTGGTGAGAACTTCTGCTCTGAGTACCACCATGTCTGAAGAATGTGATCCATTGCCAGTGTCAAGACTTTCAATACCTAAAACACCAAGGTTGTGGCACTAGTCCTTTCCATTAAAACTGGGCTTTTTTCTCCCCAACTAACCAATATTAAGAAAAATAATCTACAATGCCCTGTATTATGCCCAGTACTGATCTGAGGTTTTCAATTTCATGAGTGAGCCGGTCATTTTAAAGTTGCTGTGCGATTACTTTCTATTTAGAACAGGCTGCCCACTTTTCCTTTATTTTCATCATTTTGCAATATCTTTTTCTAACACACTGAAACCAAACCTTTTCATTTATTTCATTGCTAAAACGAAGGAGCATTCTAGAACAGGAATGCACAGAGATTCTCAGGGGGTCATTTTTTGCTGCATACTCCGGTATGCTGTCTACACAAAATGCAATCTAAGCACACGACAGTATTTTCACTTAACACTTCTGCATCTGTTGTTTTTATAACAAGATCGGCAAGTATATAACAAACCAAGTTCTTTTTCTAAGTGAGTATATTACAACCTTTGAAGAAATATTATTTTGAGTCTTTTCTTGAGACACTTTTGCAAATAGTAACTTCGCTTTCACTCTATGGACTGCATTTACATGAACCTACCATAAAGTTGAGATCAGTAAACTTTTTCAGTTATGCCAAACTTGTGTCTATACCATACCACCTGTTATAAACCATCTTCTGGAGGGGTGATCTCTCTAGTTATGACATAAGGTTATTTTTTTTTTTCTTAGTTGATATGCACAGAGATAAAATAAGCAGTCAATCAGTGACATTTTTATCAGGAAGCAGAAAGCTAGTCTTCAGCGCTGTATGATTCCAACACCTATGTCATGAAACAAACTGTGAGGAGTTAGGATGAGGGTCACTTCAATTAATAATTTAAAATCAGACCTGCGGACTCAGTTCCATTGTCTACACATAGGTATTTAGCCCCATTTGAAATGCCTAGATCTGGCAGATATGACACAGTAGCTATAGAAGACCCGTGCTTTTCTGGTGTGGTGAGTGGCAACCAGACAAGATAGTTTTAGGTATCTCAAATGGCACTGAATGCCTGTGGGTGAGCAACAGAATCAAGCCTTTAGTCTGAGTGAGACAGATAGCCTAAAGCAGGGGGCAACAGCCTATTTTAGGAATGCGAGAGTTCTCCTGCAAGACTGATTGCTCCCTGTTGATAGCAAAGAGAACTCAGGTGATAGCTTAGACTGGGCATCCAGAATGAGATCCATTTTAGTTAACTGAGATTTAGTATATACTGTCAGCTCACTCTAAAACAGAAACCGACAGGTCAGCCGGTCAGCCGAATTGCTCTCAAGGTTCCCTGGATTGTATTGACTGGATCTCTATTAATTGTAATGGAGACCTTGACATCTCACTCACATGGAGACACCTGAACATAGGTGCTTTAATGGGCAAGCTCAGTTCCATTCTTCACCTTTATAGAGCAAAGTCTATCCAATCTTTGTGACTCACTTTCTCTGCTAGGAAAGCTTTCCATTATTTCATATTTTGTGTACAGGACTATTCTACATCGTGAACTTCAATTTATTATTCAAACACTGAAACTTGCCGTCATCTTAGCTTTCTCCTGACACTGCTTGGTTTTATACCTATCCCTTCCAGCCAGTCAGCAATTCCATCATCCATGACATCCTGGCTGCGTTCTGCAGCATGCTCCTTCTATCAGCAGCACTGTGCAGCACTCCTCTGGCCACAGAGGGACACCTTCTCCACAGAGGAACTGGAAATTATTTCTTCCTTTCCTTAGCCTCCACCATGAGGGTTAGTTTTGAAAAGCTAGGTGAAGAAAACATCCGCAAAACTCAATGAGGAGAGGAAAAGACAAATAAAGAAGTTTAGAAATAGTGTAACTCTGGGGAAATTATGGACAGGAAGTGGTGAATTTGTCATTTAAATCAGTGAACAAAAGGATATAAAGAGTGGGAAGAAAATATTTTTTTTTCCCCAGAAGTTTGGTTTGTGTCTCTGACTTTCGCATGTTTAGAATACTGAGTATGTATAATATATATAGTATATACAAATATAGTATAATTATTATACCCATGAAACAGAAGGATGAATGGCAGTACTCTGATCTGGACCTGGGCCCAATATTTCTGCAAGGCCAAAGCTTCACTACAGAACTCAGTTTATAAAAACGCTTAGAGATTTTTACACGTAGAAACAAAGTGAGTTCAGTTTGAGAACAACTTAGGCAGTTCAGGTAGACATAGTCTCTCTAACCTCATTCTTGGAGCTCAGTTGCTTCATCATGATTACTGAGATTCTTGAAAGAAGGGATGGCCAACAAGTTATGTGTAAGTAACTCTCTCTGGGAACCAGAGAATATAATTGAAATAAGAAAGTACTAAGACTCTGAATCATTGATTTTTTCTCCCCCAACAGGATACTAATTTGACCTGCTAGTCCCTGCCATCTGCTGCTATTTGGTAGGGAAGTAACATTATGCTTTTTAATCCCTCTGTTCACCTTCCTCCACATGATACAATGTTACTGAATCTTATGCCTAAGCGTATGGTTCCAACAAGGATGTTTTTCTGCTGTAAACTCTGAAATCTTAGGTAAATGTATTCAATATATACAGATACAGAGGTAGGACAGACAAGATATGCTGTTACCAGTTCCATGCCTTTACAAGACACACTAAATAGCGACAAATGTTGGATCCCTACCAGCTACTGTGCCCAAGAAATTTGGGGGGGAGCGGGGGTGGACACACAGATCCGTGAATTCAGGATTATAGAGACATAGGAGAGAAGAGCAGATTCTTTAGATACCAGTATGTCACATTTTACTTCTGATTAGATCTGTGGCATTTTGCGTGTTCAGCTACAATCAGGCAGAACTGCATTTTGTCCCTTCTTGCTGCAGGTTTCCCTGCTGGGAGAGAACCAAAGCCAGGCAGGAATGGGGGACGTACAGCGTCACCTTCCCAGAGCTCTGCGTCAGGAACAGCACAAGAGGAAACACCGTTGCAAAATCATTATCCCACAAAACTTACCAAAATATGTCTGTGTTTCAAATATATTCTAAAAAACAACAAATCTCTCCCCTCACAGAGAAATGTCACAGAAAAATAAGACACATATGGCCATAGCTGATTTCTGCTTGACTCACATGTAGCTTTCTGTATGAAATTCTAAGACAAAGGAGGTGCCTCCTCAAACACTCACTTGCTGTTCAGCCTAGTTTAATTTTGTCATATCATATGATCTCTTCTTAGCTGGATTTGTTGTAATTGTTGTGTAATCATTAGAGTTTAATTCTATTGTGTACTTTCTGCTGCCCTACTTTTATTTTATCCTGTTTCCTTTCCCCAAATTAATCACATGCAAGTCATGCACTGGCTCATACAGCTAAAGGAAAGAGATGCCACTTTTTTTATGAGGATCATGCAACCCAGGGTAGGATTCACAGAGGGAGCCGAGACGCACTATTTCCTGTCCTAGTCAGATGAAGCACTCAGCATCTACACCTAATTCTTGCTGATGTCAGCAATAGGTACAAAGCCAGGGTTAGATATTTTTCTCCCAAACTGAAAACACTTTCTAACATGGAGAACGGGATTCAATGGCCAAAATATCCAGAAGCCTGGACTTTCACTAGAGAACACACAAATTCTCCAAATTATCCAGTGCTATATGAATTGCCAGCTTGTGCCAGTTAGTCTCCTGTAGGTTTTATCCCCTACACCAGGCTTCACATAATTCAGACATTAACTGCTTACATCGCTAGAAGAGGAAAAGATTTCTAGTCTAGTCTTCCTTAAGAGGAGAAAATGTACAAAACTGCAGTAGGAATAACATTCAGCCTGTACCACAATATGTCCTCAACAACAACTTTAGCAGTGATCTCATCAAAAAAACAGTCAAGCATTTTCTGGAAAGTAACCAAAGGTCTGCTGCAAATGAATCAAATATTTCATCTGCTATTTGGTTGCAAGTGTTGAACACATGGTGCTCAAAAGCATTTTTCCCCCATTGGAATGCAATAAAAGCCTCAAACATTTTGATTAAAGCATTGATCCAGTCCACTGTCCCATCTTCACACGTGACTGCATTGCAATCTGTCTAGGTCTCTTTTTAAACTTACCATGTAGCAGCAAATGAGATAGGCTCTCAAAAATTTATATGTATATATATCTTTCTTGTTACAGCTACAGTCTCTAAATTCTGACACATGTAAAGGCCAGAAAAATCACTCAATGTACCTGATGGCTCAGTTCTGCCAGAAGGGGAAAGGGTGGTGCCTGGTGATGCGTGCAATGAGCCACAGCTTGCTTCCACAAGTGCACCATAGTTCCTTAAAACTGCATACACACACTCGTCTAAATTCATAAATAGGGCTCTGTATTTGCTACTGTGGTTCAGAGTCTGCTGCAGAAGTTAGAGACATCTTCTGTGACCTGGCCCTCATTGCTGAGGGCTCCTCAATTTCCTGCCCTGTTCTCTGGGGTTGTAACACCAGTTCCCAAACTCTGAAAAAGACCCAGATTTAGCTCACATTGCAAAGTATATCACATGGTGAAGTGCACAGCACTAATCCCCAGGCCATATCCAAATTCCCTTCCTCTTACATTGTTCCAGTTGTAGCACAAGGTCAGTAAGTCATCACACTTCAAAACCGGGCTCACAGGTAGGATAATGTCACTGGCACACTTACTGCTTTGTAGTCTATTTTGTAGACAATAAGCAGAGAACAGAAGCAATACTTACACGCAAAATGCCCAGGTAGTGCAGCTCCAGTTCTGCTCTCCCCCCAGAGGGCAAGAAAGAAGACAGGGTGTCAGCAGCCTGTTCCACCCTGCGCTGTAATCCTGTGCTTGCTAAGGTGTGGAGAAATGCAAGGTTACACAAGGTTAAAGTCAGTGGCCAAGTTCTCCATTTTCATGTGATTAGGCTACCCTGAAACAAGTTCTTTGAGCAGGCTGACAGTACCGCACAGAAGAAGAAGGGGACAGATTCATTTGAAGTTCTCTATGCTAATATTTGGCATTGAATGCAGTGAAGAATAAAGTTTATTTAAGGGTAGTAGTAGGAACCATGGGAGGACTTCAGCCTAAAATGATAGACCACAGCAACTTACTGCTTCAAATTTCAAAAGGTATAATGGCTTGAAGGTGACTGAATTGAGCCTTTGACATAATATTCTCTTTGCCCATTTAAACCCATGGAAAGTCTAACAGTTCAATTTTATAGTTCAGTAGTTTTAAATTAAAAAAAAATACTTTAGCCTTTTGTTCAATAACATTAACATAAAATCCTGGCAGCACTGCAAAATTAGCATCCACAGTAATCGGCAGCTTAAGCCAGCTACTTAGAATGCCTCTACACAACATTATTGCTTCCTCCATTTACGATTATATTTTCTAGATTCTTTGCATAAAAAGGCATGGCAATCCCACTATCAGCTTGCTTAGGCAGAGATGTTATTTCAAATACATTGTCAATACTTTTTTCTCAGAAGTGATACTGAAACTAATTGTACTAACTGAACACAACAGTATATATCAAATGACCAATCTTGGAAACATTTCTCTGTATTTTGTAGGTACTTATTTTTGAAACTAAATAAACCCCCCAAGTATTTGTGGTTAAAAATATCTGATTACTATGAAACTGTTGAAACATTTTCATGCTCAGCTGGCAAGTTCCATCAGAAGTTTTAATTACATTGGGCAACTTAATATTTGTTGTCGATTTTATAGGTGAAATCAGAAGGAATAGCTGTTGCCAAGGTTACCTGAAAAAGTCCAGAATAAAGACCCCTTCCCAGTTGCTTTTAATTTTGATATCCATACATATTATCTGTCCGGAGGGGAGGGGAGTTGTCACTGGGTCTGGGGTTTGTGTCTGTGGTTTTTTTCCTGAGGGCAACAGGGAGGAAGAGATTAACTTCAGCAAGTAATTAATTATTGGAGTGCAGAGGATTGCCAGAGCTAAATTTTCATCATCTTGTTGACAAGGTCTAGCCTTTCCCTCTTTGGATCAGGGATCCACAAGAATTGTGGGATTTGTGAATTGTCTGAGATGTTTTAAAGAAAGCATAAAAGATTTTTCTGAGTTAAAATTCTTTAAAATTTTCACAAGAGAAGCTGTAGAAGCAGACACAAAATAATTTTAAGAACTACACTATGGTTCTTGGAGGTGTTTCAGCCAAGGTCTGCCATAAAGAACATTTCCTTGGTCGTGTTAGGAAAAAACATAACTCAATTAGACAGTTATATTGGACACCTTATTAAAATGTTTTAACTAAAAGGGGATGATCCAGACAGAACTGGTTTTTTATCATTTACAATGACATCCATAAACACTTACCTAGGATATTTATATGTGGTAACATCTAATTGTGTAGTTGACCTGGGTGTTTTCTGGCCACATACTGTTTACTATGTGTCAACAGTTAGAAAATGAGAATACAAACATGTTTGATGTTATGCCACAAAGATTCATTGCTGTTCCAAGCACTCAAGGAGTAACACTTCCATATGAAACAGGTTCAGTCCCCAGTTAGAAAAGATGTCATCCCATACCAGGAAGTCCGTTCCCTCCACAGCTGCAGTCTTTTTAGTCATGTCTCACATATTTCTCCACTCTTTCACACTTTTCAGAAGACATAAAAATGCCTGTTTTAACACATAACCTGGCTCAGCACTCTTGGTTTATTAGACATCAGCCTTTGTTGCTAAAGGCATGCTGAAATTACCACAGTCAGCCCAGCATTTGCCAGACCTGGATGGGAACCATTCATCCCCTCCCAGCAACAGGGTCAGGGAAAGTCAGACCCATACATCTGTGAGAAACGTATCATAGCTTGCCTGCTTCCCAGGAATATTTCTTTGAACTGCACAACGCTTTAGAATTACAAAATTGCCTTGCTGCAAGAAAACACAGGGCTTGGCATGTCAGAATCAAGCCTTAAAAAAAGTCTTATACATAGATATGTGGGAAAACGTATCAGTTCCTCTTTCCAGGGAGAGCTGCTATATCTTGCTTTCAGCTGTTGCACCTACCTGCAGTCAAGGAACTCACGAGTTGCTGTCTGGAAAAGTTGGTATTGTAGTTGAGGCAATATTAATAGAAGTGATATTGCAAAACTTAGCTGGTCCTGCCAACCTACCAATATGTGAAAAACCTAGGCTTAATCCCACACGATGAATATAGCTTCAAAATTGCCTATTGTCCTGGTTTCGGTAGGGATAGAGTTAATTTCCTTCCTAGTAGCTGGTACAGTGCTGTGTTTTGGATTTAGCATGAGAACAAAGTTGATAACACACCGATGTTTTAGTTGTTGCTAGGTAGTGCGTACACTAGTCAAGGACTTTTCAGTTTCCCATGCTCTACCGACCGAGAAGGCTGGAGGTGCACAAGAAGCTGGGAGGGGGCACAGCCAAACTGGCCAAAGGGACATTCCATACCATGTGACGTCATGCTCAGTACATAAACTGGGGAAAGCTGGCCGGGGGGCCGCTGCTCGGGGACTGACTGGGCATCGGTCGGCGGGTGGTGAGCAATTGTACTTTGCATCACTTACTTTGTATATTATTATTATTATTGCATTATTATTCTTTTATTCCAATTATTAAACTGTTTTTATCTCAACCCACGAGTTTTTCTAACTTGCGCTCTTCCAATTCTCTCCCCCATCCCACTGGGGAGGGGGGGAGTGAGCGAGCAGCTGTGTGGTGCTCAGTTGCCAACTGAGGTTAAACCACGACGCCTATATTGGGGTCAGAAAAGCATATAGGGTCTGCAGTGCACTGACTAGTCTGTCAATGAGAACTTTCAGTAGTGTGTTGGACAAACAAAAATTAAGACTTAACAGGCAAAATGGGAGCTGAATCCTGAAAACAAACCCCTGTGTTATTTCCATGAAGGCAAGATTCTCCTGCAGGAGGCAGTTCATGTGAGAAGAGAATTGCAGAAACCACCAGCCCAGTGTTCTGATGACAAACAAACATTATCTTATTTCAGCCAAATTCAGCAGCGTCATTAAAACACTTATTTCAGACATCTATTATTGCTGGTCATAAAACTGCTCAGCTACATTTTACCATGAATTTCCAGGACCATGCCTGCATGCACTAAGGAACAGTATCTCCCATTGCTAATCTTAGTTACTCTTTCTTTCCATGTACGTTCACAAATACATGTTTATTTCATTTCTCTCTTTCAGTTATATTTTACCACCTTTTCATGACAATAAGTACAGATTGTTTATCCAGAGCCTTGGTCTTACATACTCCTGTATGGTGCCTCCATACTTCTTACATATTCCTGTAGAATGGAAGCTATTTAAAATGAAAAATACATTTTAACTCTTAGGAGTGGAGAATGCAATACTCTGCAAGAAAGGGCCAGGTGGCAATCCATCACCAAAAAAAGTAACACATCATTATGCATTGCTCAAGTAAACCAATGTACTTGTTCTTAAAATCAAAGGGAATCTGGTTTCGTTTAATACTTATATAGGCAGGAATACAAAGATATAAAGGAGCACACTGTTTTTAAGGAATGTATCTAAACTCAATGCAGAAAATACAGATTAAACATATATACTGGAAAGGCAACATCAAAATGGCTTGTTTTTAAATATAGCCTGTATGATGTTCTTTGATTAGCCAAAACTTAACTTGAGGAAGCTTTATATTTCTCATAATTTTCTTGTATATAAAGTTAATTCCCCTAAGACAGTGACAGTGTTTAATTGAAAGACTGTCCACATTAAAAGACCACACTATTCTGCTGTCTGCTAAATGTCAATGTTTACCTACTTCTTTAGCTTCTGGCTAAAGTTTATTGTGGGATTGGTTATGAGTGAATATATTCCATGCTTGCAAGAGTGAGGAAAATAGATTCACTGATCTCCAACTTCTGTGATTAATTGATTTCTTTAGGGAAAGTAAATACATTTATCACCTTTAGGCTGCAAGATTCCTACAAGAAATGGTCATATCGTTATAATGGATCAGAGAATGTACAAGTAGTACTCTGTGATCTGATTTTGAACATCAGGACAATGCAAAAAAGGGAAGATTAATCTAAGACTAGCAGGTAAAGGATGATGAACAGCTAGAAGTGCACACCTACCTGTTCACCTTAGTGGCACACTCTCACCATTCCCTTCTCTCTACAATATTTAGGAGTGTGTACTTTGCAGTGCTTGAGCACCAACAGCTTCAGTGAGTAGACAGCAAAATGGGAGGATCCAGCTTAGATCTGGGCCCAGTTTTCTAAACCTATCCCTGTATAAGATTGGTCAATGCAAAAAAGAACTTATTTTTCAAAACATTTCAGGGAAAAAATAAAAAACAAGGCAAAAACCTTGGCATTTCAACAGAAGTCAAGTTACAACCAACCAGAAGAAAACGTTTCTCTACATACCATTAATGAATGCAGTTGGTTTATAGAAATTCACAGCATTTGGAATTTTAGCAACATGTACTATTCAAAAAACATCAAGCAAATTAAAGCCAGACAGATGTTTCACATATATATTTAATAAAAAAAATTCTTTTACTTTGACATTACAAAGCTAATGACCATGTCAAATGCACAATGTTGTGTGAATATACCTATATACACATGAAGTGGGAGTCATCTGACCCTACTTAGACATCTGAGGAGTGGGTGTCTAAATGCATCACCTTACATTCCCCTGCAGTTTCCAGAGAAAAATAGCTAAATGCCCTCCACCTCCCAGGGGCAATTTATTACATCTAAAATGCTTATCTAAGACAAATCAGGTGAATCATCCTCCAAGGATAGCCACGTCTCTCCCATTTGTTACAAAAGGAGTGTAGGGTGACCCATTAAGCCTTTTCACACAGCTTTCAACAACTAAAGGTGACTGAGGTGAAACCCACTCACCAAGTTTTATAATATAGACATTTTTCCTTACAGGGATGCAGACCTGAGAACAGGCATGCACTGGAAAGCATCAGTCATGTGGCTGACAGCCACACTTCCTCAACTACTTTCCAGGGTCCTGCTCAGCTTCACACAACCAAGTGTTTTAACTGCTGAATGGAAAACAGTTAAACTGTTATTTATTGGAACAGACTATGATATAATGTGATCATAAAACACTCCACACAAGGAAAATTCCTTATTTGTCTCTTGAATTTAAACGAATTAAAGGAACACACAAAACTAATAGTTTTGAACTTGAGTCCCCATTAGGGAAAATGTCCCTATTTGAGAGAATATTTAAACAGATGTTTAATATTAGGTCTGTGCTTAATTCCCATTGAGATCAATGGGATTTAAATGTATGCTTAAATTTATTCTTGTGCATAGGGTCTTCCTGAATAGGAATTCATTCAACATGTACTGAAGATCTTCCCTGAACTGTGGCCTGAGAGATTAACTTAAATATGTTTTCAGCTGCCCAACCACAGGCACCCTAGTGGGAAAATTTAGTCACAACCTTTATATTGATATAGCTTAACGCATGTTGTTTATCGCCTTACTGGTCTCACACTCTTCATCTAGAACTATATTTCGGGAATCTGTTGGGGTTGGGTTTTCTTTTTAGTAACTGTGGTCACTTTTTTCTTTCACCCAAAGTATCAGAGGAATGAAATTTATTCCAAGTGAGAGGCAACTCAACCATTTTCTCCACTGCAGTTTCACACAGCTTTTCTATTCTGATAGAAGTATAACACTTTGCTTTGTTTTGCTTTTCTCATCCATGCTCCGACAAACAGCATTCACTTTCTTTCTCTAGGCAATCTGTGCTGCTGTTTTGACATGTAGGTTATTAAGGTTTTATTTGATTATTGTAACATGGATACCAGTAGCATTCAATCACTAGGGCAATCTGTTGCTGTTATTTACTTGCCCACTTTGCACTCAACATTGCGACAAACTCAAAAAAGAAGTGTGCATCACCATTTAAGTGTTTTAAGCCCTGCATCAAGGACCCTAAAT
This sequence comes from Aptenodytes patagonicus, assembly GCF_965638725.1. NCBI lineage: Eukaryota > Metazoa > Chordata > Aves > Sphenisciformes > Spheniscidae > Aptenodytes > Aptenodytes patagonicus. Next base: position 22,013,343 of record NC_134949.1, read on the forward strand.
GGTGAAAGCAAAAAATACAAACCCAGAAATTTTACCATTAGAGACATTCATCTACACAAGAACAATGCTCTGTGGTCTACATTAACTTTTTCTACTTTAGGCACACATTCTAGAAATCCAGTGGGGGTTTTTTAAATGTTCAATATCGAGAAATAGCCCAGCTGTTTAAACAAGACATAAGTGCTGAAAACAAGACATAAGTGCTGTTAGCATTGTTCTCATCTTAAAAAAAAAATGCTTTAGGCATAACATTCTCTATTACAAGTAAATGAGATTCTTTAGTGGTATTCTCTATGCCCCACCTAACTACTTCAGTGACAAGTCTATTTTTTTCGTCCTAGTTATTCACATAAGTGAAGGTGAGGTACAACCAAAAATATTTCTGATGCATCATAACCACAACTGCTTACTAAACTTAGAAGACCAGTCAAATGAAATCTATACCAACTCTTTGAAAGCTTCAGGGTTTGCGTGTTAACCGATAGTAGCAGGACCTAACTGCAAAGCTCTCATTGAGGATGCCGTAAAATATCACTTGGGATAACTGTGAGTTAAGGTTTAATTTTGGAAAATAAGCTCAGCAAGTGTTTGAGTCCCATATAAACTACTAGGATTTGATATAAGCACGTTTTTAAGGATACACTTGAAATATTTTCATTAATTCATATCAGAACGTTGCAATTTGATTCAAAGCCAGTCAAGATCCCTTCCAGCATGGTCACTGAAGTCTGAATCAGGATGTTAGACTGTGACTTCTTTTACAGGTGATAATTACAAACCTAGTGAAGTAATGAATCTAAGAACTAGGCAGTTGTATTTATAAGGTAATTGTCATTTTCAAAGCATCTTAAAACTTCAGGCCATGCTACACCTTTGAGTACTCAGTTCATGTTATTTAGTTAGCCTTATTGCAACAATATCTCACTAAACCCCTGCTGTTTAGCGGATCTTTTATAATTTACTTAATATTATAAAAGCATCCTATAATATAAGGGTTCTGAATTATTTACTGGAAAATGACATACACTGCAATATGCAGTGATCTTAACTCTTTTAATGGCATTGATACAGAAAATAGTAGGAATACACTACAACTATATATGTAACAGAATGTTTCTAGGGCAGGCATAGTTCTGTTTTTATTGAAAGATAATTTGTGTAAATTTTACAAGCTAGATATGAAAATCACTGATATTCCACCACAACTATTATACGGTTAAGCTACTAACACATGACAGTCATTTTCATTGGTATGTATCCAAGTGCCTTTTATAAATAGAGATTACATCTCTTTTCCTAATCCTTTATACTGAAAATCTTTACAGAACTGAAAGGGTGACTGAATTCATGCAGAACATATAGTAGCAAGGTGAACCATAAGATATGTGAGCCACATTTTTACTTGATGAATAGATAGGATTCATGTAATAGAAAATTTAAACTGCTAAAAAAATCTAATAATGTAACCACTGAAGATGATGGAGTTGAAAGCCTGTTCCTTCAATGACATTAAAACTAGAGCTAAGATGATATAAGACTGCATATTTATCAGGCTACCTTGTATATTTTAAATGTATGCCATGTGCTGTATTCACAAAACGTACTTATAAAAATAAAGTAACTCTAAGGAAATCCAAATATAATCCTTTTCCAAAAAATCAAAATGGGACCAAACAAAAAATTGGAAAATAATTCTATACTTTAATTACACTGTTTTCAGCAATCATCTTAAATTTCTTCCTGCACAGTTAAAATAAATTAAAACACTATCACCCTCACAGCCTTCTGGTTCAGCCAGCCAGGCTTGAGTGCATTTCTGCCTTTAATTAAGTATGGATAGATAATGTCCTTTGTTCTTTTTCTGATGTGTTTGACACCTGCTGTCTTTGTAATCAGGGAAATGAGTCAGGAAGTTCCAGCAGAGAGGCTTTTAGTCAGAAGCAACACCTGGGTCCCCGTCTACGCCTTCACGTCACGTAACACCATCCTGCACCGACAACACAAGAGACGAAAAGCTGAACGAGTGGTGAGCTTTCAGCTCCAGATATAATATAGGCTCAATGGGCTGTTGTTGAAATCAATGGCAAAACTCAAGCCATATGCTAACCCATTCTTTCGCTAAAGTGATGGGAAAACTATCCTTTTGGGTTTTTCCCCTATTTATTTTAGGATGATTTATGAGGGAAATGCTGTTATATTCCAGTTAAAGCAAGAAGTTAGGGCCAAATCTACCAGTTTTTGTAGCCAGGTCTGTCACAATTCCTTACAATGTGATTCTGGCCAAAATCACCATTTCTGTGGACTGTCTTCCTTCGAAGTTATCTTGAGTTATAGTAGTCCCTGCATCAAGTTTCTTCCATGCAGTAAATGCCTTAGCTTGGTGAGGTAACGTGTTTAACACAAGCTCACTCTCCGTAGAGGGTATGGGCTAAACCTCATGATAACATGTAGGATCTTTAAGAGGTTATTTCTGCCTGATTGGTTTTTAGTGAAACCCCACATTCAACATGCAAATTCGGGTTGGCTGCACAAGTCAGAGCCACAGGGCACAGGGAAATAACCTATAGAGCAACTCATCATATGATATCTGAAAAAAGCTGTGGGATTTACCCTGCAGGTCTCAGAGGCTCCATACGCTAATGGCTGTAGTCCCACTATGAAGATGGGTGGTATTTCACACTGTTTTCACTCAGACTAATTTTACTTGAGAGTAACTATTCAATTGTAAGTAAATTTAAGCTAACTACAGTAAAGGTACACCTACAACTACATTAAACTCCTATACAAATAAGCACAAATAAAAGGGGTGATGAGGAGATGGTTCCTTCCAGAATCAGTAGCTTCAGTTAAAGTTCATCTCACTTCATAAAATCTTGCACTTCCTCATTTTTCCTTTTGTTCCTGTCCATCCTGACTGTACCCATGTGAGCAAGTAAAAACTTTCATTGTCCTCTCTCATAGACTTACTGAGACAGCAGATCTGAGTCCTTGGTGCCACAGCAGGTCTTGTCCTTCATTCTATGAGATCACAAGCTCAAAATCAACCCTGTCCCTTCAGCCTCCATCTCAGTTATTCCCTTTTCTCAGTTCAGTCCCACTCCTCCACGGTGGTCTCTCCCCAGCTTTCAGAGGCTAACAGAGGTTTCTCCATCTTCCCATTAGCTTAGACTAGTAAAGACTAGTAAAGAGTCTTAGTAAAGACTCTTAGTAAAGAGTTAGTGTCAGTGGGCTGAGCTGCTCAAACTGCTGGGCTCTTTCTAGGACTTCCTTCCTACGTTTTCCTTCTTTCCCTCCAAGGTACTACCTGATTTTGAGCATCCTTGATTAGATGCTTGAGTGCCATGAAACAGGCAAGTGATGCAGGCAGCGGGTCAGAGGACAGGTAGGACTGTAGCTGAGCAGGAGAGATAAAGTTTCTTCTCTTACCAAGGCCCTGTGCAAAATCCCACCATTCACAAAATCTCTATGAGCTGGCAACCGTGACTTCTTCACACAGTATGGCTAAGGTTTAATTACTGTTTAGAAAACATTCAGAGAAAATTGTCTTAGGAAAGACACCACTCCACACAATTGGTGACATCAGTGCCTAGCCTGCAGATTGCCATCTCGCTTTGCTGGATTTAGACCCATGTGCACTCTCAGGCCTGAAAAACGGCTTTCTCTCTGCACACTGGGTTTTGAGATTTGTAGTATGTTTTCAGGTCTCGTCAGGGTAAAAGCACAATAAAAAAAGAAAGGCTGGTGGTGAGAATATTACTATGAGAATAAACTAGAGTCACAGGTCCGAACTGGGCAGAGCAGGGTCTGAGCACTGGCCTCTGGGTATAAATGTAAATGCAGCTGCTGCAAGCACAACACTAACCACATGCAAGTACTGAGGAAGCCGAAAACATAGCTGGTTTGGAGAAGGGGTTAACAGTCGTTCCCCTGTAACCTTAATTTGTGAACAACATGCTAAAATGTTGTTAGCACACAGCATTTTTCAACATATTTTACAGATATTAACTAATTAGTCCTTTCAGTGTTGAAAGCATTACAGCATTATTATCTCCTATATTTCAGAACTGAAGAGAATGAAGCAGAGGAGGTTAATAACTTATAGGAAATGACAGTGAAATAACATGGTAGATTCAGGTTTAGAATTATTATGTTTCCACTTCATGCTTCTGTGCCCCAATCTGTTTATCATGGTTTTCCTGGTAAAAGTAGAAAAAAATTTAAAAGATAGGTATAATAAAATTATATTATTTCTCTAACTTGACATTTTCAGATTTAATGCATGAACAAATTAAGTATGATTGTGCATACATTGTAAATAGAGGGTTATCACTGCCTGCTTGGATTTTCCAATAAATTGATTATTCTTTAAATATAACATTTTATTTTTTATTGTTGGTGATTAAAAGAATCCTCTGCTTGTGCATCCTCTTTCAGCTCTAGATGCACCAGCATCATTTTCAATGTGCAAAATTCTCCAGCTATTCCACTTCGAAATGTATTCTCTGCTTTTCATAGCTTTCTGGATTACCCCAAGTGAAATTATGGCAACTTTAGAAAACTGCTATAATGCTACAATGCCACCATCTGGTTACAGTCAAGGACCTGTTCTTGCAGGTGGTGAAGGCTCTGAGCCTCAAAGAATTCAGCAAGACACCACTGACAATATAGGCTGGATATGGAACAGATGTATGCACCAAATTGGTCTTGTTTATTGAGGGATTTTGATTAGCCAGAGATTGAGAGTAGTATTAAAGAGTGAGTAAAGCATCTGCTTTTCCTGTCTTTCTCTTTATTTGCCACATCAGTTCTGCCTAAGAGGCTCTGAATCCTGAATAAATCATACATATATGTGTGATTGCGCATAGCATTTAAAGAGCAATTTGCATCCTTCTGATGTCCCAGAAGCCTTGCTCTGGGAGCCCCAGGGAGCTGTGCTGGGGAGGGCCAGGGGCCAGCACCGGGCAGCCCCCACTCCCCACCCCAAGGGCAGACCTGCCTCTGGGCAGGGCAAGCAGAGCCAGGCCCTAAGCTCCCGAAATCCTACACCAAAAGCTCACGTTTACTGAGGAAATTCTGAACATTGTAAACTTCCTTTTGAAATAGTATCAGGGAAGTAATGTAACTCTTCTTGGAGCAAAATATAGTGCTTTCTTGCTTTGGAAACATCTGAGCAAGTGGGAAAGAGCAGAAGCTGGTGTGGGAGCACGAAGCGAAAGAAAACCAAGATAAATACAAAACTACATAATCTTTGAATATCAGTCACAGCCAAAAGGAGTGTCTATTTCAGTGTCTAAACCCGACTAGTCGGAATCTGATTTTATATATGTTGACTGCAAGCAGCACTGAAACATTTCTGCTCACTTCTTGCTCTGTTGTAAAATGCTGGTGGGGAATGCCAAGCAGCCACATTTTACTTCTTACAGCACAGAGAAAAGGCATTAAGCTGGTTTGGAAACGTATATTATGATTTGTTTCCACACTACTATTCTGAGTGCTGATCTTAAATCAAAACCATTTGGGGCTGCTAAACTGATTTCTGCTGAATGTAAGTAAAATGTGAGATAAAACGGAATAAGCAGCAGGAGCAAGTCATAAGTGAAAGGGCAGCCTCTCTCATTGCAACTCGTTTTCATGGGCTAAATGAAAGAGAACAGTAATGTTAAGAATATAAAGGGAAATGAAAGAGTTAACAGTGGTGTCTCAGAAAAATACATTTTTAAAATACATTTTGGAAGATTAAGTCATAAAACCATCTGCTCTTGAGAACCATCAAGGCAAAATTATTTGTTTTCCATGTTTTTATTGGAGGAGGAATTGGTCTAAAGAGCAGAGTATATAGGGCCTGGCACATGGTATAACAGGACCAGGAAATTATATCCAACAGAAAGGTAAAAGCAGGAGATGAAGGGGGTGGGGAGGGATCCTGCTTTTCTACCAAAGTTACCAAAGGACAGAGAAGAAGTTTCTTCAGTTTCATGTCTAAAAAAACCATTATTATTCCTGGGATCTACGTGAACTTGCTATAATAAGATGTATAATACAAAATCAGCAAAACAGAGATTCTCACCTAAAATATTTAACGGCAGATGGCAAATTTGTCCTAGGACCCTTGTTGTGTGAGCTAGAATTGTAGCAATTGCTAAAATTCTATACTTAACATAAAGATAGTAGGAAACCCAATAATGACCCAGAAGAAAGCATAAAACCATGGATAAGTGATGTGCTTTAGCATGAATTTGAGTACAACTAAAAGGTGAGGAGCTGTCTTGACATGTTCTAAAAGTGCAATTTATCGTTGCCTTGCATGTTATGCAAACATGAACATCTCAGAAACAAAGGTGTAAAAACACAGCTTTTTGAATATGGCACATTTTGCACTGTGTAGATGAGAATATTTGGGCCAATAATTTCTTGAACAAATAGATGTATTGGACTCGTACCTGTTGCCTTACCAAAATATGTGACCTGTTCAGCTTTTTTACCGTTGCAGAGACACTCCATCACAACGGGCCTACTTGCACAGGTACTGTAGACCCAGTGATCGGCAAGACCACTGGGCAGGTGGTACGTCAGCTGCCCAGAGCATCTGTACAGAAATATCTTTGCTTTGGGAAGGAGATTGGCTGGGAAAGAGGTCATCAATTAGCCATGAAATCTGTTCTCAATAGTCCATTTCTGGGCAATTTGAGAATGGACTCTAATGAAGTGGTCTGGCAAGAGCCCAACTTGGACCCATCTTTTGAGGTTGCTCCACCACATGACCCGCATGCTTCCATGTACACCTCCACACCTACACAGGGAATCCTTACTCCTATAGGTCTTTTGTCTTAGTGTGTGCATTTTAACAGAAAGTAAAATCAGAATTTATAAAAAAATATTCTTAATTTTGCTTGAAGAAATGTTGATATGATTGTTTCCACGTTCAACATTTCTGAGCAAACAACTTAATTGCCTGACACAGACACACTGCACCATATGAGATACTCTAGCTGCCTTTTCAGAGGGGCACAGGTATCCCATAGCTCTTAATGGCATCCTGCAGCCCCTTGTGGCTAACTAAGACAGGGTATCTCAAATAGAAACCTATCTTTAGACAACTGAATAAAGCCCTGAATATTTCAGAACAAAAACCCCTAGTGTTCAACCACAGGCAGGTAGTGTATTCAGAAGAGAATGGCCTAATTGCTTGGACTTTCATTTAAAAAAAAAAAAAAATCATCCAAACTAATATTTTTAACTCAGCTTTAACTGAGGCAAGAAGCCAAACTGCTAGAGTAGAAGATTCCTTTCACATCATTCTTGAACCAAGTGCAGTTGTAAAACAGAAAGACACAAAATCCAACTACTAGCAATAATTGCAAATGATTACTATTTACAGAGTATTCATCAGCATACACTTCATCAAGACTGTTACCACAGCTTTCACTTGGAATAAGAGATTGAATTGTGGTATTTCTGATGACACAAATCTAGTTTCAAGTCCTTATCATGCTGCAAACAAATGCCTTATTTTCTGCTTTCTGGGTTTCTACATTCTGTTAGATATTTCTTTTACAGGTTACTTTCTCCTTGCATTCATTCAGTCTCACACTATAGTTTTCTTCTATATTTCTAGTATCTTTCTCTGCAGATCTCTGCAGATCTCTTTGTACTACCTAGCTGACGCTAGTTTTTGTAATACCTCTCAGGCTGGTACTTAAAGAGTTTTACTGTCAAATCATTTCATATCCTGCTTCTATCATTAACATCTTTGTTAAACAACAGCCTGGCCCTGAAAATCCTTGCTAAACAATAGTCCTTATGTATATGCCTACTAAAATCAACTATATGATTAAAGGCTCCATAGAGGAACTACATCCTCCTAAGTGAAAAATACTTAGTGCTGACTACATGGTACCCACTAGACATTCTCCCATCATAAGTCATTGCCATTAATCATTATATATTTTACCTTAAAACAGCTTGAAACAAGAAGTAATGTGAAGATGTTCAAATCTCTCTTGATTTCTATTAATGTCGGAAGCAGTGTTGTATGAGATCTTCTTAAATGATTCACCACAGCCTAAATAATGCAGCTACATTTTCACATCAAATAGGTCTATATACTTCCACGTATATTGTAGTACACATATTAATATACTGGTGGTCCTGTCATCCTTTCTAAATGGGATAGGTAGGACAGAAGCACCATTCTAGGGTATGCTGGCCGAACCAGGGAAAAAACAGCAATCCAGTGATGGAGATTTTCAGGGGAAAAAAACATTGGACTGAGTGTAAGATGAGCCTTTAGCTACAGGCAGATACCCGAGGAATAGCCATTGGAAAGGGAAGCAGGTAGCAGGCAGCTGAGAGCTGAACAGCAAAATCGGGGAAGAGCAAGCAGAGGAAAGAGGCAAATAATAGTCATTGATGAGGGCCCTTCCAAGCAAAAGAGGGATCTGGTACGAGCGGGAGGCCAGAAACTCTGGTACTGATCAGCAGCTGAGTGGTACCTTGAAAATGTCTGGTCCCTTTGAGCAGGGACTCATGAAATCACCCTCTTCGTGCCTTCCTGAAGCTGTTATGTGTGGAAGGGCTAAGACAAAAGGAACTAAGATCACAGGACATTCATCTAGCCAACTCACCCATTAAAGGCTTCTCAAAAGCAGTCCAAGAGCAGGAATGAGAAGCCACATCGGACTAAGTTACCGGTATTCTATGTGCTAATTTATAAACTATCCTCTATTGTTGTGTTGCACACTGATTTTGAACCCTCTTTCCACCAGTCAGCTCTCCAGTGAAGAGCCTTTCTATACTTAATTCCTCTAAGGCAGTTTTTCTCAGCTTGTAGTTTGCAGACTATTAGTATTCAGAAAGGCAGAATAGTAGTCCACAAACAACTGAACTCAGGTACCAACCTCATATGCGTGGCAACATGTGAGGAAACACAAAACAGAGGGAAATCAAGTAAAGAAATTATATTTCAAGGTTTAGCCAGCTTTTATTTGATGGTAAATGAAAACATCTGTAGTAAAGGATTTTGCCTGTGCAGTCTACATCTCCTAAAGGTCAACTGAAAAATTCTAATCCTTTATAGAAAGAAAAAAAAAAAGTGTTCTCATTTTGGTTATTGCCACAAAAAATTACCAATAATTTCTTCCTCCTCTTTTGAAAGGCTAACTTCTGAAACTGCTCATAGACCTCTATTTTATAAAAAATGTGCAAATATATATTTATTCAAATGTTCTAGCCCTGGACAAAGTTCCTATTTATTTATTCATCTATTTTCAAACTCAGCCCAAATCCTTTATTTTGTTTTGTCAGGTTAGGCCCCTGCATCAGTACAGAATAAAATGAAGCATTAGAGGCTTATTACTCAGAGCAAAACCTCTCTTCTTCTGTAAAGTCAGAGAAATCTCTTTTTTTAAAAAAAAGGACTGTCTTGTGGAATAACATCTTCTGATGCCATTTAACTGCAACTACATTTTTCCTATTCTGGGAGCACATACTGCTACAGTAGTTAACAGAATTTCTGTCCACTATAAGACAATAAAGATAGCAGATGTGGAGTCACAAGACCCGGGGACCTCTACCAATTAAAGGTCAAAATCTGTCTCACTTCACAGAATGCAGCATTTGAGCGTGAGGTCTTGTATATATTTGTCATCTTGTTCAGTCAGAAAGATATGACAACAAATAGCTGGTCAAAAGCTGTCAGGGTCAAACTAAGCTTGATAGAGTGCCCTAGGTCACCTCCGTAATTCCAATAGCAGAAATCACCCTGGTGTCAGTTTGTATTGTAGTCAAATAGTACGTGGCACACAATAGAACTGTATTCCTCCACTAATTGCTTTTTTGACCTTCTTGTTAACCAAACATTTTGATTAGAAATATGTACTGTGCTATCCTGTTCCACGGCAATGTAACAGCTGCCTCGTAATAGATTTGTAGTATTGAACGTCTTCTCACCTCACACCCAGAGAAATCACAATTAAGGTTGTATTAGAGTTTTTGTTTGAAGTAAGTGAAAATGCAAGAAGGTAATAAAGCATTCTATATAAAGGAGGACATACTCCAGAGCATCTTCACACTTCAGTGTCCTCTTGGTAAAATAGGAACAGATTTAATTTTTTTTACAGTTTTCAAGGAGGTTTTTTTAACACTGATTTGGCCTGCAGCTAGGCAAGCAAAAAGAGAGACGATTGGGTAAACATTTCAACACTTTATAGACAAATGATTATTTCTCACTTCTAGGAAAAACTGAAACTCCCCTGCACAATTTTTAGCATGTCCGTAGAAATGGATACTGAATAAAGAAGTCACTTGCTACTGCTTTGGAATTCTGAGATGCGATTTACTGATTATTCCAGCGAACATGACTGCAGAGGAAGCTTGGACTCGTAAAGTCCTGAGCTTGTCCAAGCACTCGGTAAAACCCAAAGGGAGACTGCAGAGCACTAAATCCGGATCTCCAGCAGACTGGTTCCACAGCAAGTTAGAAACAATCAAAGCTTTCATGCTCGTCTATTCCAAATTTTCTGTTTAACAGATCTTTCATTGTCTCCATTTTTACACACACACCCCTTTTGCTTTTTCTTTTTTGCACTTAGCAGTTTTCTTCTATTTTCCTTTTTATATCATTTTTCTCTAAAGCAGAAGTAGACTTCTTTTCATCCAATTTACAAGTTTCGACACATCTCTTTCCCTTTTCTATTCCCCAGCTAGCATTAGCCTACTTACAGTATAATAATTTTAAAGTAATAACAACACTACACTTTTTTTAATGGGAAAATAAGCCTTTCCCTTTCTGTGCATGCAATACCAAGCACATATTAATGCATGAAACTTAAGACTTTTAATACAAATTTTGTCTTTACTCACCTTTTGCAAAAAAAGAACATCAATTTTGGCATAACTGTGTTAGAAAGTAAGATTTACAATTTAAAATCGGACTTTTAAGTTCCTTCATTTATTAGCAACTATACTGACAAGAAATGTATTTGAGCAACCTCAATTCTCAACATGCATGTTGTGAAAGCATTTGGCAGCAAGCAAGTAGGACTGAAGCTCTTTTACCCTGAAATTTCTCACATTTTTTACATGTTTTTTTGTTATTCCACAATTTTTCTTTAAAATTTATTACCAGTTACATTTTGCAGAGGTGGTCATATTTTGCTTGGTTGTGCTGTTGTGAATATTTTTGAGAGCATCTGTTCAGCAGAATGTATGTTTCATTTTGCACACGTATGTAAGTGGATAATGGAAGAAAATACATTTACACCTGGAGTGGCAGGAGTAAGAAGCCTGACAGAGATTTTCCCCAGTGCAGCCTACATGCAAGTAATGCATTTGGCTCCCAGGTGTAAACCTCCAGTGGTGCGTACCCATGGAAGGAAGCTCCAAATTGTTCTGCAGGCCACCCTAGCCCTGGGAAGAGGTGCAAAAAGCTGCTAGACACAGCTGAAAGCCCTGAACCATTGTGCTTTTGTGGTCCAAGTGTGCAACTTTCTGCTTGCTGTGGTGACCTCATTATTCCATGCACAGTGAGGAAAATATTTTAGCAACCCTGTTTCAGAACCACTGGGGAACATTTTATTAATTTCCTTTGTGCAAAATGTTTACCTCTGCGCCTTCACAAATTGCGTTCCTGGCCCCAGGAACCTTTGCAATTTTAATGAAGGAGCTCTATCTATCTATCTGTGTTCTTGCATTGTCTTTTTACAGATCCCAAAGAAGAAAAATTAAGAAACAGTAAACACTTTGATTATTTCCCTTTCCAAAAAGCTTATAGTATTGGGATCTTCTTTTGGTTCCTGTTTTACAAATTATAAACACTGAAAGTCAAGCTGTGAATAATAGCCCTTGCTATTGCTGCCTGTATATGGGCATGACCCTCATTTTCATAATCCTGATGCTAAGTGAACTTCAAGATAGGAAAAGGTAGAAATGATTTAAATTTAAAAAAAAAAACCACAAAGCAAGGCCTTGATTCTGAAAAAGTCTTTCAGACATTTAACTTAACACATCTGATTAGTCCCAGAGTAAAATCACATTGAAACCATTAATCTGTTGTAAATAGAAATCTGATGTACCTCAGAATCATCTTATTATACTAAAATAAGCACAAAATCAATCATCCACGCATTTTTTACTTGAGCCTTTTTATTGGATACAAATTATTCCACCATTTCAGAAGTAGCCAGTACAATTAAGAAACTCTTCAAGGTGTATAAATTTTCTATTGAGTGAAAAAAAATATAGGTCAATTAGAAGGTAAAGTGACAAATAGAAGAAGGGATTGTCCAGGCCTTGCTTCAGGGAGCACTAACATGATGTTTTGTGTCCATATACCTAGCATAAGTCTCCCTGTAGGGCACTTCTGGACTGCCACGATGGGAATAAGTAATAGCAATGATGCTAGCGAAGGTAGAGGGCAAGAGGGAACTGAAGGGAACTGCTGGTTCAGAAATACACACAGGGAAGATCCACTGTGATTAATGAAGGTACCTGGAGGTACATAGAAGTGCAGTTAAATTGTAGATAACAATCCCAGTGTGGCTTACAAAGGGAAATGGTAAACTAAAGCTCTCCCTCGGGTCTCCCTGTCTGCCTAAGCTTGATCCAGGGTAACCAGTGCACGCGTCCACGTTCTGCATTTGCTCTTTATTCAGCAGACACTTAAGGACATACGAAAAGATGGAGCCACTTGGCCATATGACAACACAAGTAACTGGAGAGATCAGGGGGAACTTGGACCATTTGTAGGATAAAGGATTACACAGAGGGGTAACACACCAGGGTTGGAAGAGATTTCTATTAATTTAACAGAAACTGAAATCATTATGTTGCAAAGTAGATAGGCTCTAAAGAGCTTATTTTTTGCCCTTGTCCAGCAACTTTTAGCAACCTGTAGTTACTCAAGATAAAACATTAGTACTGAAGTGTCTATAATTTAAGTACAGTCATAATCTTATGTGCAAATTGCTGGTGAAACCTTACCAAATTCCTGCCTCTTCTACTTACACTTTCTTAAAGAAAAGTCACAGAAGCTGTCTTGGCTAAAGGCAAAGTCTTCTTCATAAGGAAAGTGTGCAGAAATATACTAGATGTAAGAGCTTTCTTTCCTAATATTATTAATATATTACTTTGTGTTTCAATTAAATAACCAGGATAGCTTATATTTTAAAACTTTCAGGACCTTGCCATTGAAGATACATTCACAAGAGGTAGTGTCCTGGAGAAATCACTACATCTAAGAATTACCCTCATTAGAGAACTAGAGTTGTCTTGTTAATACTAAAATGTATAGTGGTGGGAACAATACACTGAAGAGCCGTTGCTTTAATGGTCCTTAATCCTGCCCATTTGTCAATACACTGAAGTTACTTAATGAACTGTCTTCTTTTAAATATCACTCCAATACAAATTCTAACGTGCTGCACATAAAATCAAATTCACTCTTATGTAGATTAAAAGAAAGTTAACATAACCTTTTGACATGCAGCTTGTTAAGAATTTACAACCATCGCCCGAATAATGAAATCACTGGTTTTGCACTACCCCTGTTTAATGTACAGTGGCTTGCAAAAAGTAAAAAGAATACCTTGTAGAACAGCAGAATAAGGAAGAGGATTTACTACTCTACGACAGTGAAATCAAAAAGTATTATCTACACAGAGCCTTTGTACACATGATGCTTTCTAAAGAAATGAAAAGTATCTTCCTTAGTACTTTTAAAACCTAGAGATCAGTTCTTGTGCTCTAGAACCAGTACGAGACTTTCACTTAATTTGGATGCAAATTTGGTTGCTGTCTTAGGTAAAATTCTACATTACTCAGAAAAGATGACAATTAAATCTGCTTGCGTTTTCACAATTCAAGCAATGGCTGTGTCACAATAATAAATGCCAAAATAATAATTTCTGTTAAAACCAAAGTAGTTGTAACACCAAAGCTGTAATGGGAAACAGCAGTAAACAGCCTTTATTTGATAAAATGTCTCCCTGTTGGCTTCTCAGCCAGATCTCACAGTTCAGCTGTTATTCTCCATTTGCTCTTGTTTTCTAGCACCAGTCCCAAACCCCTGTTTTGCTTTCCAAATAATTTCTTCATCCCAGTTCTACCATCTTTTCCTCACCTTTCTATACCGTAGTTGCACCTGACTCCACACCACAACCAAATCAATGCAGCCACTAATAGAATCTAGGCAGTAATCCTGGCACTAACAGCCAACGCATGTAACCAGCTGATTGACTGTGTCCATCCATCAAAAGCAGACCTCTCTCTAGTCTCTCTAGTCAACTGATTCTAACACAGAAATAAGATACTTATTTCACATTAATCACTTCCAAGTCACTGGAGCATCTCAGCCAAGCCAGTCAGTTGCCTCAATCAAAATCAGACTGCAAAACAAATGTCATGCAATCACTAGATTTTAGATGGATGAACAGGAACATACTATTTGCATATAGAGGCCAGGTGTTGTATATTTCATATGAACAGGCAGAAAATTTACTTTCTAATATTTAACCCAAGTATTTTAATGCCTTTTTACAGAAGATGAAATTTATTACAAATATTTTCTACTCTATTATTTACATATGCTATGAAGGAAGAAAATTATTGCAGGTGAAGTTACAACTTAAAGTTCTTCCTCCTTGGCAATCTGAGCAAATGTGTTTTACAACAAAAGGAGTTGCACAGTCCATGCCTTCCCCCAACTGCCCCTCAGCTGGAGCCTGAGATGGGGAGGAACGAAGGCACTTTATTTTTCAGGCACACCCAAACCTGCTCCTTCCACTGATGCCATCTATCAGATTTCCAAAGCTAGAGTGAGCTGGATTTGAAAAATGTTGAACATTCAGAATTAAGAAATCATTCATAGCTTACTAGCAGACTACAGAAGTATCTTCTTCTGCATATTGAGGTGCTTTTTCATATTAATAATAGCTCTCAGTCTTTCAGTGAAACACACCTTGTCAATCAATAGTTCTGTACTGCACGTAAGAAGTAGGTTTACAGGATATTTAATGCAATAAAAATAGGCTTAACTAACATTCAATTAATTATTTTGTCCATCAATTATGCTTATCAGTATTTGATGTATATAGTAATAACTATGAATATGTTAATTCTTTAACACAAGAAACAATGTGGTTTTAATTAAACTACAGAGCAGTTCACTGCTTTACATATTTTCTTTTCACTCCTCTGGTAAATGAATGTTAATTAGTATATGAAAGTATAGGATATCGTAACATCGACCTTTAATCCATTTTCAGAAATTAATATTGGTTCAGTGGCAAGATCAGCTGCAGTGGAATTCGTGTAAATCATCTAAACTAGTGAACAAAATCAGTTCATTAATCCTTCCTGACAGGTTAATTTCATTCCATTTCTAAGTTGTCAAGTTAGAACATGGAACAAATAATCAAAAACCTTTAAATCAAATATACCAAATCAAGACTAATTGAATATGCTTCAAGTACGTCAATAACTAGATTCATTTTTCAAAATCTAATAGGAAAGCTTGTTAAACTATAAAAATACATGCCCTGCTAAGTCTGGGAGGGCAGGAAAAATGTTGGCAAAGCAATTTTATTTTTTTGTTAACTGTATTCCCTGAATATGTGACACAATGTTCATAATGCAAATACATATACATCTCATACACACTCCTTTCATATGCACATGCTGTGTGTATATCAAACAGCCATGTAAAGTATTGAAGTAAAATACAATTGTTCCATGAATTAAGAGCTCTTGAATTTCACATTCTGTATAATTACACTGTTTTACAGAATCACACATTTCTGCCCAGGCCATTAATTTGTCTAGAATTTGGAATGTCTTTCCAAGAAAATGGGACTGGCTTTCAAATTACACTGAAGATTAATGACTATTAGTAAATTGAATAGGGCATAAATTTCCAAGTATTTGATCTCCATTCTTAGATCTGATGTAAAAATTCTTTTTCCACTTAATCACTGGTGGCAAGAGAAGTTTAAGAAAATGCACTCGAAGGCCTGCTCAAGACATTTGCAAAATATTCCCAACTTTGCCTATACTATGTCAGATTTACTAGTATTAGTAATGATCTCAGTCCTACTGAGGGATGACAGTTGTCAACCACCACATGGAAACACTGGGTGGAGCAGTTTTAAATAAAGACTCCCAAATCTAGGAGTCTACATGAGCCGCTGTCAGTTGAGATAGAGTTTTATTCTGCTGACCACACATTGTCCTGCAGCCAGGAAATATGGTACTGTAACAGTTCATACACAGCAAGAGGTTGTTCTGCTTCTTCTAGTTGCAAAGCAGTCAAGTCACTACAGTCTGGACTCTGTTGTCACCACCACAGCTCTGCTCACCCTTCTCGGGTGCTACGGGACAGCACCCTTCAATGAGGGCACAGCCGTAGATGGTCTCACCTGTGGCACCTGGTTTGTACCCCCTGGCAGAGCTGCTCTGCTACTGCTCTGCTCCTGCTGCTTCTCAACAGATATAGCCCGTATATCTTAATTGCAGTATTAACTTCATCCTCATAAATTAAATTATTTAAATTGAACAGTTTGTATTATTGGCAGAAGCGTGTCATTTAACTGGACTAGCACCTGTTGTGGCCTATTTTATTTGGACTGGCCACAAATTCTTGGATCCATATATAGAGTGTGCTCCTCTTTTCACAAATCACATCACAAATTTGAATGTGACAAGGCATCTAGGGTACCCCAAGACACTGAGTAACACCAGGCCACGTGGGACTGGTAGATATGACATGGGACCTATAGAGAGCCTTCTGGATCCTTCTGGAGTGGCAACTGGAAGCCAGGGAAGATACCTTAAGGAATCCCAAGCTGCTCTGTATATCTATTTATGGGGGAAAGCAATGCAGTACCAAGTGTCTATTTCAGCATGACCTGAATGTCTTTCTAGGCTCCATTGATTATCTGTCCAGGGACTACAGTGAGAGCTCAGATATCCAGCCCACGTGTAAGTGCCATGTAGACTCCTACTATTTCTTGCCTTCACCTGGAGCAGAATCCTACCCTTTCCATTTGTTATACTTGCATTGACACAAACTGGGAAATACTAAAGCCAAGAATATAACCATCAGTAACTTTTCCTGTTGAGCTCCAGAGGACATAGCAGACACAGACCTGAACTGGAGTCTGTGGAGGTGAAAACCTCCTTGGTTCCATTTGTCTCTGCTCTCTGTCTCTGAAGATTTGTTCAAATGTGTCTACACCACAGCATTTTAATGAGTTTAAATGAGGCTGCAGACTTTTCTTGGGCTCTATATACAGGAGTCTGTTTCATGGCAACTAAATAATTAATCAGTGCTACTCTGCAATTAACCAAATAATCTCAGATATTACAGTAAAATTAATGAGCTTATTTCAGATAGTATTTTCTTTTATGGCAACCAGACAGTTACATTTCTGTTTCTCTAAGTACTTATGTTTTTAAATCAAAACAAATCTTCTAAATCACTTGTCAAACTGAGTTATTCCAAGAAGCTGACTGACTGATTTTTTGATATTTCTGTTTTGTTCTGCACAACTTCCTTTACTTTCTTTCTTACCAAAACAGTTTATTCACAGCATCCATTTTAGGCAGCTACAAGAACTTTGAAATACTTTAATGGCTAATTTATTCTGTGTTCTTCAAATGCTCTAGATTTCACTTAATCTTATTTCCATCTTCCTTCATTTGTATCATTAAAATGGCAATGTATTATGTAAATAAACTGAGGGCAATGAGTTGCGTTTATTCTATATTTTCTTCAAAAAAAATTGCAACTAAGAAGCTATATGTAGGCTTTATTTCTGCTAGCATTACATGACTGAAAAGGAGGCATTTAAGTTAGACATCTAAGCCAATCACCCTCAGCTTGTTATGCAGCCAAAAGATGTAAGTATCTTCATAGGTACTGTATCTTGTTGTAAGGTAGGCAATCTAAAGTAGATTACATGAGTCCCAGGCACCTATTTAGTGATCTGAATAGCTCAGCTCTTCTGACCACAGTGGAAAAGGTTGTGCAGGTTGGAAGGCACCTCAGGAGGTCAGACAAGGTTGCTCAGGTACATCTGGTACTCATCCACTACAGTCTTGAAACCCCCCCAGGATGAAGAGAGACTGCATAGCCTCTCTGGGCAGCTTCTTCCAATGCTTAACTCCTGTCATGATGAAAAAGTTTCTCCTTATATACAATCTGAACCTCTCTTTGTTTCAACTCATGCCTGTTGTCTTTCATCCATGCCCCACAGTGAAAAGCCTGCCTCCATCTTCTGGATGACCTCCCCTTAGGCACTGGAGGATGCTGTTCAGGCACCCTAAAACCACCTCTTCTCCAGGCTGAACAACCCCATGTCCCTCAGCCTGTCCTCACAGAACAAGTGCTCCATCCACCAACCATTGTGGTGGCCCTAGACTGAATTTGCTCCAGTTGGTCAATAGATATCTAAAGCCTTTGAAATGCTTTTGGCAATCCACACCGAGCTGGCAGATATGAAATGGGACCTGTAAGCAATCTGCATCCTTCTATAGCAGCAGCTAGAGGTTAAGCAGATGCATTAGGTTTTCTCAGATGGTTTCAGACACCCATGAATGGGAAATTGAATTTGGCCCTACATCTCCCTTGAATTAAATGGAAGTTAAAGGAGTCAACTTACAGACAGACACATGTTGACTTCCAAATGCAGGTGACTTAACCTATGAGTGGACTACCATCCCAAACTTCCAAATCATACAATATTGCATGTGCAGCTGTTAACATTGTTAAACTGTTGGGCATAAAAATACCATAAAAGTAGCTGTTATACGCTACTTGCTCTCAGGATTTCAGTGGACTTCTCATATTAGTTAATATAGCCTTACAATATTTTTTGTAAGGTATTTAAAAATAGGGAGACAGAGTCCTATGTCACATAAATGTGAGACAGAGCTACAAGTAGAATTTAGATTGCTTTGATCTCACTCCTGGACCTTAAAACACAGGAATATATTCCCTTCCAAATCCTATTGCTTAATAAATCAATTAAAAAATAAGTTTTTACACATTGCAGGTAGAGTTATTTACATCATAGTCTACATTTTAGAGCTGAAAAGCTGATTCTGAGTTTCCAGAAAATTTTAAATCTGAAATCTGAGAAAAAAATTGGTGATGTCAAGTCATCATTCAGTTTTCATCTCACTTCTGTGTAAGTTTCACAACTCTGTTACAGATAATTTTTAAGTGGAACAGTTACTTGAAGTGGTTTCATTCTTTTTAGTTAAATAATAGCTATTTATCCAAAACAAATGTAATGTCTTAATTCATATGAAGACTCAGCAACAAAACCTTAGCACAATCTATGCAGTCTTTCAAACAGAACGTTGTTAGAAATGGTCGGCTGCAAAAGAAATTCCTTTCTTCCCTATGCATTCATGTTTCTACTAGAAATCATCTTTTGGGAAAGTTGCTGCAGCTCTCACTTCCATTTAATTAATATCTTTAGCTAATATCTGGTACCAAAAATGTCTGCAACATTAAGAGCTATTCTTAGTCCTTAGTTCAACTCATCTCTTTATAAAGTATAGCAATTAAATCTTCTTTCTGAACTGGAGAATTTGAGACTTTCAGTTATGACCTCTAGTCTTACAGGTTTATAATGCATCAGAAAACATAATATATATCTATATAACTTCATTTTTGTCTTGAAAAATAAAAACATAAATGATAGATATCTTTCAGTATTTTAAGTACATAGTAAGATGTGGAATTTACAAGGTATGCTTAAGTATTTCCAGAAATAGGACTAAAAGATACTGGGTGTGGTTTGAAACCAAGTCCTTGAGTTCTAATATATAGATATTTAAGCATCTAATATATGTGGATTTAAAGCCATTTTTAAAACTGAGGAATTCATTATATGGTCTTAATCATGTACAAAGCTTCTAATCAGTGATATCTAAATGCTTAGTATTTGAAAATAATTTTGTACCTTTGTCTTCCAGGAGCACATTAGTATATTTGCATAGTTATGGAAATGGCAGCTGCAAATTGATTACTCATTTTAAGAAAATGAACAATACAATAGTACCATATTTGAATCATAAATCTAGGAATGCATTAATCAAGAATATGTATGGATTTTCAAGGATTTACATTAACTGCTCATCTTCCTGCTTATGATATATCAGATTTCAAAGCAATAAAAGCATGTATAAGGCACGCAAGTGTTTCAAGTCAATAACATCCACCTGTGGCCCTATAAATTATGTTGCTGAAACTTCAGTAATATTCCAATGGAAACTTGAAACAAGTTAAAAAACTTGAAACAAGTTTTTAAAATAAGCTCAATTTAACTAAAATAACCACCTCTACATAATAAGTGTTACGGAGTTTGTGTTCTTTTCCCATACACATCCACTCAGTGACAACTAATGCTGGTGGGAATGCCCACACACCGTGGGCTACTGTGTAGGCACAGTGTATTTCCCGTGCCATGGTGGCTGGCTGGGTGCTGGTATAGTGCACCTCCACACTTAACACAGCAGGGAACTAAGTCTCAGGATGTGTTAGAGGTTTATAAAGGTCTGGTAAGGGTGGATCCTGCTGCCTCCAGTGTCACAAATATCCCTGTTTCCACCTTTCAGATATTTAGATTTCTTGCTCTGAATTTCTTGTAATAATAAGATTTCCTTCTGGAATCATTACAGCTTTCTTACAATGTTTATACCCTAAAGTTTCCGATGTATATTCTAATATTTAAGTCCAGCTTTACAAGCTGCATCTGGAAATACAATATACATGCATAAATGTGTGCACATACACATGAAATACCTACACAGAGGTGAGCATAAGAATATATGTTTAATAATGTTAGATTATGGAAAGTTCTTTTCTTCAAATGAGAATGTTATCTAACTGAACAGATTTAGCATTAATGACATTTCATTTTCATGGCTTCACTTCAGGAGTATCAGGTGTATTACAGTACATTCCTGATGGAGTGTGTTATCTTTTCAACTTGTTGCAATTTGCACAGCACAGGGTAACTTCTGATTGAAAACAGCATGAAGGCATTCAAGCAAAAAATTTTTCAAGTCAAATATCAAAAATAGCATTTTGTCTCCCAAAATTAATAAAGGCATATCATCATCAATCTGTTATAGCAGAACTTTACTGAAGGTAGTAATTCATACTGCAATGAAATTAAGAATATATTTCCAAATTCTGTTCATTCTAAATGTATGTATATTTATATGACAATCACCATAAAATTCAAAGAAAAAACCCAAAGTTTAGAATTCATAACTCTTAATTAAAAATCTTTGTGAGGAAAAAATGTTTTAATGAACTAGTAAGTGTATGACAGTTATAAATATGTATATGACAGTTATAAATAAGACCAGTTTTTGCCTGAATAAAACTTCCATAATCTCTTTAGAAAGAAGTTAATGCTAAATCAAGCTCACATTTCACATATCATAGAATCATAGACTAGTTTGGGTTGGAAGGGACCTCTAAAGGTCATCTAGTCCAACCCCCCTGCTGTGGGCAGGGACATCTTCAACTAGATCAGGTTGCTCAGAGCCCACTCCAACCTGACCTTGAATGTTTCCAGGGATGGGGCATCCACCACCTCTCGGGGCAACCTGTGCCAGTGTTTCACCACCCTCAGCGTAAAAAATGTCTTCCTTATATCTAGTCTAAATCTGCCCCCCTTTAGTTTAAAGCCATTCCCCCTTGTCCTGTCACAACAGGCCCTGCTAAAAAGTTTGCCACCATCTTTTTTATAAGCCCCCTTTAAGTACTGGTAGGCTGCAATAAGGTATCCCCAGAGCCTTCTCTTCTCTAGGCTGAACAACCCCAACTCTCTCAGCCTTTCCTCATAGGAGAGGTGTTCCACCCCCCTGATCATTTTTGTGACCCTCCTCTGGACTCGCTCCAACAGGTCCATGTCTGTCTTATGCTGAGGGCTCCAGAGCTGGACGCAGTACTCCAGGTGGGGTCTCACCAGAGCGGAGTAGAGGGGCAGAATCACCTCCCTCAACCTGCTGGCCACGCTTCTTGTGATGCAGCCCAGGATGCGATTGGCCTTCTGGGCTGCGAGCGCACATTGCTGGCTCACGTCCAGCTTGTCATCCACCAGTACCCCCAAGTCCTTCTCGGCAGGGCTGTTCTCAATCCCTTCATGCCCCAGCCTGTATTTGATACTGGGGGTTGCCCCGACCCAGGTGCAGGACCTTGCACTTGGCCTTGTTCAACCTCATGAGGTTCACACAGACCCACTTCTTGAGCTTGTCCAGGTCCCTCTGGATGGCATCCCGTCCCTCAGGCGTGTCGACCGCACCACTCAGCTTGGTGTCATCTGCAAACTTGCTGAGGGTGCACTCGATCCCTCTATGTCATTGATGAAGATATTAAACAGTACTGGTCCCAATACGGACCCCTGCAAGACGCCACTCATCACCAATCTCCATCTGGACATTGAGCCGTTGACCACTACCCTCTGGATGCGACCATCTAACCAATTCCTCACCCACCGGACACTCCACCCATCAAATCCATAGCTCTCCAGTTTAGAGAGAAGGATGTTGTGGGGGACCGTGTCAAAGGCCTTACAGAGGTCCAGATAGATGACATCTGTACCCCTTCCCTTGTCCACTGATGTAGTCACTCCATCATAGAAAGCCACTAGGTTAGTCAGGCAGGACTTGCCCTTGGTGAAGCCATGCTGGCTGTCTTGAATCACCTCCCTGTCCTCCAGGTGCCTTAGCATAGCTTCCAGGAGGATCTGTTCCATGATCTTCCCAGGTACAGACGTGAGACTGACTGGCCTGTAGTTCCCCGGGTCTTCCTTTTCTCCCTTTTTAAAAATGGGGGTTATGCTTCCCCTTTTCCAGTCAGTGGGAACTTCACCAGACTGCCACGACTTCTCAAGTACGATGGAGAGTGGCTTAGCAACTTCATCCGCCAGTTCCTTCAGGACCCGTGGATGGATCTCATCAGATCCCATAGACTTGTGCACCTTCAGGTGCCGTAGATGGTCTCAAACCTGATGTTCTCCCACAGTGGGTGGCTCTTCCTTCTCCCAGTCCCCGCCTTTGCCTTCTGTGGCTTGGGCAGTGAGGCTCGAGCACTTGCTGGTGAAGGCTGAGGCAAAAAAGTCATTGAGTACCTCCGCCTTCTCCATGTCCCGCGTAACCAGGTCTCCCATTTCATTCCAGAGAGGGCCCACATTTTCCCTCATCTTCCTTTTATTCCTGACGTACCTATAGAATCTTTCCTTGTTGCCCTTAACGTCCCAGGCCAGATTTAATTCTGTCAGGGCTTTAGCTTTCCTAACCTGATCCCTGGCTGCTCCGACAGTTTCTCTGTATTCCTCCCAGGCTACCTGTCCTTGCTTCCACCCTTTGTAGGCTTCCTCTTTGTGTTTGAGTTTGTCCAGGAGCTCCTTGGTCATCCATGCAGGCCTCCTGGCACTTTTGCCTGACTTCCTCCTTGTTGGGATGCATCGCTCCTGAGCTTGAAGGAGGTGATCCTTGACTATTACCCAGCTTTCTCGGGCCCCTCTTCCCTCCAGGGCTTTGTCCCATGGCACTCTACAAAGCAAATCCCTGAAGAGGCCAAAGTCTGCTCTCCTGAAGTCCAGGGTAGTGAGCTTGCTGTGCGCCCTCCTCAGTGCCCTAAGGATCTTGAACTCCACCATTTCGTGGTCACTGCAGCCCAGGCTGCCCTTGAGCTTCACGTTCCCCACCAGCCCCTCCTTGTCGGTGAGAACAAGGTCCAGCACAGCACCTCTCCTCGTTGGCTTCTCTACCACTTGGAGAAGGAAGTTATCATCGACACATTCCAGGAACCTCCCGGATTGCTTATGCCCTGCCGTGTTGTCCCTCCAACAGATGTCGGGGTGGTTGAAGTCCCCCATGAGGACCAGGGCTTGTGAGCGTGAGGCTGCTCATAAGAGGGCCTCATCCGCTCGGTCTTCCTGGTCAGGTGGCCTGTAGCAGACCCCCACTGTAATGTCACCTGTCCCTGCCTTCCCTTTAATCCTGACCCACAAGCTCTCAGTCAGCTCCTCATCCATCCCCAGGCAGAGCTCCATGCACTCCAGCTGGCCATTGACATAGAGGGCGACACCCCCTCCTCGTCTCCCCTGCCTGTCCTTCCTAAAGAGCCTGTATCCCTCCATCCCAACACTCCAATCATAGGAGCCATCCCACCATGTCTCTCTGATGCCAATAAGGCCGTAGCCCTGCAGGCATATGCACGTCTCTAACTCCTCTTGTTTATTCCCCGTGCTACGTGCGTTTGCATAGAGGCATTTAAGTTGGGCCCCCGATGAGGCTGTCTTACTGGCTGGAGTTCCTTTGTGCTGCTCTTCAGGTGCTCTCCTGCTGACCTGTGTTCCTTCTCCAGGCTCTGGGCATCTATTGCTGGCCCTGGCATCAAACTGGTAGGAGTGGGATGGATTGAGGTTCCCCTCCCCCGGCATCTCTAGTTTAAAGCCCTCTTCACCAGCTTGGCAAGCCTATGACTGAAAATGCTTTTCCCCTCCTCTGACAGATGGACCCCGTCAGCCCCCAGTAGACCAGGTTTCTCAAAGTGAGTCCCAATGTCTACGTAGCCGAACCCCTGGCTGTGGCACCAGTCCTGTAACCATTTGTTGACTCGCCAGATTCAACTGGCCCTTTCAAACCCCTTCCCTTTGACCGGCAGGATTGACGAAAAAACTACCTGCGCTCCCGAGTCCCTTACAGCCACTCCCAGGGCTCTGTAGTCCTTCTTGATAGTCCTCAGACTGCTCCTGGTTGTGTCACTGGTGCCCACGTGAAACAGCAGCAGCGGATAATAGTCAGTGGACTGGTCGAGGCTTGGTGGCCTCTTGGTGACATCCCTGATGCAAGCCCCCAGTAAGCAGCACACCTCTCTAGAGAGTGCGTCTGGTCGGCAAATGGGTGCCTCCGTACCTCTCAGAAGAGAGTCGCCTACTACTATCACCCCTCGCCTTTTCTTAGTGGCACTGGTTGTTATACGGGGGGCAGATCGGGCTGCATTACTCAGCTCCAGCACTTCTCCTGGTGTGACAGGACTTCCCTCTTTGGCCTGCAGAGCGGTGAAGCGGTTCTGCAAGGGCACCTCAGGCTTCGGGGGAAGTCTCTTCCTCCTGCTGGTCCTTGCCTTTGCAACCATCCATTCTTCTGCATTATTGGCCCCCCCGCTCCCTTCTGCATGTACCAGTGGGGGAGTTATTGGTTGTTTGGTCGCGGGCTGTGGGTCCGCTGCAGACTGCACTTGGAACCAGCTATCTAGCTACTTCTCTGCCTCCCTGATGTTACGCAGTCTTCTCACCATCTCCTGCAGCTCAGCCACCTGCTGCAGGAGGTCCTCAGCCTGGGCACACCTTTTGCAGGCAGGTCTTCTGCCTGTCCCTACCCCAGGAGAGAGGTCTAGGCACTCCCTGCAGCCTGAAGTCTGCACTGCAGCAGTTCCGTCTGCGTGGAGGCATTGGCCACCGTTGGGTGGTGCAGACACCCCAGCTGGAGCTGCGGCCTTTACCCTCAGATGAGTGCCCACCATTCTGCCTTGAGGGTCGGGTAAGATGAGTTCCCTTCTGTGCCCAGTTGCTGGGTTATGTGCACGCCGAGTCCCCCACTCGGCCCATGGAATGCCTCTCCTTCGAAGAGGCGCCCTCCCTCGCAAACTGCTGCGCAAATTGCCATGCCACGCCCTAGCTGACGTGCCACACCCTGTTTGCCCGTCCTGGTCGCAGCGCTCCTGGTGGCTAGCGCTCCCTGGGGCTCCCTTTAGTGGGAGTGGGGGGTGGCTGCTGTTACTCTTGGTCCTGCCTACACATCGTCAGCCGCCCTCGTGAGAGCTGCCGGCTCCTGGCGGGTCTCTGCGCTCCCCTGTGGGTTCCCCGGCTCAGGACACCCCCCTGTACAGCATAATCCACCGCTCTGCTGTGGGACGCGCCTGCACTGGAGCTGATCGAGTGACATTAGAATGCGATATTAGAAAGTTAGAGTTATGGTTTATAAGGAGGCAGCGCATTTTCTCAGTATTATGAATTTTGGTATTTATGTCTCTAATTTGTGTTTTATGTTTTGAAATATTTTTGTTTCTTCAACTCTGAAATTCTTAGCCTAAAATGAAAGAAAATTAAACTTTCTAGGACCTTTTAGCTGTTTTGCCATAAAAAGGGGTGATAAGGGAGTGAAAACCCAAATAGGATCTGCTGTGTTTGGATAATCAATTGTAAGTATCTATAGGCAAAATATTGGAATACCCTGAGCCTGCACAATTATATTGGTGTACTTATGAAGAGATTATCTTACAAGACATCCATCCAATACAAGAGCTACAAATGCTAGCACAAAGAAACCAGTTTCATTCTCATTCAGCTCTACCTTGGCTGAATTCAGACTTCAGTGGAATTACAGCTTTTCCCAGTGTTTAAGATGCCCATAGTCTTCATAGCAGTCCAAGCAATTCTGTATCTCTAATGTTTGATGAGTTCAGCACACATTTCCTACAGTGAAATCTAGTGACTTGAATTCAAATTTTTCAGCAAAACACTGCTGCAAAAATGATGCTATCAGTCCTTGACATGCTGAGGACAATATTGTATCATATACCATTTAACCTGTGAGCTCTATCTGCAGCTGAATGAATAACAGGACACGATGCTGCTGAAGCCCAACTGCAGAACTATCCCACTAGTCTTTGAGGAAGCAGTTTTGCTTCCAGTATTTATAGGGAAAAAAAGAATCCATAGTCACACAACAGTCAGTACTCAGAGAGTAATACAGGCTTTCTTCATCAGTAACGAACCCTTAATTATGGAAAAGCAAAGACTCGTGGTGCATACCCAGAAGGGTCAGAAGCAAACAGCCTGGACATGTTCTCAAAATATTTATTTCATCTGCCTATGCCAAGGCAATGCCTCTACTAAATGGAACTTTGAATAAATAACACTGCAGTTACTAGAGTGAAGTCAGACATTCTGTATGAAAAGTATTTAATTTCTAAACATTTTTCTGATGCTTTCCTGATTAAGTGGCAGAACAGTACAACATCTTCCTACAATATGCTCTATTGTTTATGTAAATCAATTTTGGTATAAGAGCCAAGGGAACTATTTTAGGTAAATTATTTATTCAGCTATCTGAATCCTTTTTTTTCTAATTGTCTACCCAGGGTTGCAGTCAATAGACACATATTTCTACTCACAACTTGTGCAAAAGTGCCAAACAATCAAATGAAGAAATACATTTGAAGACTGTGAAGAATTCATGTTAGAATATGCCATGTTAGCGAAACAATATGAAATAAGGAAAACAGAGCCTGGATTTTTTAATAACAGATAATAATGATGGACAAAATAAAATAAACGTATAGGTTTGCATCTGCAAGAATCCTAAATAAAGCGTAAGCTCACTTACACTTTTCTATGTGTTTCTATGGAATTTATGCTTCACTTGAACTATAATTTTTTGTCATGTCAAAGAGAATGATCTGTCCTTTCCCACTTCAGTTTTAGATGTGGTCACCTTGTCATGAAGATAAATCAAATGTCCCACCATTTCCAGGACTTTAGGAAGATACGAGATACACCTACTGCACCCTGCAGGCCAGGTCTTCCAAACTCATCTCCAAAAAAGGAAGAAATAGCTTAGGAAAATAGTTTTCAGGAAGAGCTGAGAAGCGTGTGCTGGTCTTAAACCTGGCTCAGCCTAAATCCACTTCAGAATACACGTTCTTAAATTGTTGACAAAGTGAAGAGTCACTGCTTTATTCATAGCTGACTGGTGGATTCTGGTAGTGGATTCTGTTGTGAATAGCTGAGGGTTAATAGTGTGCATCTTTCAAGATTGTAACCAGTGAAAAGAAAATAAGGACATTACTAAGAGATAAAATAGTAGGGAAATGTAATATCTTTTGTACAGAGATTCCACTGACAACCATTAGCATTATTATCTGTGCCAACCAGGAAATGACTATCATTTTAGATACTGTTTGACAGCTCTGATTTATTCCTGGAGAACTCGACTTCATTCTCACCAATTAACATAGCAGATCCATAACCAGCCTCAGACATGCCACATCTATTCACAGGGGATTATCTATAAGCCATTTATTCCACATGTCTCTCCATCCGAAGTAGCTGTATTTTCTGCAAGATTACAGCCTCTCAACATTATTCTAAAACCAGTCACCAAATACTAAAGCCATTCTCCCCTGCTGAAAAACTTGTAGAAAAGAGGACGACATCATTTATTTAGCAAATGTACCTTTCACCAGCTGCAAACATATTTTCTATACAGCAAATAGTCTCAGATCTCTTAAGGGAAGCCGTTTCCCTTCTTTCTTTCTCCTTCTCTCTCTGTCTCTCTCTCTTCTCCCTCCACCCCCCAAAACACACACACACACACACACACACTACAAGAGCAACACCAAAGGAATTTGTGGACAGGAACAGAAAAATTTGAATCACTGCAATTAACAATACTGATTTGTATTTATAGCATCTTTCACCCCAAAGAAGTCTATGGTACTTTAAAAGGCCTTTTTCTATATTAATTAATTGTCTCACCTAACAAGCCCTGCTGTGACATGGTTCTTGGCAGACACATAACAGGATTCAGCGATATTACTCAACTCTTACAAGACTGAAAGTGGAGAATATGATAGTCCATCTGTTTGAAACTTTAGGTAGATAGATTTTACTTAGCTTCGTTGGCATTTGGGGAAGTCATTTATAGGATCATAAGATACTCAGTTCCCACAGTCCTTTGCTGTTGCATAATAACCCCAAAACACCTTCAAAAATGGTCCTGTACATCCTAGCCCCTTAAAACTGCCTACAGAGCAAAGGATGATACCCTACATTGCTCCCTGTGCAGCAAACTTTTCCTGACAATTCATGTAGAATAGAATAGAATAGACCAGACCAGACCAGACCAGACCAGACTATTTCAGTTGGAAGGGACCTACAACGATCATCTAGTCCAACTGCCTGACCAATCCAGGGCTGACCAAAAGTTAAAGCATGTTATTAAGGACATTGTCCAAATGCCTCTTAAACACTGACAGGCTTGAGGCATCGACCACCTCTCTAGGAAGCCTGTTCCAGTGTTTGACCACTATGGGGCTGATCACCTTCCCAGGGTAGGCCTGGGAGGAGTCAGGTTGGGGGCTCCTGATAGGTTCTTGGGGTTCCCCCACCAGTAGTTGTTCCTCTGGGCTCCTTTGTGTTCATGAAGATGAGCCTTCAATCACGTAACCTAGCATGCAGGGATGGGGTAATTTATCTTGGTTGATCCAAGGAGCTTTGTTAGAACTAAGGTTTATTTTAGTTTTCAATTACTGTTATTTTTAAGTAAATTCAAATGTCATTTTGAAACAGAGTTTGCATACGGTGGTTCTTTGACATGGGAAACTTAAATGCAGCCCAAGCTAATTTGCATATACCAAGCCCCTGTGGACCCAAAACTGAGAAACAACTTTCTTCATAGAAACCAAGGCAGGGCTAGCAAGGCTTTACCATACATGATTATATGGCTCATGAATTGTTTGGTTCTTTCTACATACCAGACTATCAGACTGTCATTACACGCACAATACAGCCCCATTTCTGCCTCACACACTACTATCACATTATAATCACTATACGTACACCTATAGAGGCTATATTTTGATGCAAAGTAGCCATTTGACTCCCTTCATACTCAAACAATTAATATTCTTGCTCTGCTACTCTTGTAATTTTGTCCAATGTGTGTGCAGAAGGAGGACTAGTTTGGTTACTGTATTCACATATCAAGAGAGAAAAAAGTTATTTACCTGTCTGCATCTAATTATTTACAGTATGTTATTATCAGGCCACTTCCAAAGTGTGTAAAGGAGGGGGTAGAACAACAACAAAACCCTGTGTCCTTTCACATCCAGAGAGATTATGATAGCACACCTGACTACGGCAGAAAAAAGGACAGAGGGTTGTTGAACCCACATAGACAGATGATCTCAAAGAGCTGTGTTTATAAAAAAGCAAGCAACTTCTCTTTGTTCTTCAAGCACTTGCTTTTATGTTCCATTCTAGTTACTAAAAAGGCACTTTTTAAAAGACTGCAGGCATGTGCTCACAGTCTAATCGGGAAAGCAATGGCAATGCACTTGGTCCAAATCAAACATCCAAACAAGCTGTCCTAAAACTTTCTTCATATTTAATAAATGTCCCCATCAGAGAAACTACTGCATTTATTTATAGATTAAATCCATCAGTGGCAAAGGAACATGGAAATAACTGGAAGGAAACTCCTGAAAATCCACTGCAGAGAGATGTTTTACACCTAAATTTCAATGAGGTGGTCCTTCTAGAGCAAATGCTTACATTTTCAATGCAGTCAGAGGGAGCAGGCAGAGCAGAGCCCTTCAAGGCCTCCAGAGGAAGATTCCTGAAGTGATTCCTGGCTGAGGCCACAATCACCAAAAAACTCATTTTTAAAATGAATATTCCATTAGAATTTTTTCACACGTATGCTGAACAACTGCACTGGGAAACAGGAATAGAGATGAGAACAGTCAAGCTGTTTCTCCAAGAGGCTGATGAAGAGAAGGGAAAGAAAAAGAGGAAATCACTTTTTTTTTTTAAATATCTATGTGACACTCACAGCACGGGGTGAAAGAAATGAATGATGACAGAAGAATAACTAACTCAACCAATTCTTACTTGAGATACTTTAAAATTACTACTAAATATGTTGCTTAAAGTTAAAGGTAAAAGTAAGGATGAGATATATTATTCCAGAGCTGAATCTCAAAATGTCAGGTGTCTGATTTTTTTTAATTCTTTTTTTAGAGGTAAATCAAAAGTATCTCTGTTTTAACTCCCTTTCTATTTGGAAATGGTTATTTGGGAACCTATATTTATCAGTCTATTGTGATTCCATGAGATAAGCAAGGTCTGGAGAGGTGTCTTTGTTTTGGACCTGAGCTATGTACAACCACAATGTCACTACTGTTCCAAAGATATTTTAATTATAGATGACAAATTCTGCAATCATTCACCTTTTATCACCATCATACCTGACCACAAATCATCACCTCACTTAAAACATGACCTTAAAATATAATCACACCCTGACTTCAATTGCTACTAAAATCTGCATTAAAAGAGTTAGATCACATAACAACTTTCAGGTTTTGGGGTAACGCAGGCACCGCAGGTACTACAGGAAGTTACAGTATTTAAGATTGCATCATAGCACACTGATTGAGCTCTACAGCTACTTTTGCCTAGTTATTAAAATACATAATAAAACCATTAGGAAAATACTGCAGCTTCTTGATGAGTTTGTAAACATCAATTATATAACGCTATATTATAAAAATGACAAAAGATTATTAAACAAAATTGTTCAGTGAAAAAATTGAACCTCTATGTTAAAGTTATGGTTCATTCAAGTCAGACTCCAGAGCAGACAAAATAATTTCTGATGTGTTTCTGGCATAACAGATGTTGAGTTTTTAGCAAGTTTGTTTCTAACAGCTTCAGCAAAGTGTCAAAGTGGAATATGTTAACCTTAGTCCTTTTAAAAGTAAAATCTTATATTTAGCAATATTTAGTAATAGTAAAAGCTGATATTTTCAAATTATCAAAGAAGATTGTTAATGTAATCAATAAAAAGACTCCTGACTAAATGCATCAAAATGCTACTCTAAAAAGGAAGGCACTTTAGTCTGTCATATGAGTAGATCTGTTGACTTAAATGGGTCTACTCAACCACATGGTTAAGAATTATTTAAGAAAATCTAAATACGTTGCGTCTAAATTTTTAGTGGCATTTTGAACAGAAATTAATAAATATATCGCAACGATTTTACCAAGATGGAAGTTTGCTCCTAATTTACTGATTCTCTTTAGAGTCTTAAAATCATCTTTGGCTCATGAGTTCAGGTGATCCTAACAGGTGTTGCGGAGAGGTGAAAATCACTCAGCTGGCTAAAACAGATTTCCCACTGCACTCCCACTTTCTCAACAGGTCTCTCAATGAATAGTAATGTACAGAGCAACTTTCTGTTTGCTTACTTGCCTCTCCTGCCTTTAGTGGCTAGCAGAAAGGATATCTATGCACCTGACATAAACTCTGTTGGTCATGGCCATGTGATTAGCAGAATACTGATAGGATCACTTCTGTATATCAGTTGGGATCAATGAAGGGAAGAAGACTGACACAACAACGGGCCCACTCCACCTATTTGCTAGTAACCTAGGATCACAGTGGAAACTCCACGTATTGACAAGCTTTGGAACACTCATGTACATCCTCCAGCATGTCTTCTCACTGGCCCTGGACTACACAGGGCAGCATTCCCCAAAGCATAGGGCTGCCTCAGTTCCTGCAACCACTATCAGGATTTCAAAGGCAACAGCAAAATGGGGAGTGCATATGGATATGTCAAGTCCCTTCCACAGAAGCTCAGTGAGAGTGGAAGAATCTAAGAATCTACGTTTCTCTATTGTGTGGCTGTACAAACCTCCACTCATAGTTACACTCAGAGCAGTGATCTCATGAAGGAAGATGGTGAGGGAGCCTGCGTAAAAAAAAAAAATAATAATTGTAAAACTGTTTTACCAGTCAGAGCATCCAAACTTGAGGCTAAATCAAAGATGTAATGATCTGCAAAAGTGTGAATGTAACAGCAGTTGGCAGCTTTTCTGATTCCAACAATTGGAGCATGTCAAAATCATGTAGGCAATGCTCCTTGAAACCTACCAAACTGAGATTTCATACCTTCCGGTAATATGTAAGAGCCAGCATACATAGAACATAACCCAGTCCTCCTGGGTAGACTGTAAAAATACAGACTATATTTTTCTCTTCAGAAAAAGATATTAGAAAGGCTTGTATAAACTTCTATCTAAATTCTGACCCAGAGCTCTCTTAGCATTGAATGTATGAACATTAGATGTATGATACATGTGTGGTTTAGGGAAAAGCAAAACTGTTATTATTTCTTGGACTAAGAGACATGCAGTAAAGGATATATCTTTTTCCACATGGAACAGTTAAATTTTGGAACCCTTTGCCACAGGATGGCTGAAAATACAAGGGGACTCCTCATCATTGAAGAAATTGAGAGAAGACAGCGCTATCAGCTGTTATTAAGCACTGTTTCAGAGGCAGCTCTTGGCCCAAGAAGATCCTACACTGCCACTGGACCAGAATCTCAGGGTCAGGGCCCCTTGGCTACTTTTTACATACTTGTAGCGACATTGCTGAATATGAAAACCTGTAAAATGTTTTTATAGAAATAAAGCAGATTTTAAAACTACTTTGGTTTCAGGTACATCTACCTACAAAAGTTCTTCAGGAAGTATAAGTAAGAAAAATCAGCAAAAAATACAAAAGAAAAGATTGTAAAAGTTTGCATACATATTGCTAAGATCTTTTTTTTAATCTAATAAAAGCGACTCCTGAGTGGACGCAGATTTGTTGTCAACTGATATATGAAATGGTAATTCAGCTGGTATTTGTACTTTCATTCATGATAATAATATCTTTACCTCAAGCAATACTTAGAGAAAATTGGGACTGGAGCATTTTAAAGGGGTATTCTATTCCTTTTTGACTTACAAAAATAATTCTCCATTTCTTGCTGCAAATTTTTTTTTATTTACTTCTTCTAGGAGTTGGAGGGGGTGTTGGACTATGTGAAAATAATTATAGTCATTTCCTGACTGACTTGGAAGCATTGCACAACTAACTAACTATACCTTCACTTCTACTCCACCATTCTATTGTGTCAATTACTTTGGAGGACTCCTTTTAAAACCCAGTGAAAAAATCTGATTCCTGGTGAGTTTCTCCTGATCTATGAGACAACTCAAACTTTTCCCGGGTTTTATGTGTTCAAAATAACCCATCAAAGACAAACTTATGCTAATGGTTTTTATTGATTAATAATACCTGTATCATCTTAGTACAATTAAACATGCAAGTTTCTTCTCTTGAGTGATCCAGTAATAGAAAAAAAAAACACAGACAACACTATAACAATCACAAGTGCATGGGAGAATATAGGAAAGTGGTACGCTGATGACTTTGCATTGCAGTAATATGATAGTATCTCCAATGAAATTGTCTTATGAAAACAGATTAAAGAGAGTTTTGTAAACCAATTCTCCTAAGAATAAATGGATATTATAAAGCTGAAAGTCATTAGCTGGAAAAAATGTTGATATAGGCACTTAAACTGTAGGTTTAAAGTAAACAACAGTTATCATCCTTTTTAGGCATTGTGAAGTTTCTTCGGTAAAGCTCTTTCCCTTTACATTTCTCCAAGACTTTACATAAACCTAGACAAAGGCAAAAGTTTCAGTTTCAAGAAATTGGTGTGATAGGGATTTGGGGTTCAGACGGAAGGAATTTGACAGAAGAGGAGGAATTTCAGATCATTTGAATTATTTCAATGAAATATTTCTTCCTTAAATATATTGCATTCATAAATGATAAAATTCTGTAATGGTTAACATTATTTTTGAATATGCTATAAAACATTAAGAATGCCTGAGCTAACAAGTCTACAGCAAATGTAGCGTTGACTCCCAGCTTGGTTAAAATTAGAGTTATAATATTGCGATAAATAGAAAATTATAATTGTAAGAGAAGTCCAGCAGTAGCCTAGTCCTTGACTTAGAGAGATTATTTAAACACCCTGGCATATCCCAAATGCAGAAGTGCTCCAAGAACTATGACAGTTCAATTCACTTTTCCACTTCAATACTTTATTAGAGAGCAGTGAGAAAGTACAAGTAGTATGAGCATTCCTCTGAGCCAAGCAAGGCAGAACAATTTAATTCCTCACAGCGGTCTGGAAACTGTTTTAGAAAAAATTTCCATAAAGTGCTTATTTGATCAACTTCTCTATTTATGTTTGCTATATTCATTATACCACTGTGGCATAATTATACACACCCAGACTACTTTGTTATGACACTACTGACCACTGTGCTAATAAGAAGTAGCAAACAATCTCTTTACTCTCAAACTCATTTTGAGCAAGATACAGTAATTCAGTGTTATAAATCATGTTGTAGTGTTCTGAATGCATAAAGCCCATGCACTTCAGAAGACAGCTTATACTTTACCTAAGTTACAGTTGATTGACTCAGCAATTATAAAATGGAAATGTACATCACTCAGAGCTGTAGGTGCATCAGTGCATTTTTTTGTAAGGGAAAGATTCCAAAACCCTATAGCAGAGATAAAGTACATTGCCAGAACTTACACTGACATACTCTTTTTGATAGGAAACAAGCTAGTTAAATTCTGGGTGAAGAATAAAGTATGCCTGTGGTTGTCCCCTTCCACAGGTATACAGAGAGCTGGTCTCTGCAAACAACATTCATCAAAAGGTTGCAGTCACTCATCAAAAAAGAAGACAGACCAGCAGAACTATTATTTTAAACTATTTAAGCTAGCCTAGTTCATTTTTCTTGGAAAAGGTTAGGGAGTGCTCACGTGAGCAGTGTGCAGGCAGATCTAAGAGGGTAATCACCTTTGACAGCAAAACAAGGAGCTGAGGGCAGTAACCTTTACCGCCAGCAAAGCCAGATGGTATGTCCATGCGACAAGGCTACAGAAAGCTCTAGTGCTCCAGGAATGCAAACCTTCAATGAGGGCAGATTTTGAGCAGTCAGGAGAAAAAACCCAAATACCACCAGTGCTACTGACAAGCAGTAGTCATAATTCATCCTAGCATCAAAAAGGTAGATGGTTCATCTAACAAGAAAAATCAATAGTATTTGTCATACTTAATGTTGACATTTTTTAAAGTTCTCTATATTTTCAGGGCAAGGGCCAGCGAAGCTATGCATATTTCATCTGCTGGAATATATGATGGCCTTACCATCTTGCCCTTTTTCAACCCTGACCTTTTAAGACTACAGTGAAGAGGTAATCATCATTAAGGAATAGATATTCACATGAACCATAAACTAATTTTTACTCCAGTTTGTTACCTAATTCTTCCGTTTAAGGAGTAATAAGATTTTGGCTCAGTTTCCATCACCTAAAAAGCAGCTTTATGTTTGCTTTTTTTTTTATGAATTTGCCAACCTGTCAATCTAGATTGTATGCCTTCAGAAGGCCAAGGTTATTCCTGGAAAGTAGGAGCATTCCCTAGTGTTTACCCTGGCCACATCACGTCTGGAAGTTCCAGCTGAGGAAGCGGTACAGTGCGCTGGAGATTCTCAGGAAGAAGATGCTGACCTGATGTCATACAGCATGAACAAGGCAAGGTAATTTCCTTTTGAGATTAATTTTTTCAGTGGCTGTATCAGTATACAGGCTTGCTAACAAAATACAAAGTAGTTGTGTGTCTCCATTGCCAAATGAATTACAACTTAGTTTTGGTGCAAGTGATCATAAAACAATACTCTCTAACAGCTGATAACAGACTTAGTTATTTTTTATTTGCAATACATGATATGAGCTACTGATTTCCTCACTCCACTTTCCCTCTATTCTTGCAATCACCTCTCTCTCATTCAACCAATCACTTCTACTTTCCTCAGTTTTCCTTCTCTTGGTTGCTTTCCCCACTAATTTTGCTCAGCTGCTGACCACTTAACCTCCCATCCCCCTTTAATGTGTTCTAAATAAAACAGTCTTCAGTTTGCCTCTCCTTTTGTCTCTAACAGCACCTTCCTATGATCTGTTGGGAATTCTGGATTTCATTTCAGATACATGCAGCACAAAGCAAGGTTTTGTGATAGCTGTTTCCACATGTTTTTTGGTAGCTGGGGACTGGTTCCACTAGATGCACAATGCTGTTTGCTCACATTAATCTCAGAGTGATCTGAAACTCTCAGCATCCAAAGGCTCAGGTGCTGAAATGAAAGGAGCCTCTGGAAAAAGGCAAAACCAAAATCCTGCTCCCCACTGAAGTCAATAAGAGTTTTGCTTGTTTCTTCAACTAAAGCTCACTCAGAGTCTTTATTTGCTGAGAAATTCTCATCTACTGCATAAATAATGACATGAAGGCAGAGCATGACTTAAACTACTGTTGACTTTTACATAACCATAGTTACTAAACTACAGAATTCAGTGAAGAGATGTCCATAGAAAATGAGCTGCTTTATTACCAAATGCTTACTGAAGGCCATACTCAATAAGAGATTTAGCATGTTTACGTTCAGTATCCCTTCAAGACTAACCTACTAACTCACATTTTGGCAATTTAAAAAGATTAAGCATAGTACCATATTGTGATAGCCAGGTAGCAGAAGCATTTTTAAATGCTTTCCAGAAATGAGCACAATACCTATTTGTACTAGTGTAAATCCTTTTGTCTTACTGATTGTATTCACAATAGATCCAAATTACCTCGGTTTATTTTTTTTCTGTATGGCATGTTCTGAAAAATGAATTCATATACTTTATTGTCTAAAAAATAGACATTGTCAATTTTATGAAGGTGATTATTCCTATAATAATTACTGAAAAAAACCCACCCTAATTGACCATGACTTAAGGTCATTTATAATACATTCCCTTTGTGAACCATGCATGAATCTGACTCCTTAATTTTGCTTGTCTGTTGTCCATTCTCTTCATTTGCCACCAGAAAGCTGTTTTAAAATAAGATATTGACCATAGAAAGCTCATGTAACAATCGATTTATTCACAATGATTTCCTTATTACAAACAAGGACTCACACAAGTGAATAACATTATAGCCAATGTGAGCCAGTTAATGCATGCTTGGACTACTCAGGAATGTATATAATAAGAAGTGACTCTGTCTTTCTGTATGTCGATTTCTCAGATTACCATTTTATTCAGTGTTTTAGAGCGCACAGTAATAATAAAATGCATTAGGCATGATTCATTTCCAATACTGTCATCTACATTTTAATAAGTCTCAAAATTACGCAGAAGAAAAATGACAAAGACTTATGATAGTTAATACAAATTTCAATCTATACACTTCATTTTAAACAATATTCTAGGCTGTTAACTAAGGGTAAAAAGCATTTGTAATAATAAGATCTCCTTCTCTCTGAAAAGGACCAAGGCAAAGAAAGACTGGTGCTATGTGAAATATACAGGTAAAAATGACACAAAAGTACCCTCAATTCACTAAAAATGGCAATGAAAACTGATGAAGGGCATAAAGCATACTTGTTCATATACAGTCAGAAAGCTTTCTCGATGCTTAGTGAAATCTCCAAAAATACAAAGAAAAAAAATCAGCTTTAGTAAGACGAGTTCATCGATATCAAAGGTGGAACTCTCTCTCTTAATGCTATTTAAAAGGTTTGAAAGAGAGACTGATCCTTCTGAAGAGTGCTTTGTACCTTCCTAGGATGGATGTCTAAGCCTAGTAGGGTGAATCACCCTGAGGAGGTACCAATTACATCTCCACTGACTACTGGAGGAGCTGAGACAACAAGCTTAGATGAGGTGGTTAACTCTCAGAGAGCACATTAGGAGAAATTAATGTCTTCCAGCAAAGGTTTATCTGCATTGCAGATGCAGCTGCATTTGAATACAGGAAGACTTATCTGCTCCAATTTTAAGTTTTCCAGCACAAGATAACAGTAATGAAAAGTTGCCAGCACAGGCTTCAGCAAGAGAGATACCCTTGGTGATCGCTGGCCTGCATTCAAGTCAAGGTACCACATGATCACTATGCTGATGAGATTAAAGTCAGAGCAGGGTTTCTTACCTGTCATATAATTATACCTCTGTTTGTTCCAAAGACTTGCCTGAAGCCTAGAGGTGACCTTTTCACCTCAGATTAGCACATACACAAAAATTTCTTCACAGAAACAGTGGCAACGTGGAAAATGACAACCTACAGAAATCCTATATTTTAACATTTAGTTTTACCCATACAGGGATAAAAAAATATCAGAATAAATCAACATTACCCAGTAGCTAGGTGGGATAAGCTAGGTGAGGTGCCTGACTAATCTAGTGGCCTTATACAATGGAGTGACTGCATCAGTGGACAAGTGAAGAGCTATGGATGTCATCTACCTGTAATTCTGTAAGGCCTTTGATACTGTCCCCACAACATTCTTGATGCTAAATTCGAGAGATGTGGGTTTGACGGATGGACGGATGGACTGTTAGATGGATAAGGAATTGGCTGGATGGCTGCATCCAAAGAGCTATAGTCAATAGCTCAATGTCCAAGGGGAAACCAGTAGCAAATGGTGTCCTTCAAGGGTCCATACTGGGACCAATACTATTTAATATCATCGTCAGTGACATAGTGGGATTCAGTGCACCCTCAGCAAGTTTGCAGATGGCACCAAGCTGAATGGTGCAGTCAATTCACTTGAGGGAAGGGATGCCATCCAAAGGGACCTTGAGAGGCTTGAGGAGTAGGCCCATGTAAACCTCATGAAGTTCAACAAGGCCAAGTACAAGGTCCTGCACCTGGGTCAGGGCAATCCCCAGTATCAATACAGATTGGGGGATGAATGGATCGAGAGCAGTCCTGTGGAGAAGGATTTGGGGATACTGAAATATGAACAATTGAACATGAGCCAGCAATGTGCGCTTGCAACCCAGAAAGCCAACCGTATCCTGGGCTGCATCAAAAGAAGTGTGGCCAGCAGGTTGCGGGAGGTGATTCTCGCCCTCTACTCTGCTCTGGTGAGACCCCACCTGGAGTACTGCATCCAGCTCTGGGGTCCCCAGTACAAGAAAAGCACGGACCTGTCAGAGCGGCACCAGAGGAGGGACATGAAAATGGTCAGAGGGCTGGAACACCTCTCCTATGAAGAAAGGCTGAGAGAGTTGCAGTTGTTCAGCATGGAGAAGAGAAGGCTCCACCAAGACCTTATTGCAGCCTTTCAATACCTAAAGGGGGCTTATAAGAAAGATGGAGAGAGAATTTTTACCAGGGCCTGTAGGGACAGGACAAGGCGCAATGGTTTTAAACTGAGAGGGTATGTTTATACCAGACATAAGGCAGAAATTTTTTGTGGTGAAACACTGGAACAGGTTGGACAGAGAAGCTGTGGATGCTCCATCATTGGAAGTGTTCAAGGTCAGATTGGATGGGGCTTTGAGCAATCCGATCTAGTGAAAGATGTCCCTGCACATGGCAGGGGGGTTGGACTAGGTGATCTTTAAAGGTCCCTTCCAACCCAAACCATTCTATGATTCCATGATAAGGAAACTCTATAAAACGTTGTTCGGACAATGCAGACTTCAGGCTGCAGGAAGTGCCTAGACCTCTCTCCTGGGGTAGGGACAGGCAGAAGACCTGCCTGCAAAAGGTGTGCCCAGGCTGAGGACCTCCTGCAGCAGGTGGCTGAGCTGCAGGAGATGGTGAGAAGACTGCGTAACATCAGGGAGGCAGAGAAGTAGCTAGATAGCTGGTTCCAAGTGCAGTCTGCAGCGGACCCACAGCCCGTGACCAAACAACCAATAACTCCCCCACTGGTACATGCAGAAGGGAGCGGGGGGGCCAATAATGCAGAAGAACGGACGGTTGCAAAGGCAAGGACCAGCAGGAGGAAGAGACTTCCCCGAAGCCTGAGGTGCCCTTGCAGAACCGCTTCACCGCTCTGCAGGCCAAAGAGGGAAGTCCTGTCACACCAGGAGAAGTGCTGGAGCTGAGTAATGCAGCCCGATCTGCCCCCCGTATAACAACCAGCGCCACTAAGAAAAGGCGAGGGGTGATAGTAGTAGGTGACTCTCTTCTGAGAGGTACGGAGGCACCCATTTGCCGACCAGACGCACTCTCTAGAGAGGTGTGCTGCTTACTGGGGGCTTGCATCAGGGATGTCACCAAGAGGCCACCAAGCCTCGACCAGTCCACTGACTATTATCCGCTGCTGCTGTTTCACGTGGGCACCAGTGACACAACCAGGAGCAGTCTGAGGACTATCAAGAAGGACTACAGAGCCCTGGGAGTGGCTGTAAGGGACTCGGGAGCGCAGGTAGTTTTTTCATCAATCCTGCCGGTCAAAGGGAAGGGGTTTGAAAGGGCCAGTTGAATCTGGCGAGTCAACAAATGGTTACAGGACTGGTGCCACAGCCAGGGGTTCGGCTACGTAGACATTGGGACTCACTTTGAGAAACCTGGTCTACTGGGGGCTGACGGGGTCCATCTGTCAGAGGAGGGGAAAAGCATTTTCGGTCATAGGCTTGCCAAGCTGGTGAAGAGGGCTTTAAACTAGAGATGCCGGGGGAGGGGAACCTCAATCCATCCCACTCCTACCAGTTTGATGCCAGGGCCAGCAATAGATGCCCAGAGCCTGGAGAAGGAACACAGGTCAGCAGGAGAGCACCTGAAGAGCAGCACAAAGGAACTCCAGCCAGTAAGACAGCCTCATCAGGGGCCCAACTTAAATGCCTCTATGCAAACGCACGTAGCATGGGGAATAAACAAGAGGAGTTAGAGACGTGCATATGCCTGCAGGGCTACGGCCTTATTGGCATCAGAGAGACATGGTGGGATGGCTCCTATGATTGGAGTGTTGGGATGGAGGGATACAGGCTCTTTAGGAAGGACAGGCAGGGGAGACGAGGAGGGGGTGTCGCCCTCTATGTCAATGGCCAGCTGGAGTGCATGGAGCTCTGCCTGGGGATGGATGAGGAGCTGACTGAGAGCTTGTGGGTCAGGATTAAAGGGAAGGCAGGGACAGGTGACATTACAGTGGGGGTCTGCTACAGGCCACCTGACCAGGAAGACCGAGCGGATGAGGCCCTCTTATGAGCAGCCTCACGCTCACAAGCCCTGGTCCTCATGGGGGACTTCAACCACCCCGACATCTGTTGGAGGGACAACACGGCAGGGCATAAGCAATCCGGGAGGTTCCTGGAATGTGTCGATGATAACTTCCTTCTCCAAGTGGTAGAGAAGCCAACGAGGAGAGGTGCTGTGCTGGACCTTGTTCTCACCGACAAGGAGGGGCTGGTGGGGAACGTGAAGCTCAAGGGCAGCCTGGGCTGCAGTGACCATGAAATGGTGGAGTTCAAGATCCTTAGGGCACTGAGGAGGGCGCACAGCAAGCTCACTACCCTGGACTTCAGGAGAGCAGACTTTGGCCTCTTCAGGGATCTG
Organism: Aptenodytes patagonicus; assembly: GCF_965638725.1. NCBI lineage: Eukaryota > Metazoa > Chordata > Aves > Sphenisciformes > Spheniscidae > Aptenodytes > Aptenodytes patagonicus. The sequence goes on from NC_134949.1 coordinate 22,055,410, forward strand.
CTTTGTAGAGTGCCATGGGACAAAGCCCTGGAGGGAAGAGGGGCCCGAGAAAGCTGGGTAATAGTCAAGGATCACCTCCTCCAAGCTCAGGAGCGATGCATCCCAACAAGGAGGAAGTCAGGCAAAAGTGCCAGGAGGCCTGCATGGATGACCAAGGAGCTCCTGGACAAACTCAAACACAAAGAGGAAGCCTACAAAGGGTGGAAGCAAGGACAGGTAGCCTGGGAGGAATACAGAGAAACTGTCGGAGCAGCCAGGGATCAGGTTAGGAAAGCTAAAGCCCTGACAGAATTAAATCTGGCCTGGGACGTTAAGGGCAACAAGGAAAGATTCTATAGGTACGTCAGGAATAAAAGGAAGATGAGGGAAAATGTGGGCCCTCTCTGGAATGAAATGGGAGACCTGGTTACGCGGGACATGGAGAAGGCGGAGGTACTCAATGACTTTTTTGCCTCAGCCTTCACCAGCAAGTGCTCGAGCCTCACTGCCCAAGCCACAGAAGGCAAAGGCGGGGACTGGGAGAAGGAAGAGCCACCCACTGTGGGAGAACATCAGGTTTGAGACCATCTACGGCACCTGAAGGTGCACAAGTCTATGGGACCTGATGAGATCCATCCACGGGTCCTGAAGGAACTGGCGGATGAAGTTGCTAAGCCACTCTCCATCGTACTTGAGAAGTCGTGGCAGTCTGGTGAAGTTCCCACTGACTGGAAAAGGGGAAGCATAACCCCCATTTTTAAAAAGGGAGAAAAGGAAGACCCGGGGAACTACAGGCCAGTCAGTCTCACCTCTGTGCCTGGGAAGATCATGGAACAGACCATCCTGGAAGCTATGCTAAGGCACCTGGAGGACAGGGAGGTGATTCAAGACAGCCAGCATGGCTTCACCAAGGGCAAGTCCTGCCTGACTAACCTAGTGGCTTTCTATGATGGAGTGACTACATCAGTGGACAAGGGAAGGGGTACAGATGTCGTCTATCTGGACCTCTGTAAGGCCTTTGACACGGTCCCCCACAACATCCTTCTCTCTAAACTGGAGAGCTATGGATTTGATGGCTGGACTGTCCAGCGAGTGAGGAATTGGTTAGATGGTCGCATCCAGAGGGTAGTGGTCAACGGCTCAATGTCCAGATGGAGATTGGTGATGAGTGGCATCCTGCAGGGGTCCATATTGGGACCGGTACTGTTTAATATCTTCATCAATGACATAGACAGTGGGATCGAGTGCACCCTCAGCAAGTTTGCAGATGACACCAAGCTGAGTGGTGCGGTCGACACGCCTGAGGGACGGGATGCCATCCAGAGGGACCTGGACAAGCTGGAGAAGTGGGTCCGTGTGAACCTCATGAGGTTGAACAAGGCCAAGTGCAAGGTCCTGCACGTGGGTTGGGGCAACCCCTGGTATCAAATACAGGCTGGGGGATGAAGGGATTGAGAGCAGCCCTGCCGAGAAGGACTTGGGGGTACTGGTGGATGAAAAGCTGGACATGAGCCAGCAATGTGCGCTCGCAGCCCAGAAGGCCAATCGCATCCTGGGCTGCATCACAAGAAGCGTGGCCAGCAGGTTGAGGGAGGTGATTCTGCCCCTCTACTCCGCTCTGGTGAGACCCCACCTGGAGTACTGTGTCCAGCTCTGGAGCCCTCAGCATAAGACAGACATGGACCTATTGGAGCGGGTCCAGAGGAGGGCCACGAAAATGATCAGGGGGATGGAACACCTCTCCTATGAGGAAAGGCTGAGAGAGTTGGGGTTGTTCAGCCTAGAGAAGAGAAGGCTCTGGGGATACCTTATTGCAGCCTACCAGTACTTAAAAGGGGGCTTATAAAAAAGATGGTGGCAAACTTTTTAGCAGGGCCTGTTGTGACAGGACAAGGGGGAATGGCTTTAAACTAAAGGGGGGTAGATTTAGACTAGATATAAGGAAGACATTTTTTACGCTGAGGGTGGTGAAACACTGGCACAGGTTGCCCCAAGAGGTGGTGGATGCCCCATCCCTGGAAACATTCAAGGTCAGGTTGGAGTGGGCTCTGAGCAACCTGATCTAGTTGAAGATGTCCCTGCCCACAGCAGGGGGGTTGGACTAGATGACCTTTAGAAGTCCCTTCCAACCCAAACTAGTCTATGATTCTATGACTAGCTCAGCTAGGGAAATAAAATAAGTTTATTGATGAATTCCTGCTTGTAATTAACATAAGAGATGAAATTAGTGAAGAAAAACTCTGTATGATATAACAGGGGATGAAGCAGGTGCCTATTTAAACTTAGCTCCTGAAACAATACAGCTACAATACATTTACGTTCCCCTTAACATATTTTGTTGCATTTTGGGAGGAGATGGGATTGTTCAAGTCTGCTGTAATGGCCCTGTAGATATCACTTTGATGGGTAAGAAGACAGTAACTAAGAGATAACTAGAGAACTCCACAGCTGGAATACAGACAAAATTCTTTGCTATATGTTTTTCCTCTGTCCTCAAGCTAAGAACCATGTTTTCTTGTAGTTTGACACAAGTAAATAATCTTGTTTCAAGGAATTGAAGCAGCCCATTTGTATGTATTTCATTTCTATCCCTCTTATTTTAAATCACCCTGAGTTACTCTCTGCCGATTTCTTCTTTTCAGTCAGAATTTCTTATCTGTCGAATCTCTGACTGGCATGTATGTAGGTCAAAGCAATTATATTCCTTTGTTAAGCAAGCTAGCTTGAAACAAGGGAAGCCATCTCCCTGTTACGTAGCCTTAAGCAAAAATGAACCATTCGAGCTGAAAAAATTCCTGAAGACCTAAAAAGGAGATCAGGACACTGATAATGCATGTAGGAAGCAAAAAGCAACCAGAAAACCCAAGAAATGCTAGAGAATAATTTCCTAGAATGAGCTTGGGAAAGGGCAGAAATAAAGTATCATGATTCAGAGCTGCATGTTGGGATTGGGATTTCTGACTAAAAATAATTGCTTTCTCTTTGTTCCTACTGCCTCAGTAGAAAGGGAACTCCATGTGCACTCTTTGTTTAGCAACAGGATTTCACTAAAAAATGCTGGACCCAGAGTGTGTCCATTACCTTTTGGGGTGGTGCAAAAAGGGTAGGCTTGGAGGTTGATTTGCTGCTATCCACTGGTTCTAGGCCCTTACGTCCACACTACATATTAACCAGAAAAGAAGTTTATTCCAGCTGTTGATCCTAAATACGCACCGTGCATGGGCAGAGACCTAAGCATTCTGTAGAGGACCTTACCTCCACACTGGAAGTGGGGTGCTCTAGACGGTGCCCTGGTACATGACTTCATCTCTCCAGGAATAGAAACTGGTGGGTGCTTGAGTATCTACCACAAAACACAAAGTATATACAATAGAAATTACCAGATGGGCATATCACCGGAATCATTTTCATGCCCACCCATTTCTAAACTCAGATCTTTTGTTGAATTGCTGCAGGTTAGATTGCTGGTGGAAGACCTCACTCCACCAACTTTATGTCATCAAGGAGTTTCCTGTAAAAACAAAAAAAAATTCTGCTTGATAACCCTGGTGATACTGTGAATCTATGATTCTATAAATATGTATTCTTATATAGCTGTGTCCTCACTTCTTCTTTCTGTGACATATTTGTGCTATTCCTTCTTGATTACCAGTGCATTGGGTGCAGGTGCCCTGGTGCTGGCAGCAGGAGCTGTGCGGCATCCCCTGTGAGGAGAGGCCGGGGCTGCCCAGTGCCGGACACAGACAGTTCCGGCCAGCTCCAACCGACCCAATGCAGGGCACGGCTGAGCCCAGCAGCCATGATTTCTGGGAAAATTTTCTGGAAAACCCATGTTTTCTGGGAAAACAAAGTTAAGAAAGGGCAAAATGCTGCATGGCAGTGAGGAGTGAGGAAAAAAAGTGTGAGAAACAGCCCCGTGACACCAAGGTGAGAGAAGGAGGGGAGGAGGTGCTGCAGGCCCCGGAGCAGAGATTACCCTGCAGTTGCGGAGGAGACCACAGTGGAGCAGGTATTTCCCTGCTGCCCACGGAGACACCATGGTGGAGCAGGTATCCACACTGCAGCCCATGGAAGACCCCACACCAGAGAAGGTGAATATTTGCTGGAGGACAGCAGCCTGTAGAGAGGACCCACACTAGAGCAGGGAAAAGTGTGAGGGAAGGAGCAGCAGAGAAGAGCTGTTAAGGATTGACCATAACTCCCATTCCCCACCCACCCTGTGCCACTCAAGGTGGGAGGAGGTCAAGGAGTCAGAAACAAAGGAGTGAAGTTGAGCCTGGGAAAAAATCGGAGAGGGGAGGGAAGGTGTTTTAATTTCTGTCTTTGTTTGTCACCATCCAAATGTATTTTAAATGGCAATAAATTGAATTCATTTTCTCCGAGTCAAGTCTGTTTTGCTGTGAGAGTAATTGGTAAGTGATCTCCTTGTCTTATCTCAGCCCACAAGCTTTTCCAGCTTATTTTCTGCCTCTGTCCTTCTGAAGAGGGGGAATGAGAGAGCAGCTGGGTGGGCATCTGGCAGCCAGCCAAGGTCAAACCACTACAACCAGGCAGTCTCTTAAATTGAAACCCTATATCTACGTAATTCAAATCAGTCAATTCATTAATCAGTCTTACACACTCCCTCATAAATGACAATGTCCATCTACTTTGAGTAGAGATCCCTATTTCTTCAAATACCTTTTCCATAAAGAGACATCAAAGGCTTTTTAAATTCGCTTAAAACAAAGACAATGAAAACGACAATCATATTTTTAAAAAAGTGTTTTCTAAGGTGTGCACTGTAATACCTTGACCTTTCATGTCTCTTTACGTATAGCTTAAAATGAAAATTTAGGCAGCAACTACTTCAAATAGCCTTTAGTAATCCTGTAATGTACTTTTATATTTCTAAATGCTTTTTCAGTAACACAATTACTCTTTTATCCAATTACTGAATTCAGAATAACAGGTAGGCTTTTTCAGAGTACACTTCTCACATCCTGGATAGATTCAGTTTCTTAGAAAGAAGTTTTCTTTCAAAATAGAGCTGCTGGAGCAGTGATGTTACTTCAGTTATAAGCAGCAGTCCTTGGAGAAAGACCTGTGACCTACTGCTGTTCAACCATAGAGGACTTTGCTGACAACCGAATTAGAAGCCAGGTGCTCTTTTGCACAAGCACTCACTTTCATCCTCTTCTCTTCTTCCCTTCCCGTGAATCTTACCTTCTTTTTTTCAAACACTTTCCTAACTCCAAGAAGAGGTGTGGAGGCTGCAAGCTCCGATAACAAATTGCAGTATGATGTTTAGAGTTGACTCCTGAAAGACAGGAGAGTAGGTTTTGAATGCTTTAGGGCAAAAAGATCAAATATGAGTTTCCCACTTTCTTCATGGGTATTTTGAGGACAAAGCCATTGTATAAAAAGGTTCTACCACACAGGTCATTGGTGGTTATGTTATGAACCTAAAAAGACTGAGTTTTGAACTGTATGATTTTTGAAATAAATCCTCATTCTCTTGATTGGGATTTATATTCCAAATAACTATATTTTCTTTATTTCCAGTTCTGGTAAATTGCAGTGGAGCAGCTCTTGGGCTTCCAAAAATGAGGAATTGGAATTACAGGAAGAATTCTCTTGCATAGGCTCCATTTTATGCAAGGCTTATATAAATGTATGATTCCACTGCTTGTAGATTTATGCTATGCCAATACAAAACTTTAGACTCTTTACAGATGCTTCCGTGCACATTTTTCTACAGAATTACAGACATACCAAGAGGCCAGACACATCAAGTACTGCAAAAGCTGCTTTGATCTCTGCTGATAGAATACTTACTGCTCTGTTCCGCATTCCATACTGAAGTGCAAAATCAGTAAAGCCACAGTAACGGCACTTAACACTATAATGCAAACTGAATTTATAAAAAATGGCAAACAACATAGTATTTTTCCAGAATGATATATAGCAGTCTGTAGTAGCAGCATTGCTAACAACATCATTCCAATTTTGAATGCTATAATTTCATCATGGAATCAAGGAAGTTCCAAAATTAATCTGCCTCTTTTCAAAGACATCAATTTGATGCCTTTTGCAGATTCTGTTCCATAATGTTCACATCTCTAATCTCCACATAAGAGAGCAGATGTGTACTGGGCTGGTGCTCAAATACCCTGCAGAGGGAGAACTGAATAAATATGTTCTTGAAAGTTAATTTATTTCTCTTATGTTGCTTCTAAGGATCAAGACTTTGAGTGAGCATCCTGACAGACGAAACAGATGGACAGCTCCACAGAGTAAACATTTTCCAGAGGAATGTCCCTTGCTTTCCACTTTACTCCACCGTTTCAAAGCACTGTTCATTCAGCTAAGTGATATCTATTAAATGCCATACAAATAAATGACAATACAGAATTTTGGGGTCATGTATGAGCAGTCAAATTACCTTTAAATACTAACAGAAGTTGACCGAGAATTTACATTTAATATGTACAGCTTCATGCTTTGTTTTCTGATTGAAAAATAGGGCAAATATTACTTTGTTGATTACATTGTACATACAGGTCGCATAATATCAAAACATTCAATGGTCTTTATTATTTACATGCATTGAAGTCCCTAATTATTCAGCTGAATTTATCTAGATGTTTCTATATGACTCTGTATAGAAAGAAATAAAGATGATATTTGTTTCAATGTGCAGCTACACTAAAAATACTAAAAGCACCTTTTCTCCCTCACACCAATAGCGTATAAATTTACTGAAAATACTTTAGATGTGGAGCTATGAAAAAGCTCCAGATTCTTCCAGAAGGAAAACCACTCTTTAAAAGTTGCATACATCTGAAAATGGACTAATATTTAAATCCATCTTCAGCTAGAACTGCATATAATTTTTCAATAGTAAAATAGAAGCTTTAGATCTCTCTTGTTGTAATACATATAGATCTTATTAAAATGATTGTGAATTGCTTAGAAAATTAACATGCACAAACTCCTAAAGATTCAACTGAGTAGTAAAAATGATCAATACATTACTGGCCTATCTATGTGACTCTCTTTCTCATCAGAAAGCAAAGAAGAAACTGTTATCTAGGCTACCGAGGCAAATATGGTCAGTTGCCTCAGTCAAATATTAAGTGAAGAGTAAATTCCATAAAATTGATTAAACTTGTACTAATATTTTTGGTACTGAGGAATACTTTATAAACTGAATTTCAACATTCCATTTATTTGTATATCCACATACTTGGTTAACATTCTTGGATGAAAGGAGTGATTTAAAACCTAATATAAAATTGCTAATAATATTTCAAAGATATATAATATTATATATTAAGCAACGTTTTTCACACAACATGTGGAAATACTAGGCCAATGAACAGAGTGCAAGACAGAAGTTTGACCATGCAGATCTTCAACCTACCAGCAACTCAGCATGCCAATGAAGAAGTGTCACAGCACCTCTGGGCCATTTTCTTCTGAAGCCTACACTGAGAGAGACAGCCCGACGGATGGCTCACAAGTGTTAAAAATCCAGTAGGAAAATAATGCAGGAGCATAAAGTGCTTAAATTTATTCTCCTGCCCAGTACAAGTTATAAGGAGAGAAACTCAGGTAACTGTTCCTTCACGTCTGTCCAGTCTGCAAAGGGCGATGAGTAGGGAATTCTTTCATTTCATGCACATACCACACTTCTGCGAATCCATGCTCAACTTCCAGCTAGACTGCCCCAGAAAAATATCCACAGGAGTCTGCAAAGTATTTGTTCTCCTTGAGAAAATCTAATCATTTCCACACAGCTCCAAGACAGACCCTTCCTCACAACCTAAATTTTACCTTCTCTGCGTCATCAGAAGGTGAGTACAGGGGGTAAATGCAACCAAAATATGCAATCCCCTTCAGCAATTTCCTATTGTGGTCCCTTGGGTTGAAATGGTTTGTGCTACTTTGCCAGAAAAGATCGAAGGCTTTAGTCCAGTCCTGTTTTCTCTCCATTTGTCAGAGGGGTGGTCTCTACATAGTCTAATATTCCTTGCCTCAACCAGTTATTCCAACTGGGATTTATCCAACTGGGACAACTGGCACTGGAATTCCTCACTCCATACAGCAGCTCCAAACAACTCAATTTCAAACTGCTGTTTGGGTCTGCTGTCCAAAACAAGATGCAGTCCTAGATGGGTCTCACAATAACACGGAATATTTAATATGCAACCATGAAATCTTAAATGAAGGAAAAAGATCAACCGACCAGAAACCCTGACTGCAGCACACCACATGTATTTGTTGAAGAAGAAATAAAATAAAATAGATCAAGCTCTTAAAAATAAAAGATGAGGGGGGAGTGAATTTGCCAGGTACCTTTTCAATTCTTAATTTTCTTCTGGTCCCAATCTGCTGTACTGAGGAGAATGCATAGGTATGGGAGAATCATACTGCTGGGTTCTCCTTCTCCCCCTTCTTTTTCATTTTGGTGATAAAATTCAAAAGCTAATAAAATCAGACAGATTATAGCAGCATTGATGAATGGCCATGTCTGGATTTCCTGTCTGGAGACTGGAGCAGGCAGTGTCTGAGAAAGAAGACAAGGCAGTCAGTGCATTGAGAGAAAGGGAATATCCAGCAGATGGATTATGTCTGGCTGCTCCCATTATTAATACTGATCTGTATCAGGCAGTGATGAATACATAGAAGCACTCAGAAATACTAATGGTTTCACCCTTTAAGTACTAATTTCTACCCTTCTATCCTATTTAACATTAAAAATGCTCTCTGATCTTGTCATTGATGGAAATGGCTATAATGAAGAGGCAGGGCTCTTGGGAAGAAAGAATATACTAGATTTAATGAAAAATATTAAAATCAGCTTTAGAGGTAGAGAAGTCGTAAACTACGATCACAGAATATCAGAGAAAACTCTCTCCTCCTAAACAATTTATATTCTTATTTAAATGTAATTTTAAAATCCCAAATCTAAGGATATTTTCAGCTATCAAGACTCTGGACTAAATACATTCTGAGGTATTAAAAAACCTAAGGAAGACAGAACATGTTAGGTAACATATAGACAGTAATATAATCAATTAAATAGCATTCATGCTGCACTGAAGTTAAGCTTAGTGTTGCAAAATCTCTAAACCTCCATTTCCTCAGATCTTTAACTCTTTCAGAAGTCTCCCTGAAGAAGTCAAAGAATGTATATGCAGTGACTGCCAAACAGGTCAAAAAAATCTCACCTTAAGGCCTAAAAGTGCCTAAATAGCCACTAAATCAAACTGGAAACAGAGGCAGCTCACCAGGCTGGAGGAGACAGCCAAAAAAAGACCAACCAGGCTGTAGCACCTACCGGTAGCACTTACCTGGGATGAAGTAGGGGAGATCATTTTGACTGAGGCAGTTCAGGTGTTGACTTTCAGACTTTGCAGTTCTTGTTGATTATTCTGCCAGGAGCTATCTGGGGTATTAATCTGACCCAGGGCAACAGGATAGGCTCTGGCCTAGCTGAAAACATTTTCTTGAGAGCTCCAGCCGCTTCATGACACTCAAGCAATTTTCTCTTTTGACATGAAAAAAAAGCAGGGTGACATTTCCTTCTGAGGCACACCGGGATCTGTGCAATATGTATTTAGGTAACAGGGCAGGCTTTTAAGATCTAGTTGCTGAAAAAGAGTAGCTAAAAGAGAATGCACGCTTGACTTGATGGCTAAGGAGGGTGGGGAAAATGTAAACAACCACAAATGTAATGTAAGTGGTATCTATCAGCCAAGATAGATAGAAATTAAGTAACATAACTGAGAGTGACAACAAAATTTCTCATAGTGGCTAGGTCTGAGGATTGTAGGCACCAGGTTCCCAGACATCAGGTGGTTGAAATCTGTGGATCTCCATTGTCATGTGCCACTGTACCAGCTACTAGGAAGGAAATTAACTCTGTCCCTGCCGAAACCAGGACACACACCAACCATTTGCATTAACAAAGAAACTTCTCCTGTGCTTAACCTTCCTTATGAAATACCCCACAAACAGATGTATAAGTGGGGGAAGGAAAAAAGAGGGCTCTGTCATTTGTCCTCCCTCCTCTTTTTCTTGGAAATACAGGTAAGCTTTAGTCTGGATCACATGATAAAGGTAGGCAGAGCAGAGATGCCCGTAGCTGCTCTGGTCCCTGCCTACGCCACCAGCACAGTGTTCCCTGACTCCTTTTTCTGAGTCTGACATCCTATCCCTCAGCTAAGAGTGTTTATAAACTTAGTTGTGGGCTAAGAGAGGACATAAAACTCTGGAGGTAGGTCACTAACTTTATAAACCCTGCCAGCTGAAGCATTTCTTTCTTTCTTTCTAGCCAGCAGATAGTTCTGTTGCACTTTGACTCTTTTTGTTTAGAAAAACAGATATGATCTTATAAATCTTTATCTCAAATGCAGGATAGTCTTCTAGACTATTTTATTCCCAGATAATCTTCTGGACTATTTTATTTAGAGCAACCTTCAGGAACTCAAGTACTGTTTTGAACACAGTGTCACAAATTCGGTGCCCCAAGAGCCCTCTAAGAAAGCCTACTCCAATCACAAAATACAGCTTTTCCACACAAATTTTCTCTGAAGAGTGAGACTTCATTCCCTTGAAATACAAATAACATTTACTTTTTCTTCATTTTGTGTGTCATTTGCTACTTTTAACCTCAGATTTCAATCACACTGGAGAAGCTGTGGTTCCATGCCCAAAACCAAGGACAAGAAATGAATAGTTTTGGTTATTTTCATTACTCTGCCAGTGACTTTGTGTGTAACACCAGGAAAATCAGTGCCTGCTCTGTTATTCTCTCATTTTTCTGTAAAGTATAGGTACTAATACACACTTATTTTTAGATGTTTAGTTGCAAGCTTATGTTACACGAGCTTTTGTAAAATGCTTTTACATTTCTGGGAAAAAAATTGAAGTCTGTAAATGCCATTTTCATATATATAGATATTCAACTGAATCATTCTTTCCTTCCTTTTCTTTTACCCCTAAAAATAAGAGTTTTATTCTTATTTTGTTAGCAAAGCTTCATTTTACAATGAAGTCTTTATTATTACACACATGAACTCCCAAAGAAACAGACTATCATTTTAAGAAACTTTGTCTCTTTTCCAACAAGCCACATAAAAACTTTTTTAATTTTTCATTTCTGAGGAAAAAAAGGAAGAATATAGTAGAACCTTTCAGTAGGCTTTCAGGATACCCAGAGCTCTTTGCAATTTCCTGAAGAAGGAATTAAACATTGCAAGCCTTTTTCTCATGTGAACAGTCTTCAGTCACACATGATGTTCCATACAATCATTGGAGAAAACTTTGATACTCTTATTAATACTGAATAATACTTAACTAACAGGTTTCAGTGGAAGGTATTACTCAACATAAGATTCTGAACAAGTAAGACTACTAGAGTCAGAATATTTTATATAGCTTTCCAGGATAATTTATCTGAAAATGTTTTTAAATCTAGACATAAACAAAATCAAAACAATGCACATTATTAATTCCAGAGGAAAAAACCCATAAGTACTTGGTTTTACATCTCTGTGTTATTGCCTTGTGGATACTGTCACAATATCATTGCATACACAGGTTTTATCTTCAGCATTTCATCCTGATTTTAAAAGCATTATACTTTATGTATCAGTAAATTTAGAACCACCACATTAGAAAACTGAAGGTTTCTTTATACATTTGAGTATGAAATTAAGTTATTGAAATAACTTGAATAAATTGGGAAGGGAGACCATATTTTTCAAAACATAGCACAAGCCATTAGTTAACACAAGTATTTTAAAAACAGCTCTAACAATGTGGATGGAATTTGTTTTATTAGCCTTGAAAAGCCCATGATTTATGATCTCTGTCAAAAGGCATTATGCATTTTTACAGTTCCTATTCAGATCAGCATATTTCTAATCTCATAATGTAGTATGGAAATTAACAACTTGGATTTCTCCATTTTGTTTTTCTATTTGCAGTCTAACACATTCCTTTAGGAACATGAAGTTCCATATGTCTCTCGTCATTAAGTCAACAGTAAAGCAAGATATGCTTGTCTAAAGCCTTTACAGTTGTCTTCTATTTCCAGATGTTACTGTACTATTGGGTATTACATAGTCTCTGAAGAATGAGGTCTCTAAACAGTTATTTCAGATGTGTATGCCATTAAAACCAATAACTGTACTAAATATTCAGAAAAACCAAGGCAAAAGCTAAATGAGCTTCCGCAGCATTTGGGAGTTTCAGTTATAAATCAACATCAAAAACTTAAAGGTACTTCTTATCTGCAGCTTATCCTAATATATCAATAACACCCTTCTTGTTGTAGTTGAAAACTGGGGTTGAAGTTCCAATTTTTCTCAAGTCAATATCAAGCCTCCTGACAGCTTTACACAGAACTGTGATTAGCAGAATCCACTAATTCCAGCATTTTGGAGAGGTCTGATATGTAAATATCTCTAGAGTTAGCAAACCTGGTACAGCCACCCATACATACTTAGCAAGGAAGAACGATGAGCTGGTTAATCATGGGGAGGAATTTTACGAAGGTATTTTGTAGCTCCTACGAATAGTTCCTTTTCAGCAGATATTTGCCTGCTTGTCAATTTCATGCTTGCGCACAAATAGACTCACAGATAGTTTCTACAATATGGAGCTGCTTACGGTGTTAACACTGGCCTTCAATTCATTGTACCGAAGGAAGATTTGGAGAGTATGTTCTCTGTAAATTCCTTCTGCACTACCCAGTTTCTCTCAGCCGTTTCATTATTGTTTCATCTGCTCCAATCAAATATGATTTCTGGGTTTTTGGAGAACCCAATGTTTGTTTCACTGCTATTGCATAGCTCACTGCATCAGAGTGCTACAGGTGAGGCATGTGACCAGTGGCCATTCTGGCACTTCCAGAGAATGTTAAAAGGAACAAGTCCACAACAAACAAGGAAATAAAGCAAATATTTTTAAACCATAGTTCCTAAAATTTTCTTTAAAATTCTGTAAGCTGTACTTTTAATTTTCAGACCTCTCCTCAAACAGGAATGCTTTGTCCAAGTCTGGAATGCGTCTGTGATACTCTTCTCTGGAAGGCAACCACCCGTGCAGTATGTCAGGCACTCTGGTTTGGCTTTGACAAGGTTAAAGAGGGGCAGGAATCCAACTAAAATGAAAGCTGAAATCAGGCTTGGTTGAAGTTGCCTGCTGTGAAGAATGCTGTGGGCGAAGAAAGACCACCCTTACGAGATGGTAATCACAACACAACATTAGCTAAACACAATAGTTATGCAGGGTGATAGTGCTGCTGCCATCCTAACAATAGCAAATCCACTTACTTCTTTGGAGCTCTTATTAGGACTTAAGATAATAGAAACAAATACATGCTTTCAAGACCCTTTCACAGGGCACAGAGTGTAGTTTAAGCCAGTTTATCAGCCTGAATAATTTGGATCCTCACTGTAGTCAGCACTGTACTTACCATTTTCCTATATGATCTTTTTCACTGTGTCAGCCTTAAAGGCATCCTTGTTTCTTTTTTCCTTCTTTTCCAGTAAATAACTTTCCCTCCTTGTTGCTACACCAATCACTCCATTTCTAAAAGATCCTCCAAAAATTAATCTGTCCCCCAAACTCAAAAGTCAGTGAAACTTGAGGACATTCACTTAATTAAAAGTGCTGATCTTAACTGTGCCAAGAGCAACAGTGGTACCCAAAACAGCAGGTAAGAATTAAACTACAAACAGGAGAAGGTACCTCACAGCACCATTTCTGGCTCAACCTCAGTCTCTTTTCAGCTCTGCCATGATTCACAGAAGCCATCAACCTTTGGTTACGTGGCATTTCCAGCCCTTACCCACTAATGGAAGAGGTGCATTTAGCAGCTCCATTGTCTGGTTTGTTGCTTTTGGTTTTAAATGCAAACTCATACCTCACAGAAGCAACCTATAATAAAATCAGAGAACCTATATTAGCATAGCTTTCAAGATGTCTTTCTAAGTGATCCTAAGTCAGGAAATGATAACACAAGGCTTTGTGGGGGTAGTCAAACAGGCAAGCTGAGAGTCGTGAAGGAAATGGTGAAGAGTTGGATTTCTGCATCATTAGAAGTCTCTATCACCTCAGTAAAATGACAAATGCTGTCTCCACAGAGATCCAGCATGCACAGAATAGTGAAAACAACACAAGGAAAAACACAGACTCATCAGAAGGTCAGTTCAATCACCAGTGAGAATGCAAGATAAAGGCTTCCCTGCCTTTCACCACCCACAAGGGGAGAGCTGTAATTCTGGAGTGTAATAGTCTTCCCCCAACTCCGTATGTAGTTATAGGGCTCTTCAGCTTTCTGTGGTTCACTGCAAACATATGGAGGCCTGACTATGGGACACTATTTTCCCTAAGATAAGGGACAATAAAGAGTAGCTGAATCATAAATAATATCCTCCATCCATGGCTTGTCGCCAAGATACATATGGAAAACTCCTGCTCTCCCAAGAGAACAGAGCTAAGACAGCAAGGGAGAAGCAATCCCACCTGTGAAGCCTGTTCATTACATATCAGGCTATTTTTTCACTGGGCAGGCCACTACTAAGGGAAAGTGACTTTGCCACTGCAGCACAAGGAGGAGGGAGCACAATGGGACAAATGAACAACAGACTTCAGAATATGTGCTGCTAATGCAAAAAAGATTATGAGTTCATCATATAATGTAAGCATTTCTGAAAAGGGATCCGTGTTAACAGATTTTTTTCTTTTTCCAGTTTAGGATTGTTAGTTTTCAATTAATCAACATGGCTGAAGCTGGATAAATGAGCTATATAAAACCTTAAGAATGATATAATAATTATAACAAAGTGTTTCCACCCTTCCTTTCTCCTGTCTTGCACAGCTTTGAGGAAATATAGTACACGTACATAAACAGCTGTACCTGCAAGCTGTTACATTTCATTTGTGTTGCCTCTGTTCACCGGGTCCTTGCTTACAAGATAGAATTGGACAGGTTTATTCTGTTAGAATTTTATAGGCAATATAAATTTTTAAGTCTTGCCTGTACTGTAAGCCCTGTCTTGAAAATGCAATCTGCATTAACAGGATTTTGTAGGAAGGAACATCTAAATCAATAAGGTGAACCCAAAACAACCCAGGTTTTGTGCATTCATTTTTGGATAAGTAACTGGAGAGCATGGCAAAGCTTTTTTGCATGCCAGCCTCTTTTATCTTCAAACAGACCCACAAATGGATTATTTATAGATGTGACAGCAGCCCTCTGAGTAAAGCATAAAGGGCAGAGATTACAAAAGATTGATTTCCACAGCTCGTTACTGCTATAAACCTATAACCCAAGCAGATGCACAGGGGAGAATTCTCTTCCTTAGGTCAGCTGTTTATTTCTGGCACGTGCTTACAAATCTCTGGGGAGGACTAAAAGGACATCCATATACTACAGTTTGAAAGGGCCAGTAAAGAAGTCTTGTTGCTGTAGTTTCCTCCAGTGTTTGCCTCCCTTTCATGAATCATCGTGGTTAACCCAGAGAAGGGATCCATTTCTACCTGTAGTGTAAGCCATATGCATGCTTGTATGTGGAAACACCACCACAAGCCTTGTATTCAGTGTCTTCTCTGCTGAATTCACAAACTTTATGACAATCAGCAGAATGAACTTACAGATGGATTTCAGGCTATTGCCCAATTCATTTTGGTGAGCAAAACATAGACAGGAGTTTTTCCTGTCTCATTGCCACGAACAGTGAAAATATATAACATGAAACACCCCTAAATTTAAAATAAGGTAGGCTTGAACCTCATTTCAATTGCTCTCATCATATAAATGTTTTTATGAACCTAAGACAGTGAGGTATACAGGCTAGGATCAGCTAAATGACAGTCAACAGTGCGTGGTCCTGCTCTAACTATACGTGTAATGGAACATCCTCATGATTATACCAGCTCAAGTCCTCATTTTCAATTTTTAAGGATTTCTCATCTTTCCTATTTGAAGAAGAGCTATAAATACATTTCTGATAAGACAAGTATCCATTCTACCAATTTTAATTGATTCAGCTTTTCAAACAGGTTCAATTCTTCCCTTTGCCTATTTGTTCCTTAGAAGTCAAGAAAGCCAAGAGTAAACAACAGCAAACTAAGCTCCTGGCTCTTTGTAAGATAACTCTTCTACAGAATCAAAACTAATATCATTAAGTGTTCAGACACTTCTGTCAGGTGACAAAAAGATATTTCAATTCCCTTTTTAAAATGAATCCTTAACAGGCTGCTTTGTTCTTGCATTTGTTACAGTTTTCTCCAGTCTGCTCAGTTCAGACATAGATCCCAAAACGCATAAGCTATGGTTTTCATTCATTGTATCGTAAACATAGGAAGAAATCAATACATTCAGCTTTCCCCTTCTGAGCTAAAGAAGCAGTGCCTAATTGGTACAAGCAGTCTTCTGTCAGTCTGCTGCAGAACCATCACTCTGCAATGCTACAAACACCTCAAACACAACCCACTCAGCAACATAAGCGATTATATTGAAAGTTAGTAGATATTCTTCCATCTCCACTCTGAATACAAATCACAGCTTCTAATTTAGCAACTAGCCTCTTGAGACACACACACAGAAAAAAAAAAAAAACCATAAAGGCAGCTGCTTTTGTGGCCAAAACTCTGCAGCTCACATTCTTACGGAGAGCATCAATCCAGTATCAGCAGGGCTCTTCTACTTCACACAGAGGCCAATTCTTAGTTATAAGTGTTTTCAGAATAAAAACAGTCAGAGTGCTTTACTAAAAATAATGATCTAGGCCCTACTGCATTTTGGCCCATATTTCTTGTGCTAAGACAGCTCCTCATTATTACTTCTTTTTTTCTTAATAAAAAGTTCGTAGTCTTTGAGGGGGAGTAAGGACAGGGAAAAGAGGAAGGGACTGTGCTATCACTCCAATGTGCCCGTATCTGATAGCTGTGAAGTTAACTCTCCTCTTAATCTAGCAAGTAGGCATTCAGCAGTTGTGGACATTAAGCTCTCCACAGTCACCTTCTTAGCCTAAAAATTCATGACAGCTGCTACAATTAAGCAAGGTACCTTCAGTAGATGTACTTAACATAGTGTCTAGGTGGCTTTGATCAAAGATATTTGTATTTCATGTGAATAAATGTACTCAGTGTGGAGAAAAGCATTACCATCTTGATTTCCATGGCCATGTGTCTTAATATGTATTAACTGGGTGAAATTAACTACTGGCCCTCCCTAAATTCATCAACCAGTTAACATGTAGTAACATACTAACTTGTGCTTGTGGCCTAGATATTTACAGGCTGGCTAATATTCTTCTCCCCTCCCTGTTTCCCTCTGCTCCTGCCTCATCTGTGTCTGGAGACATAGGTAATAAACTCACCTTGTAAGAAAAAAAGGAAAAAGTGTGCTCAGGGCAATGGGTGGCTAGTTCATTCCTAAACGATAACTGAGTCTGGAAATCCAAGATATGTATAGCAGGAAAGAGCCATTGGTTTATAAGAAAACCTGGAATATCTCACATCAATAAATAAAGTGAGGCACTGTTCCCAAGTTTTACCTCAATACTTTCTTTTCTGACAGTCTTTATAAAGGCAATATTTAAAAAATAACATTCATATTTTAAGAATTCATTGGGCTGAATTGAATTGAATTGATAAAAAATGCTTAGAATTGTCTTTAAAAATACATTAGATTGTATTATTGCAGCTACAGTTGGAAATTAAAGGCAAAACTATTGTTAATTCTGAACGCTCAGTCTAATGGAAACCTTTCAAAGATTACTATATGCATAAAAATATGGTAAGTCAAATCGCTCAAGTAATTTCTCCATGTCAGACTTCCTAAATAAGCTCTTGTACAAAGATATAATGAATTTTAATTGCATACAGAAAATGTCTGAAATCTAACCACAGGTATAACATGCTGTGCCAGCTATTTCAGACCTGCTTTTTTTGTCCCTTGCATTTCATTTTGATCACCCTGTTAAGAATAAGCTCATATGCACAGAGAATAATTTTTCTTTTAAATTATTAATTAAAAGATTAATGCACACCTTCAGATCTCCCATAAGAGCAATGTTCCAATATCTGTACAGCTTTTAATGAGGTGAGCAAGAGAGATCCGAAAACTATTCTTTTCTGTGGTCATATTTTCAGTGTTAATAAGAAAATTTAGCATCCAGTGAAGCACAAGCCTCAAAACCTGCTACAAAATATCACATAGACTGGGTTGAGATATGGAAATAGCCTGTTACAGAAATGCAGAGAAATGGCTAGAAATGAGGACTTCTCTGTTGGACATCCCAAGTCTCCCAGAACAACTCCTTTACTGAGTATTCAAATCAGGAAGAGATTGCTATATGCTGCTGCCACTCCACACGAATCTCATATTTTACCATGGGCTTATTGTTTCTACGGGGAAAATTAAACAAATCCACATTATTTCAGTTGCTTGGGTATGCAAAATGTCCCATTTGTTTCAAGATGTATTAGGCAAACCTTCTAGAGCAAGAATCCCAGCTCATGATATGTGTAACTTCATATATCCACCTTCAAAATGCCTAAGTGGCTCAGTTCTGCCAGTCCTGCTATGCCAACTCAAAGGCCAATGCCAAATATACACTTTTTCTTTTATTTGTGGCTTCTCTTTTGAAACATACACTCATTTCACAACTTCCCCAGGGCCATCTGGTATCAGGCTGCCTTTCTAGGTATATCTGGCCATCCCCAAAGTATTACCTGGCTTGAGCTCAGAGGTTAGGAAAGCTTACAGATAGAAAAAGGCAATCAGATGTTAGCCAATAGAGAAAGACATAAATAAGTTTTTAGATATATTATGTTACAGTTCTTACACTGTGGTCACGGCTAATTCCTCTTCTCTTCAATTCTCTAAGCCAAATTTTTTTTGCATTTTAAAAGACAAATTTTAAACTGCAGCAAAAACAAAGAAGTCATTGAACTCTCGTTTTTTCTTTATGCATTACAGTTACAGGAAAAATATAATATTGCTTTGGGTCAATCTTCCGTGAAAATTCAGAGTATTAAATAGCCTTACTTTCAGTGTACTTCATTTTAAATTGCGTAAGCAACAGATGGGAACAAAGGGTCATTTTATCCATTCTAGTATGTGTGGTTTTTAAGTGTTTTACTTCTAGTTGTAGAACCTCTAAAACTGAGGCTTTATGTAAGAAATTACATAAAACAGCAGATAGTTAAATTCACCACGGGAAAGAAAGACAAGAAGAAATAAATATGATAATAGGATGACTTAAAACAGCGTGATCTCTTGATTGCAGTCTAAATATTAATACCTCTGTGTTTACTGTCCTAGTGCATGGAGAGAAAGAGAGGAGTCAGGATGACAGACTGCAGCAAGCACTCCTGGTGCTCAGCACCCGGGGAGTAGGACCGCTATTAATGAGCTGTGGACAGGGTTTGATTTGCCCATTCCTGCCATACAGAAAGGAAGAGGACTTAATTAATGACAAATTATCACTTATCTGATAATGTATATGGCTCCTTGTCATACTCTGAAAATTACTTTTATAGTCTTAAGTTGCTCTTACTGTTTTGAAAGGTGAGAGTGTTCTATATTGACAAAAAACACAAAATCTTGGTTTTAATCTTATTCCATAGTAGAAAGCAAAAAATAGCAGAACAAAAAAAAAGCTGGTTTATCAGGTAGATCTTTGGCTAAATTCAGATTTTCATTTAGTTTCATCTACAGATGCTCCCTTCTTTATGTTATGCTATATATTCCTATTCTGCCATTAAAGCAGTCTGGTAAACTACTAATTAGAGCTATTAGCCTTAAATGTCCTTTGAATTTTGTACATTCAGTCAGCACCCATCCCAAATTGTGCTTTGATCTTTGATGCAAATGTAAGAAGCATCCTCACGTCCTCCCTTGAGGAACATAGTCTTGTCACTTTAACTTTATGGTTGATGCTGCCTGGGGTTAATATGGTATTGCTCACAGATGCAATAAAGGAAGAGACCATGTTTTGCTGAGAAAGAGAATAAGACTCACAGTCCCTCCAAATTCTTGAATTCTCAATGTCTTATTTGGTATTTCAAATATTATATTTTGCAATGTATTATAAAAAGAAAATCATTTTAATATTTTTTATTGTCTGCAGGTAAAATGCAATGCTTCATTCTGCCACAGAGTCCCTTTTCTTTTAAGAATGGCTGTATGGATGACTTATTTTGAAAAGATTCCTCAGAGAACATTTTGTAAGACAACAATTGTAAATTAAAGCACAATTACAATTTATATTGAGTCCTTCTGGTCTTTTATGATCTGACTCTTTATTAGAGCTACTATTAGCAACTCCCTGCAGAGCTTCTTTTTGTAATCAAAATGACAACTCATATCATCAGTTGTAAACGTTGTTTGAAATGTAATACAACACTTCTTTGACAGAAGCACAAGCAATTTTAAATTTACAGCCTAAGCCCACACTATCAAAATCAATGGAAAAGCTCATCAAATTCAGAGGGTTTCTGATTAGGACAAGAGTCATGTAAATGAGTAGGGAAATGTTTCAAGTAGCATTTTTATACTGATAAGAAAATCAAACCATTCCTTTGTGGATTTGCTGTTCTGGGGTGTGATCCTGCTTTCCAGTGCTCCTGTTGCACTCCTTCCAATAAGTTGTTAACACAAAACACATGGGCAACCCCAAGAGCATCCCCTCTCCTCCAGTAACATCCACATGAGTGTCCATACCTAGGTTTCTATACTTGCTCTTCTGTGATGTCTCTAGCCCATGATTCCAGTGCTCCTTTCTGCAGAGGAACTAATATTGTCACAGGTGAAATTGTTCACTCTGTCAGCTTAGACTTGCTTGTACCCTGATGGCCATGGCATTCTTTTGTGAAGTGGGAGTTCGGGATTCCTTTCTAACAAAAGTTATGTATTCAGTCCTAGGTTTTCCACTGTTGAGTAAGTGCTCTAGCCATTATGTTACTCAAAAGAGATGGTCAGTGTTTCTTTACTATGAACTGAACTCAGCATCCTCCGTGTGTAATTCATTTGCTTAATAAATCAAGTCTTTCCAAGGACTTATGCTTAGTTTACACACTTCTCTTCCTGCCTCTGAGATACCATAGATCTTGGATGGGGACTTCATATTTCTGAACAGTGACGTGACAGCCAGTGAACAGTCCACATGGCAACTTTAGCCCTTGGTCACTTGTGGGTTCAACTACTCCCCGTGTGCCTGCTCTCATCTCAGTCCCTAACACATTTCAGTGCAGTCCGTCTGTCTGCACAAGTGCTTCTGTTTAGTGCTTTCCACACAAGTGCTTCTGTATCTGTCAGACAAGTACAAAACTGATTAGTCCAAAGATATTGTACATTTGATTTTTAATACAAATGTATGCAACTAGCAAGGCATTTCCAATTCTTCTTTCTATAACTAAGTAGCTAGATCACATGCATCTGCAAGAATGTCAATTCCTCCCCAGTGACCTGAAGAAAGTAGTTTCATAGCTCAGTAAAATACATTAAAGTGTGCATTCAAAATGAAAACAAAAGTAAAAAAAGAAAAAAAAAAAGGACAAAGGACCACTGTTATGAAATCTGTGGAGGATTTTCTTTCTTCTCCTTTTGGAAGTCAACCCTTGCTGTTTACAATTATCTTGTTCCTTACAAGCAAGGAGCTGCAATAAATGGAATTATATTTTCCCTGAAGATAGTGCCTCAGTTCTAAGGGTGACGATTTCATGTATTTATATTGGGAGAATAATTTGAATTGTGGGAACTATTTCTTTTTTCAATACACACATTTAATACAAATGACAAAATGACAGTATTCTTATATATGGTGTTAAAAAAGAATTTACTGAAAAGCATTTATACATTTTTGTCTCACAATTACATAATTCTTATACTAACCCTGTTTCCTACATCTTCACATTTTCAAGAGGTGTGAATTTAACAGATCAGATGTCAGTTCAGAAAAAGTACACTAAAACTTGCAAAAGGTTGGATGCCATTCTGGCTACACCGATTAAAGACTGACACATATTTGGAACACGCCAGTTCAAGATTGAAGATGACAACAAAGGAAAGTATGAAGACATGGAAGTTGTGATTGATGGGTGGTACATTATTCTAAATTAATACTTAAACTGGGAGCTGACACAGTGGAGCAAAACAAAAAACGTATTTTATCTGATACGCTGTCCCTCACAATAGCATATACTGAAAGTTCACAGAAAAATACTATGCTATTTATAGCAAACACATAAAATATCATCTTAACTCTTTATAAATGCCTCCTTTATAACACAAATTATACAAGCAAATGCCATCTTGATTTTTATAGTTGATTATGTATTATCATTTACCCTGTCAGTCCCAACCTTATGAATCTGACAGCTTTAGTATCTCTGTAACCTCGGCACAGTTATCTGCAACTCAGAGACTGCTGTATTTCAAGGTGCCAAAACCCAAATACCTGCTTCTCCACTCTTCCATACATACCCCTTTCACTTTACCCCAATGTCTCTAACTTCCCTCCTAGCACTATCTCCTCACCTTTATTTCCCAACATCCATCCCCTTGCCCATGTCCCCTGTGTTTCTATATCACCTATTTTTAATTTTCCTTCTCCAGTGTTTTCAGACATCAGCACCAGGCTGCCTAACCCATGCTTGTCAAGCAGTTTCTGATGCAGGGTTGGGGTGAGCTGGGAGGACATGTGCGCTGGCAAGGGGACTTCACATGTCAGTGACCAACTGGACAATCTGACCACCTTTCCATATCACCTATTTTTCCTTGCGTCCTCAGATCCTTTCCTCATGGCCAAGAGAATTGTTCAGCTGGCTACAAATTGTGCAACCCTTCCCTTGGATTTCTAGCTGCTATGTAAAAGTGCCTCATAGGACAGATCCACGCTGCGTATCAGCAGTTAGCCATGTCTAATATGCAAAAATCAGTATGAATGTCCTTATAAGCATCTTTATAAGCCTGTAATTTCTCTCCTTTACATTCTAACCCACTCACAGAAATTATAAATGCCTCCAGCCCCTTAGGACACTTCTCTCTGCAATCTCCTGTGACATTTTAAGTTACGCTCTGTCTCCAGTGCCAGTGTTGGTCTTTCTAAAACAGAATAGGTCTCCCTAAAACAGTCTAAGGTCTCTTAGTCAAGTCTAAAACAGAAGAATCCAAGGCTTTAACCTAGAGAATTCACTATGGATCATACTTCCTACATCCTGTTTCTCATCTGAGAAACACTTTCATTATTTCATATTTTGAGACACAAAAGTAGTATTAGAAGTAGGAACCAGTTTCAAATATTAAAAAAACAAAGTTATAGACTCCAAACTCAGTAGTTTTGATTTTTAAAATTTTTTATATTCCTTTCCCTTGTTAAAGACTCTTTGTTTCATTTTTTTCATTCTTTATCTTTCTTCTCCCCAGTTTAATGTTCCTACAACTTACAAAGAAAGGAATAGACATGAAAAACACATCTGCTTTGGCCTGCCTGTGCAAATGTTAATCAGAAAGTAGTAAGTAATGTTTTGCATGTGTTTCTTTACTAGTACATCACAACATGGTCAGTGCTAAGGCTACATGTTTTCAAGGGGAATATAGAATATTAAAAAATCAGAACAGCATATTCTTGTTGCAATGTAAAAACTGTGAAATTCCCAAACATGCAAGTAGTACAAGCACTTCCACTGAGAAATGAAAATGAGCATGAACATGTGATGAAGTACACCTCCATAAAAAACAAAAAATCTGATGGCCAAGTTATCTGTTTTGGTAAGATCTGTTTTAATATTCCACTATTATTATCTAATATAGGAATTTTATGAGGGGAGTAAAAAAGCAACTGTTAAGATTCACTTACACTGCAATGAGGTGCAATGTAGATGCCTCCAGTTTTACATGTGATTGTTTGAATACCATCCTAAGTCTAACCACAGTTTTGGAGAGAATTAGGTAAGCCATTTATTTCTCTGATGAGTACATGTCACTGAATTAAAAAAACTGCAAAGTGAAGTCACTACCAAAAATATAGTTCTGCCCTTTACCTGCCTTAACAGCATATTTCCTCCTCTCCTTGCATCAGTACGAGTACCCACATGTCCATCAAGCCTCCTGATCCAGCTGTCAACTAACTTTTTTTTCTTTTGTGCTATAATTAGTTTTCAGTTAGATCAGCAGTTTGATTCAACTAACCATAGGGTGCCAAAAGCCAATGCCAATACAAAGATGGATGTGAAAACATGTAGTCAAGGATGGAGAGGAGGGTCCTATCACCCCTTTGGGCAGCATCATGACCTGAGTATTTAAACTAAACTCATGATGCTGCAGATTAGCCGCAGACACACACAGGGTGCTTCTTGTGTCCATACACACTGAATAGTAGCTGCGATGCCCTCTCATACAAGACAGTGTGTAACAGACACACCTTTTGAGGAACCACCAAGCAAGGTAACAGATTTTAAAGCCACAAGGGAAATTCCTCAGAGCAGCATTCTGCCTGCAAGTAAACTGTTGTAAAACCCACTCTGCTTTTGGAAGCTGAGCTCTTTCCTGCAGAAAAATCACGGGATGCTGAGTGTCCCAGCCCCAGCGTTGAAAATGGAGAGTCAAAATCACAAGCGTAAGCCTGCATTTTGAGCACTGGAAAATGAAAGGGTTTCTTCTATTTGCAAATTCTTTCTCCAAGAAGGGGGGATAATCAAAGCAGCTCTTTAGCAGTATAACATACACTACTATCATGCTTCCTATCTATACACTACCAATCATAATTTCAGTAAAATGCCTATATGTAAGACAAAGACTTTTACAACTCTTTTTTTAGTCATCTCCTACAATCTAATTCTTCCAAGACTGTCTTTGTTTCATTCTGTGACATTTACTGCAATTCTTCATAAACCCCTGAGAATCGGATTCCTTGCTCCTGGAATTGAATAAAATATGTGCACAGCCTGTCAGCAGGTCACATGTATCCTGCCAACCTACATCTAATAGATTTTTCACTTTTCATCAGTGGATTTCAAGACAGTATGTAGTCTGCCAAATTTACTAAAAAGCTTGCTACAGTATCACACTTTCAAAATGTGCAATCTGTCAAAGCCACAGCTCAAAATGTCTGCTACGATGAGAGTCTTTGAAAAATCTGCTACGGTGTTGGCATTCATTCAGAAAATAATGAGTATATCAACAGAGAAGGAGGGGAAAGGAAAAAAGTTGTTGGGGGGAGGGGGAAGAAGTGGAGAGGAAAGAAGATTAATCCTAAATGTTATTTGCTAGAATCTGAAGAAACTACAGGAATTCTTTATGCAAGTGTTATCCAGCTTCATACAAATTCCTCCAGGATCACAGCATGTTAATAGATAAATAGTCTGAGTGCTACATTTAATAACACTGATGAAAAAATAATTTATCATAGATTTGACCACAACTGTACATAGCAAATCTCAATATTGATTCAAACACTGAATACATTTAGCAAACAGTAGAAGACAGCAAAATTGCTTGCACAGCTATTAAATATTATGAGATGCTCTATAGCTATATGCTATATGAGATGCTATCGTAAGGGATAGGTGGAGAGAGTAGGGATGCTTAATTTATTAACTGAAATATGAAGGTAACTGAAGAAATTTCAGGAGACTTGTAAGTAAAGACAAACTTCAGTTTTAAAATAGACAACAACACTAGCAACAAAATATCCAAGGACCGTGAAATGCAATTCTGAGATGCAATTTCCTTGTCTGTTTTCCTTCATCCTGTATTCTAGAAAATACACATTTACATTCAAAGAACATAAAAAGAGGCAAAAAGAGGGGGGGAAAGACCATTTAGAAAACAAGAAAATATTTACATATTAAAAACAAGTTCTTGTGTACCTACTTGAATAGCTGACAACACAGGCAAGTTTTCCTGAACATGATGCTAAGCTAGTGAAAGGACTGCAGTAGAATTTTGAATTCAAAGCACTAAAGAGCTGCTTTACTCCATGCCATCTATCTCTGAAAACAGGAGGTTACAGAAAGTTCCTTGAATATAGGAAGCAAACGCATCCTTAATACCATAGCATTAACATGTCTGAATCCAATCACTTCTAGAAGCAAGCAAGGAAATTGATTATAAGAATATTGAACAACAATAAAAAATAAAAACAAACAAACAAACAAAAACACAAAAAAACCCAAACAAAAAAACCCCTCCACTTTGGAAAAAGCTTGTGCAAAGTTTGCTGCAACCAAGAAGGCTACTGAGCTGATTGAAACCAATCAAGCAGGTTTACAATGGGCAGGAGACAACTAGACTAAACAGGGCTTGTGAACTAACTTGCCTTGCCAATTTGAGTTTTCTCTATTAAAAAGTTAAATATTCATTTTCTATTCTAATAAAATCTGAATTTGTTGTTTATTTTAAGTGAGTTAGGTCTTATTTGGGAGTCTCACTGAAAATCTCACCTGGAATATATCAAACCAACTCTTGAAAGAGATCTTTACTGAATTCATTATTATATTGGAATTGCTCCTAATTTAGAGAATAAAAGTACTTCAGTCCCTTTTTCATGCAAAAGGAGAAAAAATTATTGAACCTTTGAGATTATGGTTTTGTCTTTAATTGTCATGTCCCTAAAAGCACTACAAAGTGTCCCGGGTGACTGGCAATGGAAGCCAAATTCTTTGGTTGCCTTTAAGAGACAAAATTCAGAAGTGGCTGACCATTTTATAAAAAATACTAAGATTATGTTTTCTAATACCTAATATTTTGATGCATCTTTAATTAGTCCATCTTTCTTTCCCCCTCTCACTTCCATACAAATATCTTGAACAGGGGGTTCACATCCATAATTTTTGTTTGCATAAGCAAACCACATAGAGGAAGAGTCTAGTAGAGGTATTGAAGTTGAATGAGTACTTCATAATTTAGCACTATAGCCACAAACTGAGATTCTGTTCTATAGGCTTCAGGATAGTGATTTCTTTCCAAATATAAGTATGGTAACTTAAAGCAGATAAATTGGAGAGATTGTCCTGTAGTCTGTTAAACAAATGCAGCCAGAATACATTAAAAAAATATATACTTTTAATGTAGTCAGCATCACGGAACAACATCACAGCCAGGTCTCTTGAAGCTCCTGCAAACACTCTTACTTTCCAATAGAGATGGTCTATAAGGTCTATTTTCACCATGTTTCTCCTGCAAAGAAGTTAGGACATGCGTGGGCTTCAGTTCTTCTTTCACATACATCGCAGTTTTGTCTTGGCAAACTTAGAAATCACATTTAAATGTGTACAGGTTCTGCCCTGTAGGATCTTCAGAAGGCATCTTTGAATTTTGTTAAACTGTGCCTTCAGCATAAGTATTGCAAAATTGTTTCAATAAGTGGAGAGAGAGAGAGAGATCACTCATCAGTTTAACAAGATTTAGAATTTCATTTCTCCTTCTCTGTAGAAGACCATCAAAAACAGCAGCCTTGATGATCAACCTGTGTCCTGCTTCCAGGTTTATATACTGTTTTATGTTACAGTTCTTTAAGTGATTGCCTCCCACAGCACAATGTAGAGACTTTGGATTGCAATTAAGATGCCATCGTCTCAAATGTTCTTGCAAGTGTCAAAAAGGTACAACAGTTCACTAATGAGTCAAAGCTGCAGACTCAAGCACCTATTGTGTGTGAAAAATGTCAGCAGTTTTTGTTGACTTCGTTAAGTCAGGAGTGTTCAAAAGGCTGCAGATTTAGGCTCAGCAGCTGGAACTTTAAAGCATACGTCTACGTAACTGTTTTAAGTTTGACCAGAACAGAGCTTTCAAAGGGAATTTCCTAATCATCCCCATTTACAAATCAAATCCCTTTTGATTCACAGTACAGAGCAGTCTCGGAGTGTCTGAACTCCACTTCCACATAAAGAAGGTACAATTTGAGAATCAACTCTTATTTTGGAGTGTGGATGATTAAAAAAAAAAACCACACAAAACAAAACAAAACAAAAACCCAAAAAACCCCCCATAAAATTAAAACAATAAAAAACTAAGAAAAACAGGGTTAGGGCATGTTCTTTGGAAGACAAAGCCCACACCAAGCCTCAAGGAATTCTGGGCTTGCCAGAGGGCTGCAGACTGGGTCTGCTCCTTTCCTTTACCCCACAAGAAGAATCGCATTCAAATTAGCTTTTGATGAAGTATAACATTATGGGAGAAAAATATACGCTTAAGGTTACAAAATCATCTCTCTAAAGTGATCTTTTGTTCTGCTGGCTAACTAACCCCCTACTTTTAGTAAAACTATTTGGTTGCATACTCTGGAAGGAGAGAAATGTAGCTGAGCTGGCCCAGTTCCATAATAAGGAGTTAACAGAAGCGGGATCGTATCTGGGTCCCAATCTGGGAGGGACAGAAGTGCTTTTGTTTCCTTGCAGTGGAATCCTGCAGGAAAGTTAAATAGCAGAGAGAGAACCCAACAGAGCAGTGATAATACTACATAGGCTACAACCTGTGCAGTGCACAAAGATATACATGCATATCATGGAGATTATTAACACTCTCCAATTTTAGGCACCTGATTTAACCACTTACTCTCACTTACAGCCAACAGGAAGAGAAAAGTGGCTTTTTCCAAAAGGAAAAAAAGAGATTCCTTGATCTAAACTGCCCCTGGAGCTGACTGCCTCTTGCTCACTTCCTGAGCTGATAATAGAAGGTTCTCTGCAGAGAACAGCCAGCTACCTTAAATACTGAGGAATTTGCTGATGTAAATATCCACCACTGTGCCTTTCCCAACCTCATAGATACTGAGGATTCCGAAGACAAGGGGTCTGTTTTATGTACTATCTAAAGTAATCATTCCTCCGCTGGCTTGTCAGGTAAGTCACTCCTATGAAGTTTTATAGAACCGACAGTTGTTTTGAAAGTTAGGATCATCCCAAAAATGAGGAGACTGAAGGCTTTTAGGAATGCCATTTTATTTCTCCTTTCTTTTTCTAAAAGACAGACTGTACACAGTCTCTTGAGGAAAAACACTTTTAATTAAAAAAAGGGTTTGAACTCTTTGGTTGCAACAGCATCAGCCACAGACTGCACACAGTTTTAAGAGAATGGTACTTACAGTAGAATGATTAATTCAGAATTCGATTGAGATAGCTTGACTGTTTTGTAAGTGCCTACAAACAAACTGATCTTCCTCATGTTTTTTGAGGATGCAAAGGAAATATTTACAGACAGTGATTACAAAAAGTGATATGGTGAAATTACCAAAAGATTGAAATATTTGTGGAAGTTCTTTTGCAATATTCATTCAGCTTTAACGGAAAACTCACTTCCAAACTTTTCTAAAGTTGCACTTTACTGCACTGTCTTAAGTTATGCAATTGCATGTAATACTAGTGCATACTAGGAATTCCCAATAATCTGAAGTTCAACTACTCCACAGAAAAGACTTTCAAAAACTCTGATAATCATTTCACAATGAGGACCCTAAATATATGCTAACAATGACGGCTTCAAAAAGACATTGCATTTTAGGGACAGAAAAGATACTAAGCAACTATTATGGCCTACTACATGCATTCACAATTTTCTTCTGAATTTCTTAAATATGTGTTTATCGATTAGACCAAAACAAATTCTTCTTAGCTGAATCAGCTTCATACATTATGAAAAGTAGAAATGTCGAACATGCTGCTCATCATAAGACCACTGGTGCCCTTCATCAAGTTATCCATATCAGATAAATGATCATCTTGTTGCTTCAGCCCAAGCTGCACAGTAGGCAGTGATGAAATAAGTATGACTACAGAGAAAGCCTACTCCTAATTAACTGCATCTCATTCTCTGAAAAAAACAATTTTAACTAAACATTTTATTTCTTCAAAGCAGAAGAATTGCACAGAATCATCAGGAATGATGACAGGGAGATACACCAAAACAGACTGTGGCAGATCCAGCTCAGTTCCCTGGACTGCCCAAGTGAGGAGCCAAGACTTTATCAAGCCAAAAACCCAGCCCGCACATGCACACATGATGTTATGTACTTAATGTTATAGCATGCATCAGTCTCGAGTGATAACTATATTATTATTACATATACGCAATAGATATTGCACTAGTGTATTTGCCTACCTTTCCCAAGTGCAAGTACCCTGACATCATCTTTGAAACCCAACTTCTGAAATTCGTAAGGAAAGTAAAAAGAGCGTTTTCCCTAACTGACTGATGCCTAGGAGCAGTCTTTGAAGTAAGATTTTATTTTTCAGTATAAACATTTTGTCAACTGCTTCCTTTCTCACTTACGCACACAGTCATGAAGTTCATCACGTATTGCCCTGTGTTGAAACACACGAGTCTCACAAGCCACCTGGCCTGTATATTCCCCTTATCTACTCATGGTTTATTTCATGTATTACACTATCTGTTGACACAAGTTTCCATGCCGTGGTTCCATCGGGCACCCTTGCGTCCCTGCTCACATCCAGGGCTCAGTGCCAGCACCAGCAGTCACAGCAAACACCCCCTCGGAGTGAGCGACCGGGTGGCAGCTCCCGGCCGCGCTTCCCTGGGGCTAACCCTGCGGGATGGGAAACGGCACCTCTCCCCAGCTCCCAACAAACGCTAGAAGCAACAACCTCCTTCCCAACCTACGAGCCTCACTTCTATCACTACCAGCCGGATTTACAATATTTTCCCTTCAGGGGACTTTTAGCATTAGATGTGCCAGGAATTTCATTAAAATGCAACATTGACTTAACAGCTCAAGTCTCTGGTGGTTTTCCCTGGGAAAAACTATCAGGATCGATTCCAGGCTGCTCTTCCCGTTACACAGCGCCACAGTGCTTCCTACACACACCACTGAGTTACGAGGATGCTTTAATGTATTACTCTTCCCACTCAAACAAGATGTCGGTTTTAATGTCTCCTAATAATACAGAAGTATTTTGATGATTCAGAGTGTGGCGGCTGACTCACAACTCGCTTTGCGCTATTGAATTCAATGCAAATTGCCAGAGAGGACAAAAGTCTTGCGAATGTGAGCTTTGAATTGGAAGAAAAGGTTTCCTTCTGGGAAATGTTTAAGTTAGGAAAAAGGCTACTTGGATTTTTTTTTTATGGATATGTTGTTAATAAACGTTCCCATTGTCAAGGCGCCATGAAGGCTGGTGGGTCCCTTGGGGTCAGGCACTGGGAGCGGTGAGGGCTCCCCAGGAGACCCAGCCAAGCAGTGCCTGGCAGCCAGGGCCTGTCCCACCCCAGCCAGGAGCAGGGAAGCCAGGGGTAGCCGCAGCCCAGGGCATCGGGCACCTCCCTGGGGATGGGGATGGGCTGAGGCTGAGCCAGAACATGGGCCGGTGGGGGGGCCCAGCTTGGCGGGGCCCGTGTCCGGGCAGGGCAGGGCTGTGGGGAGCTGGAGACTGGCCCTGCTGCAGCGGCACTGCGGCAGGGGCTGACGGCCCCGGGGGGGGCTGGAATGGGGCCCTGGGCCATGGCCAGGGTTGGAGGGGAGCCCCAGGCAGCTAAAATGGAGCCCTGGGCTGTGGTCAGGGCGATGTGTGTATATAACTGCTCACAGGAGGGGAAAAAGGAAGAATTGGCCCTTCAAGACTACACAGCAACTCAAACTCCTTTAAGAAAGTTTACCCAAAAATTGCTGCCAGTCCCACATATCTGCCTGCCCAGAGTCTTCGTCGTATAAATATCAGATAACAGCAAGTATGGACTTTTGGAATACAGAACTGCAACACATAATACATTGAAATTGGAAGCACAGTGCAGAAATCTGAATTTTGCATGGAATAGCAACATACCCAGATTTGGAGTGATATTATATGTGCACACATAATTGATTCAACAGACCTTGTTTTTAAATGGACATAAATCTTCCACACAGTGTTGACATTTGCTCTCCCAGAGTGCCTCAGAAACCATGCAGCTCCCCCCACCCCCCAAAAAAAGGAAAAAATTGACATGCTGATGGAGAACTGAGCTTTTTCTTTTTTCCTGCTTTTAAACCAGATAGTAAGTACTTCAGAGCAAGTATTTCATAGCCTGAAATAGTATTTCATTGTTGCCTAATCCAAAGACATCCATCAGAAACCTTTCAACTTACAGGTTATATTTGTGAGTGAATGTAAGCTTTACTTGTTTCACTGAGATTTTGACTTCTCCCTTCCCACCTCCAGTGCAGTTACTATCTCACACAGCTTAAAACAGGAAACAAGAGGTTGTCTTCTGCTCCCCAGCACTAGTTTCTTCCCAAGCCCCACATCTGCTTTTGGGTCCCCTAGCATGCTCCCTCTTCTTCCTATAGCAGTGGTCGTGCTGGTCAAGGATGGGGCTACCCCATGCACCTCCGCTAGCCCTGGGGCAGGTGTGCTGTTCCCAGGAACCACTGTTCCCCAGGCCTTCCTGCTGCTTCTGCCCGGGGAGATCTGTAGGTCCAGGAGAGTTCTGCATGCTCACTTTTCAGATCTGCAACTGTAAGAAAAGGGAAACAAGAAAGAAGGAATTAACAACAGCTTAATTTCAACTTATTTTTTGCATGAGAATATGGGAGCCGATTTTCCCCAGGTTCTGGACCCTTTGTGTTCACTTCAAAGTTCTCCTCAGAGAAACAAGCAAATTCCTGTGTTTGTTTCTTGTTCAAAAGATCCCTCTTTTTAAGGGGTTGGAGACAGCAGAAGCTCCCTCCTGACTCAGCTGTTTTCCTTCTGGTGGCAGGGAAGTGCAGAAAGCAGCTAGTTCTTGGGACTTTTCAGTCTTCTTGAATAACAGTAGTACCCAGCCCATCAAAGCTTCATTCTCAAGAGCATTACACATCTATGAAATGTTCCATGAACTTTCAGAAGCATTTCCCGAGTCTTGTAGGAGTACAGACTTGGAACGCTCAGGATTAAAAAAAAAAGGGTTGGGGACTTGAATGACAGTACATCCGCAACGTTGTACCATACACATTTGTAGCAAGAGTATCACTGTTTCGAATTACTAAAAATATTGAAGGGAGTTTCCTAATATGAACTTTTTCCTAATACACTAGAAAGCCTGCTGTGATGGAAGACAATGTTTCCTCAGCTAAGACACGTTTTGCTGTCTCCCAGCTCTGAGTTCTTATTGTCTGACCTTGACAAACCCCATGCAGTGGCAGGAAAATTGAACCCTGCCATCAATTAACATTCAGAATAGATGAGCATATGCCCTGGTAAATATTATTAATATGAAGAAAATCTTAAAAATAATTACTTACACTCAAAGGGAAAACATAAACATCAATCCAGACATTTAGAGCTTGAAAGTTTATCTACATAAAAATCATGACACTCATTTTAAGAAAAATGGAGTGGTTTGTTTCAGGAAGAGTCAATTTAAAATTAAAATACTTTTCCTTCTCCTAAAACCTAGTGAACGATGTGACATAAAATATAATATGTTCTTTTATTGTCTTTCCCTAAAATAGAATGGTAGGAGAGAGGAAGACATTAACATCTATATAACATATAAACCATTAACTGTAAACTAAGAAACAGATAAAAAATGCACAAACAATAGGAAGCAGAGACTACTCACTGTTAAGTTGGATACAGTACATGATTCGCAGAAATGGACGCAGAGCTAGGAGGAAAAAAAAAAAAAGTTCTGATTTCTGTTCACCCAGTTGGAAAAGTGGGGCATAATATTCACATTTAGGATCCACATTTCTCTCTTTCTCCTTTAGTAAAACCTGAAAACTTGATCCTATTTTACCACAGATTACAACTATCCAAAGCCAATACATGTGAAGGGGAAGAAAAGATTCTGAAATTCCTTCTTCTCTAGCAACGTCTTTGAAACAAACAGATTTGTTTACTCCACTTTTTACTGCAGAATTTCTTAGCCAAGAACAATCTCTATGTCAATTATGCAGACCTTTCACAGGCTTAATCAGGTATTTTAAGATAGCAAGGGGTATCCCCATTTAACATTTATTCTCCAAAGTTCTGCCATCTCTGCAGAAAACACGTTTCAAAACAGTGACAATGTCACATTGCCATCCACAAATCCTACCATTCATAACTGCAGCAAATCTTTGGCCAAATACAACTCCAAGTGTTTTCAGTTAACCAGGACTGTACATCCCAACAACATGTATATTCACAGCAGTAATATGAACAAAATGCAGATATTTTTGCTTTAGAATTATTTCTACTGCTTAAATGTAAAAAGAAAAAGTTCCATTATAAATATAAGCAGTTAGACACGCATCTATTTGATTTTATCAAATAATTTTCTCTTTACTCAACAACATAAGTCACCCTCTTTAGTCAATACAACATCTCTAGTCTAAAAAATTCCAACAAATACAAATATTTCTGAGAAACAGGTGCACAGATTCTCTTTTAGCAACATTTATTTACACCAGAACAGAATCTGTGCAGATTAAACCTACAGTTCATCTTAAAGTATTTGGACAAACTATTGCTAAGATATTCCACACAATCATCTCATTTATTTTAATTCATCCTTCTAAGCTCAATACATGTGAAATAACCCATAATCTTACATTCCTAGTGACCACTGGAATGACTTCATAAAATGTCACCAATATAAAGCATATGGAATAAAAGACTAAACATATATCAATGCTGTATTAGAGGAGAAGGGAAAAGCGCAATTTCAAACATTTCTGCTTTAACATTCTGGCCTATCAGCCATTTAGCCTATAAATAACTGGATTTACTCTTTTATAGACTCTGTTTTTTCCTTCAAAAATGGACTGATTCATCATTATTATCATCAAAAACTCTATGTTCACTGGCTATGACTGTCTTTCTGCAGGGACACATCAACTTTAAAAAAAAAAAAGCCAGGCAAGCAGACCATTAAAATCCCAAAATCAGATATAAAAGTGTAATACTAATTTTAGTTGAATCAGCGTTGGGTTTGATTTTTGGCTGTTCCTTAATTTAATACATAATCACAGTTGTAAATACTCTTATTCTGAAAATATTTGATGCACTCATGCAAACCAACTGGTCTTGGAAACTTGGAAGTGGGCATACCTTTGTGTTCATGCTTTAAATTTTCCTTGCAGGTGATTTGCAAGGCCCATAGCTGATACAAATAAAATATATTAAAAAAAACCACCACCAAAGCCTAAAAAAACCTAAAGGTAATTTATATATCAGGTGGACTTCATTAATCAGTACCATCTCTTTCAATTATGCAAATACTGTCTGCTTAAATGTGACCTGCTGTTGTATAATATACTCAGCTATTGCAGGTGGGAAGTTAAACCTTTCTAAAGGAAAACAGTTTTGCTACCTACTACTTGTTTCAGAATTTTTTTTAGGAATCAGCTCTGGTTTTGACAACATTAGATGCACAGCTGGAGCAGCAGGTGATCCAGACCCTTTAAATACAATACCTACAAACACCCAGGTGATTTATACAGGTGTCCACATAAGGAGATTTTGACTGCGATCAAAGGTTTGACTTAGTTTTAATGATTACTTCCTCGTTAAATATATTAAGTAGCCACTATGCCAAAAGACCCCTTTTGGCAATTACACCTTCCTTTTACTAAAAGCTGATATATAGGCAAAAGCCTCAGTTTGAAATAGGCACAACGCTAATAATTGAGAAGATATACAGGCAAAGGGAAATACGTAATAGCTGAAAATTAGCCTTTTGCAGGGAAATAAGAGAAGGTTTGTGGAACTAAAAGGAAATGTATGCGGCACCTATACATTCAAGCAGATGGCAGCTATTTATTAGTGACCCACTGGATTGTGGTTTCAACATTGAACTTGCATCTGATTTATCCTTAAAAGCTTCTACAGTAACACTAATTCCTCTGTGCAATGAAGCAGACTTCTCTGCTGCGATAAGAGGGATGCCACTGTATCCTTCTCTCTCTATAAATACCTTGTGTATACAGCAGTTCAGATGACTGAGGTTTTCAGTGTGAGATTTACAATAGGAAGTTAGGCCGCAGGAGCCCCAGCATATTCTAATATTGTTATGGAGCACAAAGGCTGTGGACAGCAAGCTGTAACGTAAGGCAGCTGGAGTGAGACTGTGCATTTAAAAGCATATTCTTACCCAAACCTATTCCCTTGAAATTTCAGAACAGACGAAGATGTATACATTCATTCAGGCTTCTTGACTGATGAGAGGTTTTCAGAACAGAAAATTCTTGCTCTATATGAAGCTTTGTATAACAGAGTTGTGCTGGTCAGATAATTCAGAGCAAGTGGAATAAGCTTGCTTAGAGGGATTGCTGTGTGTGGAGGTCACCCGTTGAGGAAAAACAAAAAGCTAAACCGTGAGTCAGCCTCAAAGGATGCTGAAAAAGAAGAGGCTCCTGCAGGCTGGTTTTGCATTTTTATCCCCTAAACAAAGCTTTTCTAAAGGAGGCAGTATGATTTCTCAGCCTTTTTGGTGGCAAAAGAAAAGATACGAAATAACAGTAAGCTGGAAAAGCAGCTGAGTTTCCCAGGGCACTGCAAAAATCATGTAATTTTTGGTATTTACAGAGATGAGCTAACTTGGTTAAAAACATACAGATATTAAGGTTGCTTTGCAGATGACCAGATCTCAATTCCTTTGTGTAACCATGCCAATGAAATTCTCAGCTGGTTGGATTAAAGCCTCTGAAAACTGTAACTCATTGAAAGACAGATTGTGCCATGTTCTGAACAACTGCTTCAGGTTTCCAAGCCTTTTACATGTCTTTTCAGTTTCTAGTATAGCTGTTAGGCTCCTAGCAGTCATTGAGCACAGGTCTGGAAACTAAAATCGCCTAGTGAGGATTGGGAAACCTTTCTAAACACAAACTACAATGTGTGGGAAAAGGGAATAGAGAAAAGAATGAAGGAAAATAAGCATCACAGCATTCAATTCTCCCCATACTGAAAAAGAAAATATGATTGCGTGGATTCCAGCACCTCCAGAAGTTATGAATGAGACATACATGTCATGAGCTATGGTTAAAAGCTCCATTTTATCCTTCATAGTTTGACAAATGTTAAAAAATGGGCTGTGCTCTTATATTAAATGTAAGGAGCAACAAGTTACTGACTGAGGTACTGAGAAACAGCAATGACAGGGCAAGCGCAGAAACAAAATTGTGAACAGAACATTCAGTATTTCCACTGTCCCCCAGTGCTCTCCTTACACTGGAAGATGGGAGATTTTTGATCCTTCCTCCTGAGAGCTGTAACACAGATGGGCTAATGCAATTTCTAGGACAAGAAATTATAAAATTAGACAAAAGCTAAATACAAAGAAAAGATATAGTTGGTTCAAAATTTCTTCACAATCTCCTCTGTAACAGATCAGGGAAATATAGCAGCAGAAACAGACTATTTTTCTGGGGACAGTATCAGTGAGATCAGTCCTTGGACCATTTACTCAAATCCTGAGAGCTGCTGAAATTAAAAAAAAACTGCTATACATTCAGCATATTGCAGAGAATTTGGCTACTGGCAACAAGATTAAAAAATTAAACAAATACAATTAAAAAGAAGACAGAAATCAGGCTTACTCTTACTGCCAGTAAGATGACTTACTGTTTTTTTCTGAATCGCCCATTGACGATTCAGAAATTAAACTCCCTCCTGAACATGTATGCTCAGTTGCCTTGATGGAGCATTCCCAAATCGCTGCATAGAGCTACTTGCCAGTAGTAAATTCTTCT
This sequence comes from Aptenodytes patagonicus, assembly GCF_965638725.1. Taxonomy (NCBI): domain Eukaryota; kingdom Metazoa; phylum Chordata; class Aves; order Sphenisciformes; family Spheniscidae; genus Aptenodytes; species Aptenodytes patagonicus. Next base: position 22,093,044 of record NC_134949.1, read on the forward strand.
AGCCAGATTAGGAACAACAGTCAGACTCCTCTGTTTAGAAAGATGGGGCATGCACTTTTCAAATGCTCACTGAATGCTGCTGCTCCTTTCCCATGACCATCTCACTGTTTCATCTTCCTTTCCTCCTGGCATATTCCAAGTCCCACAGCCAATCCTTCTGCCTTGCTGAAGGTGCTGTTACTGCTCAGGTAGACAGAAAACTCCCTTTGACTTCAATGATTGCAATTCACTGTACACTGAATTGTTTAAGTTGCTGTAAAACACAAATGGTTAGCTCTTATTCACTCTAAATGTGATAGAGAATAACTAAAGTCATCAATACTTCACATGTTGAAGCTACATACTTTCAACAAAGCTGGCTGATGATGGCAATGTCACAGGAAAAATTGATTGCACGGTTGTGTTTCCCTGCCAACTTAAAGATACAAGTGAATCCACTTGTTAGTTTCAACACTCCTCAAAATTCTACCAACTGTGCAAACAATATGTCTAATGGCACTAGACTAGCAGAGCCTGCCTGAAATTAGATATGTACTCTGAATATCATTGGAATGCCTGTAACAAAAACTCCCCTGAAACTACAACATGACGTGGAATATGATATGTCCCCTGCTATCTTCAGTGGAATCAGAGCACCCATGAACCCAGATCCACAACAGCATCAGCTCCAAGGAACCTGAACCCGGTTCATGTTTTGCAAGAAGTCACAACCTGTGAGCTAAAGCAAAACTGAATATCCAGAAACACTCATTCTGGCCTTATGATATACTATTACATGAGAGGTAATAGTTCATGTGATTAGAGTTTGTACGCATAGATTAAGACGCCAGGCTGTAGAGCAACATTTACTTTGAGCGGGATTGTGACTTGGATTACATTTCTCTGTGGAAAAGAAGCATTACACATTACTACAAGTGGAATATTTAGGGCATAAATAGAGCACCCATTTACTCTGATAAAACACAGGCGGGGACACCTTCATTCCCCAGGGCAGGGAAATAGTTGACTACTGGTAAGGGCAAATCTCAGACCGTATATATTTTGCAGCACTACAGAAAAATATGGAAGAGAAATAATGAGGAAAACATCTACATTAGAGAGTAGAAAATGCTAATAAATGGGATCCCACCTCTCCCAAAATTAGACGGATCTTCCACCAGCACAACATGTATGGTGTGTGAAACTGCATGGACAATCCAACTTTCCTGGAATCTGCATCATTCCCATAAGCAAACAGAAAAGAGCAAGTCAGTTACACATACAAATGGGGCATGACATTGCAACAGCCTAAGGGTTAAAATTCCATCCTGTCTATATTGAAGAAGAAGCAATGTTCACCTGAAGCCCCGCATCTCAAAGAGTTTCTAATGAGATGGCACATGCTGCCAGCTGTGCCTCAGAAATCCACTTTAACCCTCATGGTTTGACAAATGTTGTAGGGTGAGCTGTGATCTTACCGTACCCCAGGTAGGAAAACTGGATCCAAGGCATTTCTCAGATGTTTTGCTTTCTCTAAAGATTGTCCTCAAAACCGAGCTTGAGACTACAATGAAGCGAGTAGCACACCCCAACCCTGCTGTTGAAAGAGTTGTTCCACAAAGAACGGAATTCATGATTTGTAAGTCCAGAAGAAGAGATCAAGGAGGACCCTAACAGTACAGACCCATTGTTCACCTGCTCTAAAAGAACTTGAGGTTCTACCATTCCTTCCCAGCATAGCTGCTTTTGCGTGGAACGATTACTGGGTAAAACTGTAGTATCAGCAGCAGGGGCTATCATCTATTGGCCGTGCTCTTCGGAAAGGAATAGCTTAATCACCTTTCAGCATCAGTGGGAATGCAACCTAATCACAAGCCATGAGAAACCGTCCTGATAAAGCCACTAAGCCCAGAGAACAACTGCAGCACTAGAAATGGAAAATAAGATGCTGTGAAGTCATGGCTGATAGCAGACATGCTAAGCAAGGCATGTTTCCTAGACCAGTAACACAGATCTCTCAGTGGAATAAAAGACTGAGAAAATCAATAAGCTATATCATCATCCCCTCTCTGCTGGGAGGCTCCAGGTCACTTGACAAAAGCCTCAAAGTTGCAGTTAGAGTTAGTCTGGGTTAGGCCAATCACAAAAAGCCAGTGCCAGGGAATGTTATACTCTGCTACCAGGTGACTATTGATCTCTAGATGCAGTGAAAGCTGTGCCTTATTTAAAGAGAATCCATGGAGATTTAAGAACCCCAGTAGCACAGACAGAAGTTTCAAAACTTCTGAGAAAACTCTGAGTGCCTAGTCAGAGACCTAGTCATGACCTAGTCAGAGAGCCAAGAAAGCCAGGATTCATGTTGTTCTACATATGCAGCTAGGTGTTGTCATTGGAGTGCAAATTTGGAAGAATGTAGGTCCCTAGTTTTTCATAAAAGAATCTGAGTTCCCTACAAAGAGGTGTCTCTGAGAAGGCACACTCTTGAATCTGCCAATAAACCTGTCTTCTCAAAGTAAAAAACAAACCATGAGGTTTTATCCATAGTTTAAAATACCACATAGTTCCAAGGATGTGTTCCTGAAAGAAATGAAAACAACTGTGATCATCAACGGTGAAAAGCTTTAGTAGGTTAATTATAGTCTCTCTTTCCAATGAGGAATATATTTGATGATATTTGGGCTGAATTTTGAAATGCTTATCATGGTTCTCCAAATATGAAATTCACATTTGCTCATGCTGTGCATTGGATCTCTGTTTGAAAGAGAGAGGTAAGAAATATTTATCAGAACGAATTCATAATATGGACATGTTGTTCCAAAACCTGCAAGGAGAACAAAGATATTACTTTGAAATTAAATGCACTACCCTAATCAGCAAGCCACTTCAAATTAAGTCTAAGAATAACTGTACTTTCAGCCCTCTCCTGCCTTTTCAATTGTTTAAAAACAAGTCAGTATTATCTTTTATGATGTCTGTATTTTTAAACTAAAATTGAGTCTTAAATATTTAAACAACAGCTAAATAACATTGATATGAGCTGCTGTGGAGGCATATGTGCATTTGGGAACTGCCATCATTGTGTCAATAATAGTTTAAAACACTGGAGAACTTGTCTTGCAAGACATAAATCTTTAATCAACCTGTGAACAGTTTGTTATACATTAATTCATATTGAAAATGGCATTCCCATGTCAGAACCACACAAAGACAGGCCTTCCACCACATGGAAACCACCTGCGCATAATCCAAGTTACCATTGTTTAGCAACAGCCTGATAAGCTAGAGGTCCACTTAAATGTGTGTAAGAGCTGCTTCTTTTCATCACATCCTAGTTCCGTCAGACTGACTTTATGACATGAAAAAAATGTAACAAGATTATGCAGCACAGCTGGACAGCTCTTCCAGGCTTTCAAACAAAACACTGTGTAAAAGTTATTGTCAAACACACCTGTCCATTCCATTTGCTTATATGTCGGTGCACAATCAGTCTCTACAAAGCTCCCACTTTGTAGAGCACCTTGAGACACAAGGCTATTTTAGACAGCCTGGTTCTATTTCACATGAAGTTGATAAGATGATAAAAGTAAGAGAGTCTTTCCTTTAAGGAGGTTTGTAGCTATTAAAGCAGTGAACAAAGATAGTACTTGGTCTGAATTTGCTCAAGATCACATACTGGGAGATAAAGAACTGCAAGGCACATTCATGTGCAAATGCCCACATTAGTCTTTGTAGTTTTGAGCATTACTCCCGCTTTCTTTTACTTTTCTCCATTATAATTACCTATCGTTCAAACCAATAAGTATTCCTGCCAATTTTACTTGATCTCTCATCAGTCTCTGATGTGGAGTTGCTGCTGATATGCCTGCAGGATATGCTGAGTGAGATTACTTTAAAACAGCTTGTTCACTCCTGTTTGGTTGCCACCAGAAGGTTGTGATGGGCACTTGTGTCTGTTCCCTAAGGTCTTTCGTAAGTGCGGTCTTACATCTTTCACAATGAGGTTTAACGTCTTTCACTCTAGTTCTCTCACAGGTGAACATCCTTGAATGAACCATCAAGGAAAGTATTTGGGCTTTGGTACTTGCAATACAAGAGGAGGCAGATTCGAGGAAATAAATAATAAGCACCTTCTCCCCTTATCACACACACTAACAGTGCACTGCTAGAGTATTTGAAAGAGATGGGATATTTGGAGTTAAGGTTATTTGGAGGATACAGGACCCCTCCACTTCCTAGGGGCAGTTAAACTCTTGTCTCCCACCAACCAGGGAAAGTCTGAACCACTCCAAGGTATACTTTAGTGTTGTTCTTAATCTCTCCTATTAGAGTAGGTCCACTTTATGTGAAATATCCATCAGGGTAAAGAGAGAAAAAACAAGCAAGACAACTGAGTTCCTATCCCTTCTCCACCAAAAAGTTTAGTATTCTGTGCAATGTTGAACATCATTAAGAAGAGTACTTGAGAGAAATCCACTCTGGGGTAACACATACAATAGTGGTTAGGGAACTCTGTTGCGAGAAAGAGGTTCAAATCCCCTTGAATTGCAAGAGAATTGAATCTGGGTTTCTCACACGTTCAAAAATTCCAGTCCAGAATGGCTGGGTGGGGAGAAGTAAGAAAAGAGTAATTTTTCTGTCTGGCTGTTTAGTGAATAATGCACGTCACATCTTCATTCTTTTACCACAAATTTGCAAAAATACAGTTGTCAAAGCTTGTCTTTTTCTTTGGGACACAATGTTTTGGTGAGTTTAGGATTAAATTTGCTGATAGTTTTGACAACTGAAATAAAACCCCAAAATATTTTTCCTGGTTTCATTTATACTGTAAAAAAAGAGAGAACACAAGGATTAGATATCTCAGATTTTACTTCTACAAAAATATGTATGAAGGCAAGGACACTGTACACGTGCATTACAAAAGACTCTGGCCTTGACTCCCTCCCCAGTTCTCCTTGCGTCTCTCTCACTTTGCTGCCTCACAGTTTGGGACTCATTTCACCAGCCATCTTTGCCAGAAAGACCTACTGACACACTCCAGCACCCACATGTGTATTTATCCTGGCCCAAATCTGCTTCACTTTGATGCCAGAGCTAAAAGAGTAATTTTCCAGCCATCACAGCACTGGAGTGCAGAAGATACAGAAGTTAGGGCTCATTCCTGCTCCCCAGCTCACAGTTCTGCTACAGGACTGAGGTGGAAGCAGCCTGAGTGAGTTTAAAATGCAGCAAGCAGGCTCCAGAGATCCCATAATTTCACCCTCTGTAAATAGAGCCTGCCCCACCTATTACCCCCAATCTAAGTAGATTTCACAAGAAACGACTGGGTGCTGTGCAATATGCATCACTGAAGAGCAGATGCGGGAAGGAAGACTTCCAGAATATATTTTATTAATGTGTGAAGATTTCCTCTTTCATCAATCAAACTATTACATTTGACAACTTGTTTTTCCTTTGCAGAGTGCTCCCTGCACGGCTCCTCATGGTGGGTTGAAATTCAACCTTAGTATGGTGGGAGACAACAGTGTTTGTCATCATGATGATCCAGGTAAAATCCAGATTACCTTCCAGAATTCCTTTGCCCTCCCTGGCTAGGGATGGGCTGGGCAGGGAAGGGTCTCACACCCAGATCCCACCAACATGTGTTGATATATTGGCCAGCTGGCAAGGCGTATATAATAGCTGGCTAGGTACTGCTGCCTCTCAGCTCAGGGGAAAATCAATGAAATGGCTTCCAAAATTCTTCTGCCCTCTTACAGCTAGCTTCTCCTGCTATGTCAGCGGTGCAGGGACCATCCCCACAGACTCACTGAATGTACTGCAGCCAAGAGATGCAGGGATGTAGCCTATTTCTTTATCAGCTATTTAGGACCAGAGTGAAGACAGGCACTGAACTGAGAATAAAAAAAAATCTCATTTTTCTTATGCTTGTCTCTCCCGACTGCTGGCAACCAGACAGTGTTCAGGAGGAAACCACTAGATTTAAATATTTTGCAACTTTGGTTGTATTTTTACCTTTTTGTATGCGTAGTTTTCTAGGATTATTAACAAACATAATGAAAATCTCCATTGTTTAACTCCATATTAAGCACCCACATCAGACCTCAGAAGGATTGCTCTACATGTTTTTAAGTGTGCATCACTTTAAAGCTAGTTGACTGCTAACCATCCTTTCGTTCTGTATAGGGGTCAGAGGTATCTGCAGCTTTTGTACTCCCAAATGCAAGACTATCTCTAAAATCTATTTTCCCATCTTACATTTCTTTTGTTCAGAACAGTGAAAAACAGACTGCAATAAGATTTAGTACTTACCGTGAGTACTACGTACATTATGTGAAAGAAACAGGTCTAGCCTGGATCTGTGACTTCCATAGTTTTATTTCATTGTTCTTATCTTTGCCAAGTCCCCAAAACAACATAATTTGATTTCGTATCATTCGAATGACTACCAGTATTACCTGATTAATATAAACAAACAATGTCTGAGGAAAAAAATAAGACCGGATTAACATAAACACCAGAGGATGATTCATTCTTGGTGTAATTTCTGTGTCAATGGAAAATACACCAGGGATAAATTTGGCCCCATGACGCAGAACTTCCAAGAAACATGAAGCTATTGTAACTAGAGATCTCTGCTGACGTATGAATTGAAAAGCAAAATAGAAATGAGGCAAATTCAGCATAGGCATAAAAGGAGTGAAGCCAGCTCTATTAATTACCCAACTGAAAGAAAATAAAAGCCTGGATCAAAATAACTTAATGTACAGAATGAAAAGGATGAAAACATGAGGCAAGAACAACAGCATGATGACAGATTTGAGAAGCAGCACATAGTAAATAGGATGACTAAAATGGAAAAAGAAAGTGTTTTCCATGACATTCAGCACAAAAGACAAATCTTTGACTTCTGAGAAACTCAGTTCAGAGAGTGTTCAATGAACTACATCTTTCAATAAACATCCTTTATGCCCATTAATAACCAAAGTAATACAGCTTTTGCTAACACCACGCTCATACATAAAATTGTGAAGAGATGGTTTGTGATCTGATTAAATTAGGGTAAAGGTGATCTCTTCCTACATAATTGGCACTGTCATTTTCATCACTTCACAAGGGGCACAAGTACCAGTTCATCTCGGGAGATGCCCCACACTTTCAATTTAAACTCTTCTTAGTGTAATATATAGGTGGTAGAGTAGGGTGCAGAAGAGCAAAGGTCATTATGCATTTTATTACAAACAAACCCATCTTATTGGCACATTTTTCTCCTAAATTTGATAAGAGAGTGTCGGAGTCATCATTAACCCTGCTGTCCCAATCTTCTGCCCTGGGGGAGCTATGGGAACATGTCACACCTCCCTCCTTCCCTGCCTGCCCTCCCTGACTGGGTTTGCTGCCTACGGAGGATGGGAGAAGGGGGCCACCCACATCTTACTCCAACGTAGAGTTAGACACAGTCAAGACATGCACTTGGTGCCCAGGACTGCCTGTAGCAATTATCCATTAATGTGCACAGATTCTACTGTGAAGAGAAGATAAATCAGGTCAGAAAACAGTGGTGAAATTTTGCTTGCAGTTATTTTTAAGAAACTGGCATGTTTTATTACAATATCTAAGATTGTTCCTAAATCAAGTAACTTATTAATGGTGTCACCAACTATACTACAAACCTTTACATTCCATGCAAGCTGTGAGAAGTCAAACTGTAGATTCTTTTTCCTGATAGTTTATTAAAGGCAAGAAATGGTATCATTAAAAACTCAAGTTGACAAGTTCTCCAAGAGCAGCGAGGAGAGGTTTAGGCTCACTCCAGTCACTTATTTCTTCTCCTGAGAATTAACAATCAAAAAGGGATGGGAGAGTGAAGAAGGAAAGTAAATCCAGATCTTCAAATGGTCTCTCACATCCTCATGACAAGGTTATGGTTTGAGAACTTACCCTTGTTAAAACATGAACCTGTCCTTTCTGGTGAAAGCTGAGTGCATACAAATGATCTCACCAAGCTGTATCCCTAAAAAATGACACCATGTAATCATGAGCATAGCCACTGTGTGAACTTCATAAGCACAAATTAAATTTCCATGGACAGACAATCCCAAAGACACAACCTAGATGCAATCTGATTTCTCCATGTTCTCCAGGATGGGACTAAGTCTTATCATCCTTCACAAGTGAGCTTTTTTCTGTTGTGTTATTTAAAATAGTGTCATCAGAGGGAAGTAGCGCTTTGTGATAGCCCTGTATCAGACTAATATTTACTAGATTGCAGGTCTGGAGTCTGAAACCATTAACAGCCTATTCATGACTATCTTTTGGCCTGTAAAAAACTACTCCAAATAGACATATTTGAGGAGGATTTTGGCAATTATGAACCTACGTCTTTCAAAGTACTAAGATTGCAGTTGCTGTGAGTTACTGTATAGCGTTGACTTCTCAAATAACAGACTTTCTAAAAGATAAACAAACAGACACATACAGAAAAACCTTACTGAAATTTTTATCATGGAAATATTTCCACCTAAATCTATTAATAGTGTTCTTGCTTGGCTTTATTGTCATGAGTTCTCCACCTGTTATGATTGTCTGAACTACAAAAGAGATTTGTGTTTAACAAGTAATGTTTATCTCTTGATTTTCCATTATCACATTAACATTAACTAATTTCTAAAATACTAATAAATAAGGAAAAGAAAATATTATTCTTGTCAGTCAACCCAAAATAGGACATTTTTGTCCAACATGAAAACTTATCATGTATATGTTATTAGCTTGGTTGATTTGTTCTCTGTCTTATATTTTGCAAGGGAGACTTGAGGTGTAACAGGCAGGGATTTAGTAAAAGCCATTTTCTAAATAAATAAAAGTGAATTATTTCCCTGTGTCAACCACCCTGAAGAATATTACACAAAGAATCCTACATAGTTTGATGCTTCTTTTTACATGATAAATGATGACCATCTGTCTAGGCAAGGATCAGTAGTACGGCTTCTCTTACAAAGTAAAGCAAGGTCAGAAGTTTGTGCATCCTTCTTTATGTGTCTGAGATGGCAAATAGCACCCTCAATGTATTACAAGTGCATCAGTTTGCATCACTGACCCAAAGCAAAAAATTTGGTGCAGATGATGCTATTTACTACTTGAACAACATGAGCCAATTTCTGTAACAGTTACTTGATCCTGAAATCTATCTTCAGGTAGACTCTCAACATTGCCAATGAGATACTTGTAAAAATATGAACTATTAACTTCTGCAGCAAAGAATTTAAGGAGTATTGCCCTTCTGAAGACTTCTATCATGGATATGACTAACTAACCAACAAATAATGATCCTTTCTATTTAATAATCCCTAAAAACAGCAGCTGGCAAACAGGGGAACTGGATAGGAAAACAGAGTCAGGTGGTTGGGTAAGAGATAGACATAAAGTGACAACTTTAGGACTAGAAGGAGTTAGAGGACTAGTACAGGCACCTGTTTTTCATTCAGAAGGGGAACAGAGATAGGAAAGGAATTTCCCATCAACCTCCCTAATCTTCCTTCCTTTGTCTGGTTTCCCATGATCTAAGGAGAGAGGAGGACAGGAGGTTAGAAGAAAAGGTAAGCAGAAGAGAAAGGGGAAAACATGTTGCTAATTTCTTCCCCTGCTTCTTCCTATCTGTGACAGGCAATACCACAGGAACAGTAAAAAAACAACAGCAGGTACAAAGGATCAAAGCAGGCTAGAAGGACCAAGAGGGAGGTGTCACGGGGATATAGGGGATCACCAGATCCCTTATTACTGCTAGGCCCTGAGAAACTCCTTAGCAACTCAGTCTGCATATGAACATAGACTTTACCATCGTCAAAATGTTTGGATGTGTCTCTGACTGCTAAATATTCAAGGTAAAACCTATCCTATTTCTTTGTAACAATTTTATACAGATCCTTCCACATTTGAGTCCTGGCTTCCAAATTCCCAGTACAGGACGATATCACTAGCCCCCCCGCTTCTGCTTACTCCAGGAAATCCTACAAACATAGGGATAACTTCTTTGACTGGCCATTCTAATTTTCCCTCCTTTTTTGTGTGTGTGTATACATAACAGAATATTTTTCCCACAGTGAACTAACTTGCAGTTTTCTAAACTTTCTGTGTGCCTGTGGTCAGAGAAAAATGTCTTACATGATTTGTGTCAATTTCTCAACAGACAAAAACAGAATTTGACCTTTGCTTTTAATAGAGATGTAGTGTTACCGCCTTCTGTTTTGGATATAGGTCAGCCTGTTTTATTGATAAGGGCTTGAAGTAGTGCACTTCTGTGCCCGAGCTGGTTCAGAGTCCGGTGGTCTGATTTACTAATGTAAATCAGCACAGCAACATTGCTGCCTCTCTGTATACTCTCCTTCCCCCGTCCTCAATCCAAGCCACTGTCATTGCTAGATATGTTCAAGGCATTTGGCATCACCATGCAGAGAAAATAATTCTTTCCACCATGTCTTACCCACATCTTCAGCTCAATAATATTAAATTTCATAACTGGGCTATGCCGATCACAGCTGGAGTGGAAGGAACCTAGAGGATTTGAGGAACTATTGCTCTGGTTCTAAATAGCACTGTTCTTGTCTCTCTGAATCACCAGGTTTTTTGTCTGAGGTCTGCTTGCTTTTAGTTACCACATCACATAACCAAGCATCTCTTGTCTGAGATTATAGTATAAACCTACAGCAGAATATTAAAATGCAAGAGTCTATCCTACACTATTTACACCCTTGACATCTAGCAAAGGTTTCTACAGAGCACTTACTCACTCTCTATTAACTCTGTATCTAGATACACCTGCTACGTCACTGTGCAGGAGATGTGCTTCGAGAGACGGGATGCACAGCAAGCAGAAGATAATGGAATGGTCACATTAAATTTAACAACAGAAGCACCTCCTAATTATAAAGCAATATCCCTTATTTTCGACACAGTTTTATCCCTATTAAAAATAACTATCAGCCTGTGTAATCATTGTATGAGTAGAGCTGCAGATGAAGCTACCCAAAGGACTATTTTTTCTGTATCTTAACTAATTTATTTTGCCTACATCTAATATTCCTAGTATATTATCTTGCCAACAGAAATATGGACATACTATTCCATACAGCTATGTATGAGTTAGCGACCTTGTTAAGAAGTTAGCAATATATTAGCCCCACCTCCTGTGGTTTTGTCATCTAAAGAAATTTATACCACACTAGTCACCAAGAAAAACATAACAGAGAAATTAAGGGAGAAAATTCAAGGAAAATGTGATGAGAAAGAGTAGGGATATCAGCAGAAATCATAAAAATATGAGGATTATTTTCATTAGAAAGCAGGTGGATTATGGGATTTTAAAATACAAAGAACAAGACTGAGAGATTCATTTTCTCTGTGTCAAAGCACAAAAGTAGGAGGATATTCAATCAAAATAGAATATAGTCTCACATGATATTTACTCAAACTCTGGAACTACATTTCCAGATGTCACAATCATCAGGACAGTAACAAGATGGAAAAGGAGATTACATGTTCAGAGGCAGCAGAAGAAAACATGGAACAGAGCTAACAGCATTTCAGAGGAGATTAATCTTCATGTTTTGGGGTCTAGTGAAAAAGTGTCTTAACTTTTCTGAGGTGTCTGAGCTGGCCACTTTCATAGTAAGACTGAATGGCTGATCAGGCTGCCTAACTAGACTTCCATGTTAGATTAACTCCTAGACTAGTCTTCACCTGCAGAGTAGAAATGATGAGACTAAGCTAAATTGTCTTTTTCCTGTAAAAAGCCAGCCAAAACCTACAAATGCATTCACTTTTCCACCCCAGTGTTATATCTGCCTACTATCCATACAGTGAGAGATTGCATTTTCCTTCCATTCGAATTACTGCAAAAATTCTGCTAAAAAGGAAAATTAGAAGGACAAAAATAATTTGAAAGATCAAAACCACGTCTATGCATATGGAAAGAAGATGCCTACCTTTCACCTTATGCAACTGGATTTATGTTGGACTCATAACTTCTGTAGGAACCCAGGAAATGCTACGTATGCAAGATATGGGACATAAAATGCAGTGCTCTTCATCTTAGATCCATTTAGTCTGAGTAAATCAGCCATGTATTATCATCACAAAGAGCTGGAGGGACATCTAGTGGACTTGTTTACAAGTAGGAAGGCCTTTGTGCTATTATTTTACTGCATGACTCCACATCAGAGGTGTTAATGTTGGTCCTTCCACTAAACGAGCATATGAAATTCCAGAACAGTACTAATATCCATGCCATGCAAAACAGGCAGCCAGCTATAAAACATACTGTCATCAATTCTAGATCTGTAGATAGATCGAGTCCGATTCTCATATCCAAACCGAGATACAATTTAAAGCCAATCTACAGCTTACTGACACTATTAGATCAGAACTACATGTTTAAAATACAGACCTGAGGCATTTTAACTATTAATATGTATAGTGCACATTATGCTAGCCTTCCAAAAGGTGTTTATGGTTTAACACCATAAACATTAAAATTCTATTTTAAATATCTTCTTTAAGAGTAAGAGAACTATCTTTCAACTTTACCCTAATCCCATTGGCTTCAAGAGGAGTAATGCATTTTGGAAAGCAGAATGAGACATTCAGCAACAGGTATTTTATAGAAACTTTATTCTTATCCAAGCTATGAATATTTACTTCCACTGGCCTTGCTCAATAATATACCTGATCATTTCCAAGCTTCTTAAGAATGGAGTTATAAGTGTACTTACACATTTAGGGAAGTGGACAGAGCAGAGTTGGGGAATGCTCTGATCCTGGGGAGTAATCCTACTAATTTCAAGTACCTTTGAAAAATCCAAGAGATGCTATATTTGAGAGTCGAAATATTTTTGGTGCCTGAGTCCAACAGATGTATTCCAAAACAGTTCATCAGATTAACATCTGTATCTTTAAGAATATCTTTAGGTAATCTGGTAATTCCCACAAATTTTAACGTGAGCTTCTTGACCTGCAAATGTGTTCAACTTTGTTCCAGACATGGGCAATCAATTTTCTGTTTAACTGAACTCTTAAAGTATTCTAGTTTAAGAAGCAACTGAAGGAGAATCAGGCAAAAGCCATTTCCCTCTTCTCTCCACCCGAGTGAAAAGCTGAGTCTCAGCTTTTCTCTCTCTAGTTTTCCCTCTATAGTTCTCTATAGTTGAAACCACAGAAACAGAAAAGTCTTCCAAACAGTGAATTTCAGTAACATCTTCAGCTTTTCAAATTTAAAAGTTACTTCATTCTATGGTCTGTTTTGATTAATGTGAAATGAGCCAATATCAAACTAGGCCAATTTAAAAAATTAGAACAGAAATCAGTTCTGTTGAAGAAGCTAATAGCTGAAAGGAAAAGGCCAACTTCTCTCAGATATAAACTTCTTCATTTACTGAGCCTTCCCAATATGCAGAGTTATAATAAAACCACAGCTCTTGAAAACCATGAAAGTCTCAGGGCAATGGAAACAAAGACTAGGAATAAAACAGGGAGGGAGGGAGAAGAAATCTTTATTTAAAATTTAAAAAAAACCACCCTCGTGTCTGTCTCGTGATTTTTCTGGAACTTGGCAGATGGATCTTCAGTCCCTGACAATGAAGGGCCTACAGGTACAACCTGGAACTGCCTGGAAACCAAGCTACCATCCATTTGAGTTCTCAGATCTGTTGTCTGTTTCCACCTGCAAGTTTTGCCTAGGCAGCCTGTGAGGACTTCAGGAATCTGAGTCAAGCTGGTGGTCATTCAGTTGCAACTCAACAGCTGAAATATAGTCATCCTGACACAGATGGGATTCAGTAGATCCTATTTTGTTTAGGCAGTTCATGCCAATCTGTGTGCCTTGGATCTGTTGCGAGTGGCTTGTTCACTATCCACACCCATATTTCAGTCTGGAAGATGAGACAGAAGCACAGCAACCTACATTGAATAACAAAAAGCTCTACAAGTGCCTGCTTAAGCTACAGTCCCTGGTGGGAATCTTTCTTTTCCTCCAGTTCTCACAGGCTTAGTGCTGGTGTCTCCCAGGTGTTCATGATGCTGCCCGGAAGAGGGAGGGCTGCCTCCACCCAGTGATCAAAGATATTAGTGTTGTTCTAGCCTAAGCATAAAATTCACGTCACATAGGCTAAATTCCAGCTAGCTGTCCCAACTCTGTGCTGGGACATAAAGCTAGGAGACCTAAAATGCTGTGATTGAAGGGCCAGACCTTGGGACAGAGACTGACCAGACTCTGATCAGTTTCTAAAGGGACAGTCCGTCCTGTCATAGCAGCACATGCCGCAAGAAAGATCAGAAGATCTTTATCTTAATAATGGTAATTTTTCATCACATTAGTGAAAATACAATGAAAAATGCTACTTTTAGAAAACAATTAGTTTTTCAAACACCTGCACTTTTCACTCCACGCTCCACCCTGTGGCCCAGAGTTCTTGGTGTTGGCTTTGCAAAATATTCACTAGGATTTCTCTCAGAAGTTTCTGATCTTGCAAGGGGAATTTTCTCCTTTTCTAGAATCATGCATTTTGGCTACGAAGTGATCAGTGAATAGAATCAATGTGACAGAAGGTAGACATGCAAACAGGAAAATCACACTTGGAAATTTTACCACATTGTTGTTTGTTTCATACAGAATAAATATTTGGTACCACAGCATTGATGTGCTATAGGAGTACAAATACTGAATGCATTATACACAAATAGGAAGCTGGGAGAAATTTAATCTTAAGTAATTGTGAATTCACATGTCAAAGAAGATACCCTCCTTCAAGAAGGTACACTCTTTCTGTTTGAATATGTTCCTTATGAAAAATGCTCTTTTCAGGTTATTTTGCCATAAATTTATAACATGGACATTTGTAATCAAAGTACATGTTGCTACACATCCTAATGCACCTAATGCCCTTCACATCCCCCAATAGATTCAACTCCAGGTGGGCTTTCACTTTCCTAATAGAATCCCTGCACAGTGTCTCTGTTCCTCCAAGGTTTGGAGGAATGACTTGACCCTGCTTCTACCTCTTCTATGTTCCTTTATGTTCAATCCAGTTGGTGGCCAGTCACAAGCGGTGTTCCCCAGGGCTCAGTTTTGGGGCCAGTTCTGTTTAATATCTTTATCAATGATCTGGATGAGGGGATTGAGTGCACCCTCAGTAAGTTTGCAGACGACACCAAGTTGGGCGGGAGTGTTGATCTGCTCGAGGGTAGGAAGGCTCTGCAGAGGGGCCTGGACAGGCTGGATCGATGGGCCCAGGCCAACTGTATGAGGTTCAACAAGGCCAAGTGCCGGCTCCTGCACTTGGGCCACAACAACCCCATGCAGTGCTACAGGCTTGGGGAAGAGTGGCTGGAAGGCTGCCCAGCAGAAAAGGACCTGGGGGTGCTGGTTGACAGCCGGCTGAACATGAGCCAGCAGTGTGCCCAGGCGGCCAAGAAGGCCAATGGCATCCTGGCCTGTATCAGAAACAGTGTGGCCAGCAGGAGTAGGGAAGTGATCGTGCCCCTGTACTCAGCACTGGTGAGGCTGCACCTCGAATGCTGTGTTCGGTTTTGGGCCCCTCACTACAAGAAGGACGTTGAGGTGCTGGAGCGTGTCCAGAGAAGGGCAACGAAGCTGGTGAGGGGTCTGGAGAACAAGTCTTATGAGGAGCGGCTGAGGGAACTGGGGTTGTTTAGCCTGGAGAAAAGGAGGCTGAGGGGAGACCTCATCGCTCTCTACAACTCCCTGAAAGGAGGTTGTAGCGAGGTGGGTGTCGGTCTCTTCTCCCAAGTAACTAGCGATAGGACAAGAGGAAATGGCCTCAAGTTGCACCAGGGGAGGTTTAGATTGGACATGAGGAAAAATGTCTTTACTGAAAGAGTGGTGAAACATTGGAACAGGCTGCCCAGGGAAGTGGTTGAGTCACCGTCCCTGGAAGTATTTAAAAGACGTGTAGATGCGGCACTTAGGGACCTGGTTTAGTGGGCATGGTGGTGTTGGGTTGACAGTTGGACTTGATGATCTTAGAGGTCTTTTCCAACCTTAATGATTCTATGATTTATTATGTTTTTTAGTCAGGAGACCTCATCCACTTCTTCCTGTCTGTAGCAGACACCCGCCACAATGCCCATGCTGGTCATCCACTAACCCTAACCCATAAGCTCTCAGCTGTCTCATCATGCATCCCTAGGCAAAGTTCATCTACAGTGTGTAAACTGTAGAAGAAGAAAGCAAAATCTTCAGAAGACTGGCTTTCTGAAACAGAAATCTGCACAACCCGTAAAAGAAACATATGCTTCCTGTTGCACTGACATGGGAACACTGCAACTTCTACTGCCATGTTGCCTAATATGGGCCAACATTTTATAGACTACAAGAGTGTAGAAAGTATGGTTTCATAAGTAGACAGCATTTGTCTACAGCAAGCTCCAAGATGCAAATACAAAATAATGCAGATTATTGAGCAAGACACTTGCTTTCATCGACATTTTGACTAAATTCTCTTTTAGGTTCCTAGATTTGCTTGAATCTAAACATGAAAGCAAAGGTTCTGAAATATGCACATAAAACTGAAAACAATTGCATTAAAAAAAAAACAGAGAAAACTGGCCAGATTTCCATTCCTATAATTTTTTTTCACATTTTGCCCTAAATGGACTAATAATGTCTGTCACGAATACAGAAAAAATATCTGACAATCCTTCTTTCCACTATGCTAGTGTTAGATTTGTTCCCATCTCACAGTGTTTTCATGGATAGACATAGGAATGAGGAATAACACCAGCATTTGGCCAATGGATTTTCTAATTAGATCATATAAAGGACATGTCCCGAAAGCTAGACAGGATCAAAAGTCAGCTCTGTGCATTTACTAACTATGTGGTATTTATGGAAAAGTTATGAAGAGGATTAATAGTTACCCAAAAACTGAAGCTGAGGTTTTCCTTGGATAAGGATCTTGCAATGTGCAGTTTAAGAGAGGGGCTGATTGCTATGTCCCAGTTAATTTCAGGGAGCATCCATTTGGACATCTAGACTGCAGGAGCAAATCGCTGCACTCTGTATTGCTAGATGTTCTAAATCCAAGTCCAGACCTACAGTTTAAAAGTCAATTTTCATTTCTGTGGCATTCAAAATACATAGTTAAAATGAATTTCTAAAAGGTTGCAGTGAAAAAGCCCACGCAAACTATTCAAATGGTGAAGGTGGCTTATACCAGCCTGAAGATGACAAATAAACCTATAATAAATCACATTGCTGAAAAAGGCAGCCAGCCAAAACACAAGGTTATTCCCAACAGATTTGCAGGCCAGCAAAAAAATCCCCATCTCAGGCTTGCAATCCTTTCGACTGAGTAATAATAGAAGTATTATGTTTACCAGTGCCGTTCCCATCCTTATTCATATTTCCACCCAGCTCAATTCAACAACAAAGGAGAAAAAGAAAAAAAAAACACACTCATTTGTTTCAGTCTTTAGGATCCAGAGAGCAAGGGAAATCTCCTCTCCTACTACCTTTTTCTTCTTCACATTTCTTTTAAAAAGAGGACGCCTCTTGCTTTAAAAACGCTTTTCCTGGAATCACAGGATCACAATGGCTGAGGTTGGCAGGGACCTCTGGAGATCATCTAGTCCAACATCCCTGCTCAAAGCAGGGTCACCTACAGCAGGTTCCTGTGGACCATGTCCAGCCAGGTTTTGAATATCTGCAAGGACAAAGACTCCACAGACTCTCTGGGCAACCTGTGCCTGTGTTTGATCACCCTCACAGTAAAAAAGTTTTCCTTATGTTCGAATGGGAATTACCATACTTCAGTTTGTGTCAGTTCCCTCTTGTTCTTTCACTGGATACCACTTAGCAGAGTCTGGCTCTGTCTTCTTTACTGTCCCCCATCAGATATTTGCACACATTGATAACATCCCCCTGAGCTTTCTCTTCTGCAGTCTAAACAATCCCATCTCTCTCAGCTTCTCCTTGTACGTCAGGATTGGCTCTAATCCCTTAATCATTTTAGCGATCCTTTGCAGGACTCACTCCAGTACGTCCATGTCCTTCTTGCCCTGGGGAGCCCAGGCCTGGACAGAGCACTCCAGCTGTGGTGTCACTAGGGCTGAGTCGCCGGGGAGAAGGATCACCTCCCTCAGCCTGCTGGTGCCACTGCCAAATGCAGCCCAGGATGTTGCTGGCCACCTTTGCACAAGGGCACATTTCTGGCTAATAATTTTTGTTGAATCCCAGGTCCTTTTTGGCAGCGCTGCCACCCAGCCAGTCAGCCCCCGGGCTGCGCAGGTGCAGGGGCACCTGGCTGTCCCACGTGGCAGGCAAAAATTCTGCCACCAGAGTTTTCTCCCACTGTCTGTCTAGGGCCTCACAAATGCTTTCACATTGCCCTTCCTTATCACCACTAAGACAGACCAATGTAGCTAGTAATCATTTGAAAGCCCAGCGTGGAAACTTTCTCTACTTTCTTAGGAGTCAGGCCCTGCCCTGGCAGACCCCATGGTCCTGTTCGCCACTCCCGGCCCCCCAGCCCATGGGAGCCACCAGCCTGTGCTGCACCATGAAAGATACATGCAATGTCAGATACGTGCAATGTGAGAATACGTAGGAAAGCTGCTGTATACAACTCCACTTTATATAACCATTCATAAAAAATATAATTCTCTGCTGAGCACTGTGAGACTTCAGAGTACTTTCTGTTCAATCTTCTTGTTTAATTCATGGTAAATCTGCAAGAGATGGAATACATTTCAGCGACCCATCTTCATTCTCTGCAGTTGTTTACCGCATGCCTCCCTCAGGCTGCGGAGCGAAGGCGGTGACATCCACGTGGGCAGGAGCTCCCCCCGGGATGCCAGACCGGAGAGCAGTTGCCAGCAGCAGGCGCAAGACTGATCGCCCTCCACGCCGGCCTGCCGCAGCTCTCCTGCAGGACGGCTATCCACACGGCGGACTGAAGGGGATTTTTGCTTGGGTGCTAACCCGGTGCCTTTGTGCCCCGGGCTCTTGCTGCGGACCGGGTGCCCGGGCACCCCAGGGGGCGGCCGTCGCCTCCCCCGCTCCCTCCACCGCCACCCGGGAGCGGGACGCGCCGGCGGGCGGCGCCGCGGGGCGCCCCCGCCGCCGCCAGGGGGCGCCCGAGGGCCGCGGCGCGGGCCCGGCCCGGCCCGGCCCCCTCTGCCGGGCGGGTTCGCGGGTGGCGCGGAAGGGCCGGTTGCTGCTGGGTGGTTCCCTCCCCGCAACGGGACCGGTGTCACTGGGGAAGGGAGCGCAGGCAGCTTCGCTGAGCTGCGGTGACAGTCAGGGTCCTGTTCTGTCGAGTAAAAAGCAGTAGCTGGAGAGGGGAGGAGGGAAAGGCAGTGAGCCTCCTCGGGCTGCCGAGGCTTTCTGTTTATTTTCCTGGTCAAGAGCAGATGAAATCCCAGAAATGCCATTTCAGATTGTTGCCAAATGATACTGAGCAAATCAAAATGTGGTAATGGGTTGCAACAGTAGAGGATTGTCTCCCGGACAAAACTCTGCAAGAGTTTGTACGTTTCTGCAAACAGAATGTCTGTGGTTTGAAAAAAGTGGGGGTGGGTTTGGTAAAGCAGCTAACTTACGAAGGGGTACATTTCCACATAAGACACAATCGCCAGGAGTGTCCTGTGTTGTGAAACTTTACTACTTATAATTTACATAAGGGGTTTTTTTAATTCCTTGATGTCAAAGCAAGAAGTGAATATCAACTTGGTGTCATTTGTACGTGAGGTAACAAAATCACGGAAGGGTTGAGTGCCTCATTTTAGGTCATAAACTAAGTCACAGGCAAAGCAAAGGTTGGAATTCAGATTCTCCGAATTCCAGTCCACCTCCCTATCCAACACAAAACTCTAGTACCCTACTTCTGCAGCGATTCACACCCTTCTACATCATATAGTTTGATGCTTTTCGTTGTACTACTCTTGCACAGCTTTAATTTCATAGCAACTTTGGCAAGATATCAACCCTGAAAACATGTCTTGCAGAGGTAGAAAAGAACCGTTATCGGCTTGGGGTACTAATTCTCATTTGCAATCTCAACAAATTTCCACAAATAGAGGTAGTACCATGGTTCCATTAAAGCCAATTCCTGCCACTTCAGAGGGAGCAGGAATTCATTCTCTGTGTGAAACACTAAGAGCATTAAAACATTTAGTTCATTACCGCTGGGACTAGATCCTTTTCTCAGTGCAGGGATCAAACGCCCCCTGAAGCCAGGGTTAAATTTAAACAGAATGGCTAAAGAGAAAAGGTCTCTAGAAGAGGTGTTCTTCCTGCTATCTCTACCTCTCTCTCCATTAAGCCCTAACCTATCTCTAATCAAGCAGAAGACCTTTTTTTTCCTGGGTCAGTTTTCTGCCAAGTAAGGCAGTTAATCAGCTCAGGGTCTGACAAGTGCAAAATGGTGCAAGATGTTTGGGGAAATCATGGAACTGAGTGCAAGGGGAGACAAATGTAGGATGAAGGACCTCACCCCTTCAGCTGTGATGACTGGCCCAAGCCATCTTAAGCCATCAGCTTCACCACCAGTAGCTGAAAAACTGTATACACCAACCCCTCCTCCCTGAGTGAAGATTAGCATTGGAGCTTGTCACATCTGGACTCCTTTCCTTCTGTAGGTGACCTAAGCTTAAAAGTATGCATGATGTTGCCAGAAAAAAAAAGACAGAATACAGCTTTCAGTCCTTTCATGGGGGCTTTTCTTGACAAGTTCTATTAAAAGACAAAGTTCATGTGCAAATAAAACCTCCCTGTGTCCCAAGTGCATGAAATTGTCCTGACTTTAAGCACATATTCTCCCCCCTAACTTGACAGCAAAACAGTGCTGATTGAACCATCTTCTCAAAAAAATGGAAGCACTCACTGCTGCTGGATGAAGTAGGCCCATGTTGCAATGTAACTTCCTATTTTTGCTTTTTTCCCAGTTCTTCAGAAGTGTACTTGCACAGGAAGGGCAGCATGTACTACTCCTGCTTTTGACTTTACTTTTTTCTTAACCATTCTTGAGAAATCCTTTGGGTTTCTACCAATACTTCCTCATGCCTCACTGGAGGACAGTAGTACGCTTGGCAATGCTGTGGATTCTCATGGTGGTGACCATGACCTCCAGAAGAGCAACAGTCTTGCTCAGTGACACGTTCTCCACACACACGGACACCTGCCTGGATGATATTTCCATTTGCTTCAATGGCAGTGCCAATCAGGTACCAGGAGGAGGAGGACACTTTGCTTCTGCATTGCTGTATGACTGCACATGGGACTATCATTTGTCAAGACACTGACTGTTCATCAAGACCTGACATATACTTAAAAAGGCAATATCAACCAGTCAGAGGGGATCTGCAGAAACAGTGGGAATATCGGCAATGCAGGCTGAAGAGTGAAGGCAGCAAGTTCAGGCACATCTCAGCTCAGATGAGCAACAGATGATACCAGCAGAGAGGAAAGTGCAGGTCCCTGCCCTTCAGGTGCTGTGGGACCGTGTCCACAGTTTATGAACGAGTCACAGGAACACTGTCTTCTCATTCCCAGGTGCAATTTCAGCACTTCTGCTTGTAAAAGATAGATCTCATTGACATGACCTGAATGTGTCTTCACCTAGTTGTTAGCCTATTAAAATAATTATACCACTGTTTTGAGCAGCGAGAATTTTCTGTCCTATACCTTCACACACATTAAGATCCCCTGCTTGCTATAGTGGATGCAATAAGCATTTATTTCATTAGGATCATGTCTTGGTTTTATTAAACATCCTTTGTATTGAAGTTATAATTTCCATGTTCTTGGCAGCATGGGCTTTGATGTGTAAATTCTTCAGACGGGTTCTTGGAATAAACAACACAGTTTTCTGAAATTGCCAAAAATATCTGTTCTGAGCAGAGCCTTGGAATATGTGTGAGAGGCTGGGAGAAGTGGGGGAGGCAGCTCAGACGGGACTCTGGTCAGGGATTCCCAAACCATATGAGTAACTCGTGGCGCACAAGACGTTTCAAAACATCTATGCAGGAAGGTACAGAGAAAACTGCTGCTGCCGCCGCCGAAATGCAAAAAAGGAACTCCCAAGTTTAAATCCTTTCTGGGTTGGTTATGAAGTTGGCCAGGTAATTTCTAGTCACCATGTAAAATGAAAACTCTGAAAGAGGGTCCCCCTACCACTATAATTCCTGTACATGAGCTAAGACAGCCACAGTTTAAATTAATTCCCCATTCCTGGGAACCCAGCAAAGATGCCCCATTACTTCTATATTGGACAGACAACACAGCAACGTTACAAAACCTTTACCATGGAAAAGTTACTGGTTAATAGCTCATACAAAGGGAGTTATCTTTTGTCATTTGCAGTGGGAAAAGTTGGATTGGCAAGCTGATTCATACATCAAATGTATCTTTTTGCTCTTCTTGTTGCATTATTTTCTTTCATCCTCTTTGTCCTATAAAATATTAATAATTTGCTCAAGTGACTTGCCCTCCATTCAGGTGTCGTGTCACACAGCACAGCTACAGATGAAGATGGCTTTCCTTACCCACTGGCAACTGGATTAGAGAAAAAGAATTTCAGGCAGTTCTTCCAAGAAAATCCAGACCTTCATTTTCAGCCATGACCTGAAAAATAAGCTTCAGGAGCAGAGGTCACAATCTTCCAGATCAATGAGCACACAAGGTGATGGCTGTTCTGGTTGTCTGAGGTGAGCCACTACATCCTGCTTCCACCCTCACAGGGGAAAAACTTGGATTTAGCATGGCACTAGTATATTCTGGGGGTTGTAGTTTGCCTTTCATGACATGTATTTTGTTTCTCTGCCCCCGTGTTCCCTTTGTTTACACCCATTTGTACAGTGCATTGCTTATGACTGAGGAAACACCTTTTCTTCAAAGCCTAGAGAGCTTGGTTAAATTCCCTCAGTTTAGTTTAATTTCCTCACAGTTGTGCATGGGAGTGCAAAACAGTGTGTGCCGGTGCTTATTTATTAGGGATCCCCAGGGGCTGTGCTTGGCCAAGAGGCTGAATCGTGCCTTCCTTTCTGCCAGTTAATCCATGGCAGAAAACTTACATGCATGAAGATACCAGAGCTACCGTCACCCTGGGCTGCAAGACAGCAATGAGATTATGAAGGAAAACCAGTTTCAGAAGTGAGAAGTCATTTTAGCTGCAAGTGTGTGAAACTGTGTAAGAGCTCTTGGCATATGCATGGCACTTGTACCTGGCCTTGCAGTCTCTTTGCTGTGTATATTCGAGAGACAACAGTGTGAATATTTATATATCTATACCTGTCTATATAGATATGTAGCGGGCATGCACTCTGTGGCGGTTCACGGTTCACGATGGGGGCACAAAGGACAGCCTGTGCCTATAAACATAGCAGTTCCCTTGCTGAGGAAAAGAAGACAGATCAGAGTGGGCAGCACAGTCTGAAAAACTCCAGTTACTGTAACATGTTACCTTGAGCAAATCCCTCAAAAGGGAAGCCCTTTGAGGGATTTTCTGCTGTGGGCAACACCAAACTCGTAACGTGCGGAAGTGAAGTAGAACAGTGATTACAGGAATGCTTTGCCAGCTGTTAAAACCAGAGGCTTCCGTAAATTAATCTGTTTCACTGCATATGAAAAAAAAAATGCAAATAGCATAATATCAACAGCAAATGGTCCATTAAAAATGCTACAAATACTCTTACATTCACAGCTAAGTCCATCTTGACCATCTTGTAAGAGCACTTTATGCAACCTGCCATCCTTTTGGAGAGTTCCTAAATGGTTGGAGATTGACATATCCTCTGCTTCCATTATGGCCATAGCAACACACAAGGAGACAGCCAAAATACATGATCCAAAAGACAAAGAATAGGATATTGTCTGGCACCTAGATTTTAGGCCACTATTCCTAGATGGGATTTGTGAGCTGTGGGGAAGGATACAACTGAACTTTGTTAGTTTAGCAAAGATTCTCCAATCACTCTCAGCAGAGTGGATTTTTAAAAAATACCTTGTCCAGGTAGAAACGATGTAGTCAGGATCTGCTAACGTAGCATGATCAAATTTAGGAATAGGCTGCTTCAGTGCTTCTTACATCTCCAGACAGTACTTTGGGGTGTAGAGTTGCAATATGTCACACAGTGTTAGACAGTCTCTCTCACACAGGAAAGTTCATCATAAAGCCTGGTGATTCTGCCTATCGAGGTTTTGCTGATGACAACTAAGGTAATAAAGATTAGTAGAGAATACAGGCGGTAAAATACCTGGCAGAAATTTACCCGAGTATGATAAAATACAAAATGCAAGCTGAACACATTTTGTGCCTGCCTCTGGATTCTTTTCTGTCTCTCTCTGAAGTAAATATTGGCAAAGGATTTCACCCCAAAAGGCCTGTTTCTACTCATTAAAATTACCTAGAATTAGATCATTAGCTCAGTCTGTGTGGTTAAGTTACATTCAGAAACTGAACCTTGTTCATTTTCCAGACAGTACCTATTTCTTTCCAGTGACTATAATAAGAGAGCAGACAACCAGCTCAGTGGTAGATGTCTACATCTGATCAGATGAATCCCATCGTCGGCCAAATCATTGCCCCAGCTACTAGATTAGAGGCTTCTCAATCCCTACATTTTTCATTGTGAATACATGTTTTCTTTTGATCACCCTGCATAGTCATATTACTTCATTATGCTGGGTGTATGATGGGAGGTGAAGACCTAAAAATGAATCATTTGGGCTCACTTCAGTAAACCAAAGTGGATTCTTTTGATTGTGGACTATGATAACATTTCATTTAGATTTTAAAAACATCAGAAAAACTTCTAGATTTTTAATTAACTTTTTGTGGGAACATCTGTGAAGAACTACCTGCTCACGTTTTTTCTTCATGTGTAACATAAACAAATGTTGAAATGCTGGAATTTTGCTTGGGATTGAAACTGGGTTCTGTTTAACTGCACTAAAACATACTGAGTTCAGCCATGAGGTCATGAAGTTCCAAAAGGACGTTACAGCAAAGAAGAACCTACCATATTTAAACAGCTTTGTAGTGTTTTCCTTTTACATTTGCTGTAGCAAACCATAACGCTGATTGCTATGAAATACTGGCCACATCTATATTAGTAAGCTGGACAACTGGAGTATGTTTTCTGACCATGCAAATGAATGGGACAGCCTGGCTTGCTTGCTTCAGCATAGCTAGATCCTCTTCTCTCCAGAACAGCGTGGCCTTCTCCATACCATGTATTACAACCAGTCCCTGGCCTCATGTTATCCCTCAAGCCACTCCTGGCCATCATCTGGGGGAGTGCTAGTTAATGGTCAGGCCAAAACTGGGCCAGGGAGAGAGGTAGTAAACACCAAATAGTACAAATGATAGGTGCTACTTCTCAAGCCAATGCCTTGACCCTGTTAGCTTGCTTGCAGTTTGCTTTTAGTTTTCTACTGCTAAGTAAAGACTCTAAGTAGCATGGGCTGGTTCGTGCCCACACCACACAGCAGATCTCCTCGTGCCTCATGTGGTACACCAGTGGCTCTAAGATACTGCTACTATTCTGTCTGCTGCTTTCAGTTCAAAATGTTCAAAATAACGTCAAGAGGTGTTTTGCAGTCCATCAGGATGTTTTCATAGCAAGCAATGTAGGGTGTGTATTCCATGTCCAGGGATATGCTATAGGAGTGTGTGGAGGTGTATGAGAGGGCAAAAGATGCTGATACATTGTGGAAAGACTGTCCAGGGGAAGAGAGCCAAAGCCAGGGTAGTCTCATACATACTACCTTTTGAGAAAAGAGCCTGGAGTGAACTGTCCCTAGTGGGCTTTGTCCTAGCTAAAGCAGATCGGAGAGGGCCAAATCAGAGCCATGGAGTGAAACTACAACTGAACAGAGTGGATGATCAAAGTCTCCCTCCTTTGCCCTTGTGCATTTAGCAGCAGTAGCACATTAGGTTCTAATAAAATGCTTAACAATGGCCCATCGTGACCTTTGGAAACTCCCCATGGACTGGAGAACTGAACTCTGGAGTCAAACTATGCTTAGCTCACAGGTTCTCTAAAGCCAAAGCTTTCCAATGTCACAATTTCATTTTCAATTTTAGAACAACTGGACTTGAAGGGAATGTACAATTTCTGCACAAAGGATAACTTAAACCTTTGCTGCTCCAAACTGGAGCATTTTTGCATATGGTTTGTGGCCAGGCTTTGAAACAACACTCTGTTGCATGGTAACAGTCAAAGTGACACTATGCTCTGTTTTGCAGAGATTTTATTACAGTGGTGCCCAGTGAAGAGTCCCCTATAATAAAAGATTCATAAATGTCTATTTTCAAAAGGCCTTATCTAAACCATAAAATTTATCTTCAGGCATGTGCTATAAAATAAGGCTGTTGCACTCAAGCATGATTTTATATTTTTGGCAGCAGAGTAGACAGTATGTTTAAATTTGAGTTGGTTTGCCCTGGTTCAGTCTTTTTTTGGTAACTTAAGGGATGTCACAAAGTATATCACATTTTTATAGTGTTAGATTTTTTTTAACAGATTTCATAAAAACCCCAAAGAAGGCTGGTTTTATGCCTGTAATTTTTATGGACCAATAAATCTGTGAGATGGACTGGTGTTTCCCAGCCAAATTCCAGCTCTGTACAAGCATGTTATTTTCATTGCCTTTGTAGAAACACCAATAACTATAACCAAGACTCTGCACAAAATCTTGCTAATACAGATTTGTAATCTACTTGGAAACACCCTGAGGAATCACTTGGTTTTTTACACACTTTTATGTTTAAAGCTTAGCCTGACTGCCTGGTGACTCCTCACAGAGAACTATGGTCCAGAGCAATAGCAATAAACAATGTAATAAATGTGAAATCATTTCAGATCTGTGTGATGATAGCATCTTCTGTCAATTAAATGAAGAAGAGTTCTTCTTTTTTTTATGCACAGCAGGACCTAGCCCAGAGTCCTGGGCTGGGAGGTGGTGGGGCAGGGACTCTACCTGCCAGGCCAGGCACACGTAGACGTTCACATCCAGCAACAAGCCTCTATTTCCCCAGACTGCTTCAATACCAAACAGCTGCACCTGCAGCCTACCTCCAAAATCCCCGGTGTACCAGTGCATCACCCTCTCTTAAGCATCACCCAAAATGCCTGTTAATCCTGGGCCCTCCTAATGCCATCTCCACTCAGCACCACAGACACTGCCTCCCACCTATCATCAACTGTCTGAATGCCTAGTCCCATGCATAATCCCCCATTGTAAATCCTTTATCTGCTGCCAGATATGCGACAGTCATCCGCAAAGTTGTATGATTACTAGCTACAGAGCCACAGGGCTGTGGAGCCGAGGAGCTGTGCAGCAAGGCCGCCCCAGGACACCCACCACGCATTGGCCACTGTTGCTACGCTCTGTGTGTTTTGACCTCAAGGTCCACTTTTTGGTCAGCGTGGCATGGCAAAGAGGGCAATCAGAAAGAAATACACAGGAAAAAGTTTCAAGAGGTGCACTGACTTGATGATATAACTGAAAACAAGCTTGGGAAAGCTTATGCTAGGAATTAGGTAACACAGAAGTACTTTGGTTTCTAGGAAGAAGTGATACTGCAAAAATATTGGGAGTAAGATAAAACTAGGAGTGACCCACATGAGCTCATAGGTTAGATCATCTCTGCGCTACTGGAAAGGAATTGAATCTAGGTGTTTATAAAAAGCTACTAAGATAGGAAAGTGGCTGACTAGGATGTAGCTCTGCTGGCATGGGAACAACCATGAGCTACATGAGACCAAACATGAGAGGCATATGGCTAAATACAGGCTGTAAGATTTGTTAATTATATTGTATAGGTAACAAGCATGCTGTCAAATAACTTGTCTTCACTGCGTCCTCATCCCCATAATCCCCATATATGCAAACTTTTTTTTTATCAATCCCACAAGACTGTGTCTCTGTAATTCAGTTTTATCACCCGAGTCTACATATCTTCCACTCTTATTATTTAAACTAAATCACAGTTACTAGCTAGAATGGCTTGAAATGTCTCAGGTTTTCCTGCAATTCAGTTTTCAGAATGAAAATAGTTATCTTTTTTTTTTTTTTTTAAAGCTAGGCTTCCCATTTGAAAAAAAAAAAAAAAAGACTGTTTTCTGGGCAGGAGGCAAAAATTGATCATCTTTCCTTTAACTCCATGGAAGGGAAGGGAGTAAAAGTAAACAAGAGCAGAAGAAAGAATTTCTGTAAATTTGGTGAGAAAATGCCAGCTGCAGGAGGCAGCTCCTTACTGGAATTAGCTGCAGGGAGAGAGACGAACACAGAGCACAGACATAATGCACCAAATGACTCGCTGCCTGAAGCCATCCCTTAAAAACCCTTTGGACAGCACATGGCTGGTGTTGCCGGAAGGGAATGTTCCCCGGGGTGACAGCGCGGTGATACACACACTCCGGTCCCCAAGCCTGTGCCTGTCTATCCCTGCTCTATAAATCCACGTCTGCTCTACAGAAGCTTTTTCAGAGGGGCATGTGTTTCCTCGCTTCACGGGCACTTCTAACTATACCACAACGCCGCATGTTGTACTTAGAACTTAAAGAGCCTGGTAAATGATATGAATATGGCCTTATCCTCTATTTTTATTTCCCGGTCCCCAGAGGACTTTTCACTGCTTGTATCTGCACAGAAATTGTAAAGTTCCTTCTGCTGTTGAGCTGGGTCTGCCACTGCTTGAAAAAGAAGCTCACAAGACACTTACTCCTTCCTATTTAACCCTATATAACAAATTACATTAAAGGGCACTGTCCTTTATGAAAAGACCTACTATAAATCTTTTTGGCTCAGAGGGGACTCCTGACCGGAACAACTGATCAGAAAGTACACCCCAAACGAGTTTTCAGTTGGGAAAAAAATCCTATTTTCCCTTTCTACACCAAATCTGAAATTTATATTATAACTGTGATCAACTCTGTCATGATTCAAAAGCCGGAAAAAAATTGCAACCCTTTTCTGTTTAGCATAAATTTGTCACTGATGTTTCAGATAGGTCTAATCAGACTGATGTAGTCATAGGTAATTATTTTCCCAAAAAGTCATTAGACAGTACATTAGCCAAGGAATAACGTTTTAATGCCTAGGACTGCATAATTAATTCAGCATGCACATGAAAGCTGAGAAGTTCACCCAAAAGAGGAAGTAGCTGTTTCTTATCACCTTTGATTTGCTTACACTCCTGTGGCTTACTACGTATCAGCAATAAATTCCTGTTAAGTATCTCCATAATTCAGATCGGTGTGTCATCATCCAACAATCTGGCATGAGCTACCCTGCAAAAGAGCAAACTTCTACAGCAAACAGAGCATATCCAGGCTGTGATCGATCTCTTTCTCAACTTTCACACTTAATATACCTCATTAAAAGTGAAAATGCTGGTTCATTCCCTCAACACCCATGTGGAGAGGAGCGCTGATAAACCACACAGCTTGGAGTGCGTTCAGCATGACTGTCCTCAGCAGCCCGGATCTCTGAGACCCCTGGAGTTCTATGGAAAATGAAACTATTACAGTGTCTCCCAACTGCAGCTTAAGAGCAGCAACTCCACGTGTTACTGATCCACTGGCAAACCCCAAATTTCCAATTCAGAATCCCAGCAGTGTAAAGTGCGAGTGGGTAACCATCAGCCCAGCCACTGCAAAGCCTTCTACCTACCTCCTGCAGAAAGCAGCCTACTGGAAGGGGTAGTTTCCAACAGCAAGGTATGGGCTAGGTACTGCTACACTTAAGGTACTGCTACCTCCTCCTCTTCTTCCAGATGTCCCAAATGTCCAGAGAGTCGGGATACTATATCCTTGACCTCCTCTGGAGGTTCCTTATCTTGCTCCCTTCATGGGATAGTATTAAGAAAAATAAAATCTGTAGAGGGTTTTAATGTTTTTCAATTTCATTTCATTAACCTTGCAATTTGAGTAGCTTCTAACTGGCTGAGAACAGGATTGGTTAGCATGGCAAAAAACCAGTGACTTAGACCTTCCCGACTGACCTGTGCCCTCCTCAGGTGCAGTGATTTTTTTTCAGTTCTACGACAAACCAGTTAAGACCATTCAGATGAGCGCAGCCTGAGCAGCAGCAGTCCCTCCAGGAGCACAGAAAGATCCCAACCCGCAAAGGCCAGAGTCTGTTCGATGTTATCTACGCAAATTCCAAGGGGTTTTCTCATTCAAAATAACCCATAACCAGCAGAGAAGAGGAAGTCACACTTCCTCACGCACCCACATGAAAGATGATTGACATTAATGGCATTTGCTGTATTGCAGTAGTTTCTCCTTTTGTCACACCGTGTTGCTCTCTAGTTCTGTCAGGGATTCCCAGCACTGGCTGACTTGGACTTATCATGACAGCCTTACTGGAAACTGTTGTTCCTGTTGTTATTCTTCAAAGGATTCATCATTCATTGCACCAGTTTTCAGAAGTGCTTGTCAAGTGGAAATTCCCAACTTTGAATAAACTTACACATATTACAGTCTATATTATATTTACCTAGTTTCCTTGCAGAAAACTGGGGACAGGTTGTGCTTTTAGAATTAGCTGGTTTACTTTCCCTCAGTTACCGTCCTCTGAAAATGAAAAGAAGCTGTGTTGTAACTGGAAAGCGGCCAAGGATAAACAGTTTTGTAATGGGTTGTGTGTCAGATCATAACCTTGGCTATTGTCATTTCCATGTCGAGGCTCATTTCCCTGACATATCATGCAGCCATTGGAGCCAAGGAAATAACATCATTACCTGGACGCAGCAATAAGCTGTTTCCTGCAGTGGCACAGCCACCATGGTACAGGCATTGATCATATGAATTCTCATACGAAATCTCTGGCGTAATTTTCTTGCTCATATTGTCTGCTTGAAAGAGCACCTGGAATCACCCCAAAGCATCCTCTTATGCAAGCGGCTGAAGCTAAAAATCCAATTCTGGAATGAGAGTTTACATTGAAATGTTTGTTATTGGTGGTGAAGCTCCAGTTAAAAATCAGTCCATGAATTCAGCCTGAAGTTAACACAGTTTAAGGACTGGAACAATTTTCAGGGAGGCCTACAAAAAAATAAATGAGGAAGGAGATAATGAAAAAGATAAGAAAAGATCACTGTTTTCAGCTTTTAGATTCCTGCCTGATAGTGAAGCAATTCTGAAAGACAACTTAGAATAAATTAAAATTCACCTGAAAGACAAACACTGACACTATGTCCCTCTTCCTACCCAATGACAAATTATGTCTTTCCACATAAACAGTTGGAGGATGCAAATGACTGAAGTAAAACAGATAACAAATTACTAAAGTAAAATAGATAACTGATAAGAAGAAAACGCAGAAACTACTTCTGAAGCCAGCTTCTCACCACAAGGAATGTGTAGAGCAAAATAAACATTTGAATATCTCTGGCAAAATAAAGTAGGAAAAAGAGTGTGTCATCACAATGCAATAAAACGATATTATGTCTATGGGCTTTTTTTTTCCTCAATGGAAGCTAAGAGATGAGAAGGGCTAGTGAGGGTGCAGAGGTGGAAGCCAATCTTTGGTCTGCATGGCTGGATCCAAGGACACTGTGAACAGACCAGGAGATAATTCTTTGTGCAATAGTGGGAGAAGTATTAATACAAAATAATACCTCTGTAATAAGGAAAACCAAGGCAGTAAAGCCAAGTCACTTTCAAAGTCAGGGTTCACAATCAAGCAATTCCCCCTCCTTAGAAATTACCTCTTAGGGTGTGCATGTGTGGTCTCTGAAGACTTGGCTTTGCAATTCATACCTCAGTCATTACCTCATAGGAAGGGATAATTTGACAGCAGATAGATCCTTTGTATTTTGTTTCAAAAGGTACCGCATTAGTCATAGGTTGCACATTCCTCTCATGCACATTCCTCCCTTTTAGATATCATTTTAGCATTCTTCTCCTTTTGTTCCCCTTGCATCTAAGTGGAATTGAGATTTTTATAGGGAAAAAAAGCATTTGCAAACTTGCACTCACTTCCCCATTCTTGTCTTTGCAAAGTGGAAGGACCTCCCCCGCGGGGTCTGATGTTGCTATATTAATAAGTAAAGTAAAGTTAGTCAAAAATTCAGAGTTAAAAAGCTGTGAGGTAAAAATGGCAGTACTTGCTGTTCTGACTGTGGTTTCATGTTCAGATTGGAAGAATGTTTTGGGAACCCTGGAGCCGAAACAGAAGCATCATAAAAAGGAAACTGCTGAGGGTGATGTACAATAGATCTACTAGTAGTGGGTAGGAAATGGGTGTCTGAAGAGAGATGAGAAACAAAAGGGATCTGAAAAATTTACTTAGCTGCCTTGACAGAAAAATATTAGGGAACTGTGGATTTCAAGCTTTGCAAAAAGTTTCATGATGATTCACCATCATATGCCCATTTTTCCTCTGAAAGCTGTATGTGGAGTAAATCTAGGGAAACCAGAGGAGCCACATCTATGGAGAGTGCAACCAAGCCCCACAGCCATCATGGCAAAGCCACTGCTGCTTTTCATGAGGAAAATAATTCCCAGTAAAAAATGTCATGAAGCACCACAATATAACTGATTAATCTGTAATTGGCTTTCCTTTGCTTTTATGAACCCATATTTCTTTTCCAGTGGAGCAGTAGGGAAGTCACCTCCAGAGTAATCCCTCCACCTCAGGACGAACAGCTCTCTTCTGGAATGAGCAACAGCCCAAATGAAGAGCCTCACCTGGGCCTGTTCCCTGTACGTCATGTGTTAATCGACATTGCATACGTTTGTGTTTGCTTTATGAAATGCATGTTAGAACAGGAAGGTAGAGTATTTCATGTACCTATTATCTATCCTCTTTTCCAAATAAATGCTTTGGAGATGTTTTTCTGGCACACAGTAAGTTCTCCCGGTCTGCAAGCTGGCCCAGGCCCCAGGTTTTGCAGTCTATTTTCAGCATGCTCAGCAAAAACATTGCACTCCCCACCTGCTCGAGAGTCACTCCCACCAAAGCTGCAGTCCTGCCTTTACAGGCCCCACAGCACAGCCATATATACCAGGGCCAGCTCTTGGGCTCTGACCGAGAGACTCCCGTTCCTTCCCATAAGCTGCTGACATGCCAGGCAAAGGCAGCTCAGAGACACATCAGTGTTGGGGTGTTGGTCATAAGAAGTCTGCGCTGAGGTTCAGTCTCATCAATCCCCAGAGGGAATTTCCAGCCTTCTTTGTTTTCCTCACTGTACCTCAAGCCCCTGCTTTGCATTTATTATTGCATAAGTGGATGGGAGTCTCTCTTCCCCCTCCTATTTTCTGTCAGACACAAAAGGTGCCTTGTGCAACTCCCAAATTCTGGTCATGGAGCAGTACAAAAAGTCAATACTAGAGCTCGGACACACATGGGGTTAGCAATCACCTGGCTTCACACCCTACTGAATAACCTACTGGATAAGCTAACTTCCAAACCATCATACTGTAACCTTCAGTACTCAAGTGCACCAAGAGAGGGAAGGCCTCTGTTTCTATTTCTCTGTGTCACTTTTAAGAGGAAAGAGGCTGAGTTGCTGCTGAGGAGTCCCACTGGGCCTTGAAAACCCATAGAGCAATGGTGTCCAGAGAGTTTTCCAAATGGTCTGTCTTGAAAATCAAAGAGACTGACAGATGTCAAGGAATGAATAAACAAACAAATAAGCAAACAAACAAGCAGATAACTAAATGTCCTGGATATTGCATGGAGAATTTTGCTATGCCGTTTCAGGGGAACCATGCAATTGTGGAAGCACATTTCAACACAGGTTGAAATTCCCCCTATCAGACTCCCAAATGCAGCAAGACTTGAGCCTAGGCCCAACAGGTAGTCTATTCTTTCCTTACCAGTCATTACAGCTTGAATGCTATGTTCAGTTTTTCACAATTAATCAAATAAATGCTAAACCTGCGCAGCTGTTAAGAAATGCTTGATAAAAATCACAGCTGAGAAGGTGAAAGAGAATGACTAATCTAAAGCAAACAGTACTTTGCATAAATTAAGAAATAAATACAGGGAGATAGATTATTCACTGCAGAGCACTTCCCTTTGCAGCACTCCGTGGCTAATTGCAAGTCAGTGCAATTCCATTCTGCAGTTTTCATTTTTGGCCCCAGCTGTGCTATTAAGCAATCTATCTGAAGACAGTGGTGTCTTCTAGTGACAAAAAACTGACGATGAGATAGAGGGCATGGAAAAGGTATCCAGCAATTTAAGAAGAAGTATTGATGTAAATTTTTACTGCTGTAGAGGGAGCACGTGTTGGTTTCTCAACTGTTCAACATGCTCGTAAATTATCTAGGTACTGATATAAACCATTTGCTGATGATCCTAAGGTATTCAAGCTGAATGTGACAAACTACAAATGTGTTTCCCAACAGTGAGCAGCTAGTGGTAAAATGGTAGGTGATATTCAATGCTGATAAATAAAGTGATGTGTGTGGGAAAAAACAATCCTAAATTCACAACTACAGAAAACACCATTGACCCAACAACCACCGTCACCACTCCTTCCATGAAACCTTAACTACATGCAGAATGTATCCTGTGCTGGCTCACAATAACTTGGTAGACTGATGAATGAGTAGGTTGCAAAACTTTTATAAAGCCACCTGTCTTGCAGAAAAATATTATAGTCCTTATATGATATAGTTGCATACAGCCTGCTCTAGATAGAAGTGATTTGGACTGGAGGATCAGGACCATTTTCCCTTAAAACCTGACTATATAAAGAGCACGGCGTTGTAACAGTGCATGGGTGCCACCATATACGACAGCCTACTTACCATACAAAGATCCAGGTATGGACTGAACATCCTCTGGCTGGGTCTTCCCTGCAGATTGGCACAGAGGCATATTAACATGCATGGAAGTGTTACCAAAAACTGTCTAATGCAAAGGAAGTGCCAGCAGTTATCTTTTTTTCCCTTCTGATTTTGCTTAATTAAAGAAGTAGTAACAAAGCCTCTCTCTCTTTTTTCCAGTCTGCAAGAAGCAGGGCCTGCACAGAGAATAAAGCTGCGTTTTTTTTTTTTTTTGTAATATAGTGCTAAACTCTGATTTAGCCATAAGCACTGAGGAATGAGATCTCAGATTTCTAACAGTTCCATGTTGTCAACAGTTCAGTACTTAGTAGTATTGGTTAAAAACAGGCATGTAGTTGTCAGCATTATTACGTAGGGAACAGAGAACAGGACAGAACATCACTACACCACTGTATAAATTCATGAAGCATTCATATTTTGAATACTGTATACAGTTCAAGTGATTTCTATATAAAGAACGATTAAATAGACCTGAATTCTTTAGACTGACAAAAAGATCAGGAGCCGGTAACATAGAGGTTGATAAAGCATAAGGAGTGTGAGAAAATAAGTACAGAGAAACTGTTCATTCCCTTATGACGCAAGAGCTAGAGGACAGCTAGAGCTAGGTCAATGGCATAGTGGCTGGTGACAGGTTTAAAGCAAAGAAAGACAGGTACTTCACACATCACCTGCTTAAACTGTGGACTCCCTTGCCACAAGAAATAGAAAATTTGAGAAGTTTATGTGAGTTCAAAAAGACTTAGGCAAATTCCTATAAGAAAAACCTTTCCAGAAATATTAAACAAAAACAAAAAAAATCATTCATCAAGTTCTTAAGACATGGGCATTGAGGTTGGGCAATATCACCCTATGCTTGTCCTGTCTATCTGCAGATGTGCCTGTTGAAGACCAAGTACAAGCTAGATGAACCTTTGATTTGACTCAGTACAAACTCTCGTATGTCCTTATGCAAAGTCAGGGAAGCCTGAGGTGACTGGATAGAAATGTGAAAAATGTAGTGCGCAGAGAAGCTCTGCCAATAGTGTGCATTGAAATCCTGGCTAACTCATCCAGATTGTTTTTGGAGTGCTCTGCAACAGGTAAGGAAGGATGGGATTTACAGGAGAAAAGATTTAACTTTTCCTACCTCTGTCTGTGATTCCCTACATTCTCCAGACAGTACTTTTTGCTTCTTCCGGCTCCTCGGCCCCAGTTTCCCAGATGCCAACCAGCTGGGCTCCAAGAACAGGGGAGAAAATGCAGTGTTGTATGTCAAAAAGGGAATGTGTGCCTCTAGCTCCAGCCCCACAATCCTCCCCCAGGATGGACTTGATTTGGAGATGGCATAAAGGGAAGGGGCTTGTCTCATCATGTGATACCACACGGTTGAAGGAGGAGCATCTTTGTCACAGGACACAGTCCTGGCAACTGTGAAAAAGTAGCCACCCCCACAAAATATCAGGACTGCATCCTGCCCTGACTTATATAGATGGGGACCTAAGGTCAAGCCTTTAGGGGAACTAGCAAGGATGACAGCAAAAGCATGGAAGCTCATAATGTCCTGATCCAGAGCCCATCAAAATTTGCCTAGTGAGGAAAAGACTTTGACTTCTCATGCTTCTATACCATATATATCATTTGTACTTTCTGGACAAAACCTGTAATTATCCACATTTCAAAAGCTCTTCTGTATGTCTCATAGTCTAAAAACTTGCTTTCCACTTACCTGGAAATGAATCACTGGACTTCACAGGAGAATTAAGAGCTTTTGTGCTTCTGGGAAACTCAGTAGTGTGCGTATATTGCCAAGCAAAAAAATAGCACAAAAGACAAATAGAATCCATATTTGACTGGGATTTACCACTAATTACTACAGATGACTTACAGATCAGAGGCGTACTTTCCTTGGGCGGGACAAAGTCTGTTTTCTTCGTGGCAATGCTAAGTGAGCAGTGAACGATGTTGTTTCTGGCAGGCACAGCGATTGTTGCAGTCAAGCAGTGGTTCACAGGGCAGATCACACGCAAGAGAAAGTTTCTCGCATCTCACACTTCACACTCATGAACACACACACACCCTTCACAAAAATTCACAACCGTCAGATTAGACATGGGATGGGAATTGTGGTTGTGAACTATATTAGAATGAACATTCTTTAAGTGCCCTTCCCACTTTGCTGGAGTTTTTCAGAATCACATAAAATTTCCTATTACATTTAAAAGCAGTTTCTTTACAGACCTTAAGATACAGATAAGGGAATGCTGCTACCCTGTATGCTGAGCCTTACACAAACCTATCTCCAGGAAAGACTTGATGCAATGGTTCTTCATTTCTGTGAGCTGGAACCAAAATATCGGAGTATTTAATGGAGAAAGAGAATGAAACCTTGTGAGAATCTAAACCAAATTAGCCTGTAGTGTCTGAGTCTTATAAAATACCAGAAGCATAGATGGTGGCTTACGTTCTTCAAACACAGTCACTACTTTTCTCTTGTAATGATGACAGAGGATTGCTAAGCTGGAGTAGAGTAGAGCATCCATTCAGAAATCACAGAGTCCTCTTTCATCTGAGGCAGTGACACAACGGCAGCAATTTTTGTACAGCTATTTCCCATGATACCTAATGTCTCTGCACCAAGCAGATAATGACAAGTGATAAACAGCCCTCACAAGTACATTTACATTATCTTTGTGATCTTTTCCATGGAGTAAATCTTAGTCTGCAATATCAACTTGTGCAGACTAGGTTGTATACATACTGTTCCAGGACTCTTTCAAGAGCAGACTGGCTATGGCCACACCGCCCAAAGAGAGGGAAAATACCCTGGAGCCTAAACTGTGCCCATGCTTTGTCTGAGATGGGAAAAGTTGGTTTGCTCCAAATGAAAGCCCTGGAGTGAACTAATATGTATGTAACGTGGATGATCAGAACCCTGAAGTAAACTGGAACAATAAAGTTTCACCCTAGGGACTACAAAATATTTCTTAGACAAAGAAAATAACAAAATATCAAAGAGTTTTGTATTCCCCAAAGACCAAGAGTCATTTCAAATGCCCCTTCAGACCCCGTTTCCTGAAAGTTGGCTCTGTATCACTTTTAAGTGTCTGCTAAGACCTTTGTAGCAACTGGAACACATTTACCTCAGCATCCTATTGGTGTTTGTCTCTCCAAAGTATTCCTTTAAGTTAGTTCCAGCTGGCTATGATTGAAAGTGCTGCCTCTTCAGAGGCATTCCACCTCATGGGACACAAGGAAAAATAGAAGGACAAAAGAGAAAGAGATAAACTTATTAATAATTTCATTCATGCAAGAACAGATCTCCAAAGCCATTTCTGGACTACAAAATGGAAGAGGAACAGAGCTCTCACTGTGAACTCCAAGAGCTCTGCTCACAGAAGTCAGAAGATTGCTTGTCAGCGAGGAACTAACACATGCTTCAGCTGTGAAGACATAGGTTCTTGATTTGCCCCTGGCCTTTGTTGGACTTTGGGCACACCACAAAGGCCTAAATCCCCCCCAAGGTATCCCGTTCAAGAACTTGTGAGCTGATTTTCATGTGGAGCCCAGATGGAGCTGCAGTGGAGCAGCTCCCAGGAATGAAAATTAGCAAACAAAATTGAAAAACAGTGCGATAAGACAGCATCTGAAGGTATTGCAGCAACAGTTGAAGGACATAAAGTCAAGCAGAAGAAACATGTTGGTTGGATTTGACTGCAGTTTTTACTGACAGACTGGGAAGCCCTGTTGCACCACTTCTTTTTGGAAGTGGGGATGATGTCTGGTGAGCTGGCCAGCAACAACTAGTGATTTGGTGAATATTCTCCTGGCAGTAGAAGCAGATGAAGTCTGATCACCTTGGAGCTTAGAAATAAAGGTCATCTGTAACACACCCTTAAAGAGCTACAAATGTGCCTCTAGAAAGTAACTTGAGGGTCACAAAACACCACAGAAGTCAGCTGCCTGAAAACAGGCCAAAGGAGTTGAGTCAGGCTAGATATTGATGACAGTTTTCTGCTCCTCATTAACTCACAGGAACTTAAAGGAACATAGGAAGGATGCCTCAGCTTGAATCATAACACCACACACACACACACACACCGTCTCTGAAGAAAGGGGCCCCAAACGAGGTAGCTCATTTGGCTCAGCTCAGTCTCATACCTTAAATAAGCCAAGACAGAAAGAGCAAATTTGGGAAACACAGCTCAAATAACACTACAGAACATATATCCAGGAAAAAAGGCTGAAGTTTTGTTTATATAGCAAGGTGAGGACAGATACCAGACTGCTGTCTGTGCTCTGACTTGGCCAGAGCAAGTTATCCTCAATCTGGAAACCACATTAGTGCTGTGGTCAAATGATCTATCCTGCCTTTCAGTAAATCTGATTAGTTTAGGCATATTCCCACACAACTGCAGTTGACTTCCAGGACTCAGATACACAGCCATCTTAGAGCACAGGCAGAAAAAGCTGAGATATTCAGACGCCCGTGGTTGTAAGGTTCATCAGTGTAACCTGGGTAGGGCACAGATAAGAAACTGGGTAGATAAAAGGACACATCAGGGGAACAAGCAGAACATTTAAGGGTTATTATGATATTGGTATCTGCAGGCATACAGAGAACCATGTCTTCCAGGGTGAGCTGGCCACAGCCCAGTCTGAAGGCACTCAGCTGGCCAGGGTCTTGCAGATAAAAAATCAATGAGTAGAAACTACAGATGTAGGAAGAGATTCTGGATTTCACAAAGAATGTGAATCGAGAGCAGAAGAGGAAGAGCCACCGGAGTGGAAGCTGACTGCCACGGAAGTCCAACACTGCAAGACAGGAAGAGTTTCATGATAATATTAAGTAACTAGAGAAAGTGAAAGTTCTACTTCTAAAAATAAAGGGAAACTGACAGTAATGCAAAAAAATGAAAGAAACAACCCTGTCAAGTGCCAGTACTTTTAAGGTGGAAAATGGTCATGAAGGGACTATTAAACATATATGGCTGTTGTGTAACTCAGTGTTTCTCTGCTCATTTGAATCACACCTTTGCTTTCTCTCCCCACTGTTAGGACTGTTATTATTGAAAAAGAAAAAAAAATTACAGGCTGTTTCCATGCCCCTTCTAACTCATGCTCTGCATTTAGAAGCTGAGGCGTAAGATGACTTGCTGAGGACCCGACAAACTGGGAAGTCCTATGGGTAAGAAGCCCATAGGCACACTGAAGAGGACTGCCTGTCAGAGAAGGAGGTTCTGGGTCTGTTTGCCTCCCACTCACCATGACATTGAGCTCCATGAAGGAGCACAAGATAGCACAGGGCAGGGATGAAAGTGAGAAGCAACCAGGTCGGGCAAATGCATGCACTGGATGCAGAGCAGTACATACCTGGTTCCTCTCAACTCGCGTTCCCATTTTACCTGGAGGTTCTGAGCGAGGAGTAGATCTGAGCCAACAATGTGAATCATACCTGGGCTGGCTGGCTTCACCTCCCCATTCCCTCTCCTGCCTCACACTCTTTGTCCCCTCCAGTCCATCTTCCCTACCCCACCTCCTGTCATCCCTGCCTCCACCTCCGCATGTCCACTTCATCCTTCACCCTTTATGGGCTTCCTTCTGCAGGCTTCATATACACTGCTTCCTGCTGAGTGCTTCTCCCTACCTGTGCCCATAGATGACTCAAAGTACATTCTCCCCATATTTTATCTAGTCACCCTATCTCTGGGCGTTCTTTTGCCTTTCATCCTTTCTTCTTCCAGACACATCCCATCAGAGAACCTCTCATGCAAAAACTGTTGGCCAAGCACAAATCCAGCTTCAGAATGCATGTAAACTATGAAAGCAAAGCTTGGAAACCTCTGCAGTGGGTGTTCAGCCACTGAGCATGTACTAGAAGCTGTGAAATATATGAGAATAGTGGCTATTGGCTCCAAGGCAAGAGGTTTTTGATTATATTGGTTATGATATGAAAAGGTCCAAAACCCTACAGCACTCATGTGGAGACAGCAATGTGGAACAGGATCCCATCCCAAGCTGATTTTGAAAATTGGACCTTTAGAAGTTAGATAGGAACTTACAGAGCTTTAAAAGAGGATGGTTTAGGTTTCATTAGTCAGCATGTAGTCAATGGCAGGAAATATATCTTACAAATTCCACCTGTTGAAAGATGCGATCTAGAGAAATTATCGTCTCCTTTTCAGTAGATAAGCTGTCCTGTTTTTATTGTATCAGCTATATATTAAGAAGTCATTTAGTCCAATGTAAGATGGAGTGTAGATGAGATCTGTCTTGACACTGATGGTTCCTAGGAAATCATAATTTCTAGAGTTCTTGTGAATCCAATACAGGAACTGACCCTTGCTCATTTAGTTAATTTTTTTTTAAAATGGCACTTAGTGCCACATAGAGGGGCCTATTCCCACAAAATGTGAGCCAGTGATACCAACAATGGCTTGGAGCGGTAGAAAACCGGAAGAGGGATGGGAGTAATAGCTCCCACCGTTGCTACTGGACTTGTTCCAGTACTGCACTAAACACAGCAGCATTACATGTTTGCACTAAAGGGCTTTCTGGATAAGAGAGAGAAATTGTTTTCTTAATCCAGGAAAGATATTTCTGTGTACAATAAAAAACTTACAGGGGATACGAGATATAAGACAGTGTCACCATTTTTTAAGGCCAGCTGTTACAGGATATGAGGAAGGGGAATTTGCTTATTGCAACTTTTCACAGTAAATTGAAGCAAATACATTTTCTTCTGTTTGCTAAGCACAGGTAAGTGATCAGGTTGCAGTGTTACATTACAGTTCAGTCAATCTGCTATCTAAGGAACTAACAGGAGCAGCACTGTTTCCACTCCCCTATAGCTGGGCTGCTTCCCTTCTGCTGGCTCACATATGCCTGACTTTGTAGTTCAGGGAGTGAAATCAGCAGTAAACTAACCCTACAAAAGTAGTCATTATTGCTCTTCCCATTTATTTCTCTGAAGTAGTTTATCAGCAGTCCAGGAAAGAGATGGGTCAGGAACACAGCCTGCGGAGCACTGGACTAGATCTGCTGTGGCTGTTATTATGGCTTAGTGAATACACAGCTACTCATTAGGATGTTGCAATTCAAGCGTGCCACTCAGCTATAACTTGCAATTAAGGAAATGTATCCACTACTGCAAACAAAGACATCCAAAATACTGCAGCAGCATCAGTCTGGTTTTCCACACCAGACTCAGTGTGGGTGTGGCAAGTGAAAATAAGTCCCTAAATAAGTGGAGGAAAACGGCTTTAATTTATGTGGTAACTTTAAATGTTAGTTTCAGGTTTGTGCAATGCACTAGACACAACTGAAAGTCCTTTGAAGACATTACTACAAAGCATCTATCAGTGCTTTTGCTATACTTCAATAATATCCTGATATATGCTAATATCTTGGAAGAAGTGGGACATTGATGCTCTTTGAATGTACATATGAAATGAAAACCAAATAACTGCAGGTTGTCTCAAAATAGGGTGATTGGACTGGTCCCATGATAAGCAAGAAGGGAATTTCCTTCAACAAAAGAATGGAGGCTTTACAGAATTAGCCAAGTCTATAGGCAATCACATAGGGGATTTTTGCATTTGGCTGTTATTACAGCATGTTTAGTTGTGCGTTGGTCAATATTGCAAAACTATTGCATAGTTTGGAGAGAAAAAGAAAATATTTCAATGGTCAGCAGAGTGAAATGAATACTTGGGAATTCATTGGGATATGAATGGAACTGAATCTTTCAGTTGGGAAAGATTCTCATACCTTCTTCTTTCAGGATTGACCTACCAATGTTTAAAATGCCTTGTGAAAAAGAAAAAAAAAAACAACTTTATTTTTGCAGCTGTAATGTCACAAGGACAGTATTGTCTGGTAGCTTAGTAATGCAGAACTCTCTAAAAAAGGCACCACCCGAGTGGAACTCCTTCCAGTGCGTTACACGTATAGGGTGGTCCAGTCACTATTTGAGAGAACGGGAAGAGCTGGTCTCAGGTGGAGCACAAATTTTGTAATCAGAAGAGACAATGTTTACCTGAAGTAGTGTATTAGGAACAGGACTCTTAAAGATCAGCTTGGGAGTCAATCAGAAAAGCTACCAGCAATTTTCTCACTACACAAATGCAAACAGGTAGACCTGAGCCAGAGTATGGAAATACTATTAGGGATTATTTGCAAACATTGCCATAAGCAGGAATGTCTTAATGGTAAGCATTTAGGCTAAGTTGAGTAGGCTCCCTCTAAAACAAGTATCCAAGCAGAATGCAACATGCTTGGAAAGTACCTGTCTCTCTGCTGTGGCCATCATAGACTACTACCTTTGAATGTACACTTTACTTTCAGACAGTTGATTTAAGTGACATGTCTGCTATGTTCACCATTCAAGCTTTCCTGTAAAACAGCCCCAAAGTGATCAGGACCATGGCTGGTCACATTCTCTTTGGATTTCCATCGCTGCAGCCAACAGGAGAAGATATACTGCAAGAGATTTAGTGTCTGTGCAGCCAAAACAGGATCTTATCATTGAAAGCATCCAGCTTCAGTACAGCTATTGTTGCTTCAGGACCTCATATGAACTTGTCATTGGAGGTGGTGTCTTAGCTACACTTAGGTTTTCAGATCCTGCCACACCTGTATAATTTTAATTCATTTTCAGTCTGAGGACGTATTCAAAAAGCTGATCTTAAGACTTTGCTGCAATAAAAAGCACACTGTACAAATCAACCTTTCCTACAGAAAAGACTTTTCCATTGGAGGAAAGTGAAGAGAGTAATGTTATGAAGCGCTCTCAGTTGAATGTCCAAATGTCTTGTTTCTGGCTGCAGTCTGAAGGGTATTAAAGGAAAAGCAGATGTCTGAATAGATCAGTGCTTCTATTTCACAGCCAAAGCAAGTAACTAAATGCTTTAGGAAAGCTGCCTTGCCGCCTCTGCTTTTGGAGCTGTAGCACTGCTTGGAATAAGATAGTTGGACTCGATGATCTTAGAGGTCTTTTCCAACCTCAATGATTCTATGATTCTATGATTCTAAGAAAATATCTAATAGATGTGCAGTTTACACAATGAAGCTTTGATATCAAAGGAGCTAAGCAGAATTTGTCCTCTTCAGGGCACCTCAAAAACCTTGTGTTTCAACACAGCAGATGTCTCTTACACCATATTCGTCTCCTGTAAATTGCTCTTTGAAAGTCTTGAAACAAAAAAACCATTCAGATGGAAAATATTTTTTTATTGATCAACTTCTTGTTCAAGACCCTCACTCCCCACCCATATTCCTGATCCCACATGAGCAATTCCACATGGTTTCAGGATTTGCTATTAATCACCTTTTAGTTGACTTTATTTCCTTGTTACACAACAGGAAGTATGGATGTTTGACAGGAGTATTCAGTGAAATAAAGGCCAAATGTTTGATAATCAGTACAGTGTGTAATATTATTTTCAACAATTGAGTATAAATACTGATATAATGGAAAAAAAATACTTCAATTCTTTCCACTAAACTGTTTCCTTCTAGGCTAGATTTCCACATGACAGTTTTAAATAGCTATCAAACCAAAGACATGTACCTCCTCAGACAAATAAGAAAGTTATCTCCAAGTCAAATACAAATGCAAACACAGAAAGCAGTTGTTAGATATATTTAAGGAATATGGTCTGTCATGGTGAGATCATCAGAATGGCATCAGAAAACAAAGGAAATTACAAAGAAAGATAACATAACAAAGCTGAGAAAACTTCCTCCATTCTTCATTTCCCAAAAACTTTTGCTTATGGTTTAAAAACAAAGGTTACAAATAAGAAAATCTGAAATACTTGTTCTATAGGTACACAAGGTACTATGAGAGTACT
The DNA here is from genome assembly GCF_965638725.1 of Aptenodytes patagonicus. NCBI lineage: Eukaryota > Metazoa > Chordata > Aves > Sphenisciformes > Spheniscidae > Aptenodytes > Aptenodytes patagonicus. The sequence continues at coordinate 22,137,677 of NC_134949.1, forward strand.
CATTTATAGCATATTGTATATAAAATATTAATTTAGAAGGAAAATATGAACCTGATCCTCTAACTAAGTGACCTAAGGCATTTTTTGTTTTGAAATACTGAGAAATGAGGAATCATAATCCAGCTTCTTTTGGACATGTTAGAATAGGCTTAACTTGCTAAATTCTTCACTCATGAGAATAATCTCACAGTAATTAGCAGAAACTACTAACATGAGAGATGACCAGTTAGACAAGATTTGCAAGTTACACCAAAATACAACTTGATGTTGAGAAGATACTAAGGACCTTGAAAATGTGTTGTTAAATTCAATGCAAGGAATGCACACTCTTCATTCTAGGGGAAAAACAGAAGAGGAAAGAATATTGGCTTTTTTTCTCTGAAGTGTGAGAGAGTTCATTGCATTAATATATAGTTGGAGTTAAATAAGAAACCTAACCATTTGTCTACAGCTTATGGACTTGACTGTCACAGTCCAAACAGCACTCATATGAACAAATGAACAAAACCAAGATACTTTATTCTGAATGGTATCTTCTGACAAGGGAAAAGCCAAAGACTGCCTCAAAGCAAAGATGGCAGCCCCTTCTCAACCACATGACTTGCATAACTTCTGCAAGGCTGCATATTTTTCTCATCTTTGAACAAGGGCTTTTCAGAGCGTCTCTACTCTCTCTGGAGTTCTAGGTTGCTCCCACTATCCTAGGTTGCCTCTGAAAGCGTATCCTTAAAGGAAGAGCTTTTTAAGAGCTCAGCATCTATCAAATCATACATTCACGGGCTGCATTAATTACTGATTTGTTTACAACCTAGGAATAGGTGTTTTGCAAAGGGCTGTGGGAATGAAAAGAAGCACTGGAACAGCTGAGCAGACACATCTGGTGACTGAGAGCACAGAGGGGACTGATCTGCCTGCCAATGTCAGGGAGAAAGCAGGGGGCAGGTGCTAATAATGTGAATGTCACGCTCAGCAAATCTGAGATTGTTCCAGAGCTCTTGAAGGCTGTCTTGTTACTTTACAAACTTCTCACTTCCAGTGGTTATTTGTCTCCCTTCGTCCTCTCTCTTTGGCAGCAAGGCAGCTACCTCTGATGCCAAACTGCACTGTGGTGCAACAGAGAGAGAGCAAGAGGAGAGAGAGCACAGGAGCAAGCGATGTCTTCGGTGGGGACAAGGAAAGGGGAGAGAGGAACCTGATATTCCTGCTGGCTAGTACAGAATTCACTCAGACATTGCTTCTGTTCTTTAGAGAGGCCAAAGATATGTTTTCAGGATTAACAACTCTATCAACTCTCAAAGATGTTTTAAACTATACATTGGATGGATACCTGTGTGTCATGGCCTTTGCTGGGTTTCCATCACCGTATGTCTGACCACGAAAATCTGAAGAAACAAATTCAAATGTAGGTTGCCATTTTGTTTTCATTATGGTTCACGTATTTATTCTCAAATTAACTGATTTGGGTTATTGTTTCATTCAGAATAGATAAGTTTCTTTTTTAATAGGTGAAATAATGTCTCAAAATGTTTGGCTTCATTAAATGGAATCCAGAAAAGCGGCCAAAGAAAAAAATAAAATTTAAAAAGAACACAAAGTTTTGTCTCTAAGTCAATGCTATTAAATGCAAAAAAAAAAAAAAAGGATTTTCCCATTTCCATCCTCTGTAGAGCAAATAAGGCTAAGCCATTCTAATTCCAAAGCATAGCTACTGATAGAAAAATGCAATGCAATGCATTCCACATGCCAGAAAACTCTTCTTGCAGCTGGAAAAAGAGTAGCCTTCATGATGGTTAGCTACATTGATTTTTTTATAGTAGATACTGTCACCACTGGAATCTTGGTTTTGAGTAACAAAATGCATGTTAATAACATCATGGCTCTTTTGGACACACTGACGCTGCTTGGTACCTTTAACAGTGATAGTTAACAATGTAAATTTCTATTTTACAAAGATGTATGCAGTCAATATTTTCACTACTTTCACTATGCCATTGTAAGATTATTTCTCATTTAGTTTGACATTCTGTATAATCCATATTGTCACAAATTATGGACAAATCTGAGGTTTAATATTCCTTTCACCTTTATGTGGATTGTTTTTCTTAACATCTTAGGTTCGATCACAATAGCATCCCAGTGTAAGAATTATCACCCTCGGTGACATTGTCTTTAAGAAACTTTCATCATCTCCTGATTTTGAAAAGCTAGTGCTTGAGAAAATATCTTTCTTCTAGAAAATAAGCATTTAAGAATATGAAAGTCCTTAGTAGCAATCCTATTATTGTTACATTAAAAATCTTACACTTGACAAGCAGTTAATGGCTCCTGATGAGTCATTAAGAACACAGGAATTACAGCAATGAGTTGAACCCACCTAGTTCAGTGTCCCATCTCTGACACTGACCTGTACCATCTGTCTCAGAGGGAGGTTTTGGGAACCCCCTCCTGGTCAGTTGGCAGAGATGGACTTACGCATCCGCTAAAGTGGACCACATTATCCCAAAAATATAAAGTATGGCAGAATCCATGAAGCATGAGGTTAATATCCTCTATACAACAAACATAGTGATCACGTATTACAGTTCTGATATTCTTGATATGCGCACGGTTTCTCAGATTTTTTTCTGAATCTCCACAAATTCTTGATCAGAAGAAAAACTTGTGACAAGAAGTTCCACATTTAAATCAGATACTGTGCCCAAAATGTTGTTTACTCAGTTTTCGGTGTTCCACCACTTTCATTTAATACACAGACCCATTCTCTCCTACCATAAGGCAGAGGGAAATTCCCAGACTGCCATCTCTGGAGCCTTTCATTATTTTACATGCTTTCATCATAACTTTCACATTTGTTAGAAGGAAAATATGAATAAGGAAAATGCATCCAGACTACGTGAATCGCAACAGTCGATTTAATTGATTCACCTTGAGTGGGCTTGTTATGAGTTTTTAAGTGGAGAAGAAACCTGAACTAGCATTTATGCAAGTGCTTGCACAGAGAACTACATTTTGACTACAAATTCAAGCCCCCTCCTTTTTAGTATCAGGCTTCCAAATCTGAAGCTATAGTTAACTGACAGGTATTTTTAGACAACAGAGAAAATCGGTCATAGGAATCACTATGTTTACAATGAACTGGGAGGGGAGGTTGTTTGTTTGGGTGGGTTTAGGGAGGTGTTTTTGGCAATGCTCAGATTGAGCCTTCTCTCAGCTTGACTCTTTTTAGACTTTTTAGTTCTAAACTAGTCAATCCACTCCTGTGCTCTTCACCGTAAACCCCACAGCCTTAGTTCACTCTGAACTCACTAACTTCTACAAGACCTTACTTTCAGGGCTTGGAGATTTCGGAATATTCTGACTGCATGAGCGTATCTGAGTACACCTCAAACCATAATAATATCCTCGCCGTACTTCCGCAGTGGAGGGAAGTACTACTGTCCCATTTGCAGAGGGGCGGAATTAACAGTAGGGCTATGCTGCAGTCACTACAATGACAGCACTGTGTGCCTACTTGCCAAGGATTGTTTTTAACTAGTTACCTCATGTACTGACAGCAAGGTAAATATAGGTGTGGCATGCAGAACTTGGCACAGGATGGAAAATTCACCCAGGAAGCAGAGAAAACAGAGAGCCACACAAGTTGCCCTTGCAGTAGCTAATTAAAAGCTAGTTGAGGTATATGAGTCCATTGTCTATAAAGGAAGCTGAGCATATCTATCTCACATGCAGACATCTACATTCAGTCAGGTGAATCCCACCTCAGTTTCCCAATGAAAACACACTTCACCTGAGATGCTGTGTTCTATACAGTCAAGACCTAATTCTTCTTTTGTTATCATTCATACTTACCACAGTGGATATCACAGATCTGCAGTGGAACTGAATAATCTACATCTGTCCTCCAGCCCTTTTAAAAGAAAGAATTGAGGCTTATTCCCCTTTCAGCAGAACTGTTACTAAACACTTGTGTTGACAAAATGAGATTGCTTTATTAGTTTACTCAAGTGACTGCATTTTTTAATCTGTTTTTAAATAAATGCATATGGAGACTGCTGATCTAGTGTATATTTAGTGAGTTGCAATCATTTTTAGGTTTCTAAATGATAAAGCTAATCAGATTTTTTTGGGGGGAGGGGGAGAACTGTATTCTGACAGATAATGTCTTATTTACAAAATAAATGATTTATGCAGGAAAACATCAATTTTACCACCAAATCTGATTTTTCACTAGGGAAGGAAGAACAACTCTCATTACCCAGAAGGCTCTTGCCAATCTCACTTTCATCTTGCCCCTTTCTTCCTAGCAGCAGAAAGTGAAGCTGACAAGGACCTTCCAGGGCACCTGCTGGAACCTCGCGGCTCCAGCTGTCAGTCTCTCTTGTCCCGGTGCCTGCTGAGAACATTAACTCCAGAGAGGAATAAACCTATCAGCTTCATGCTCATTTTCTATTAATGTTGTCTTAATAAAGTTCAGCTACGGAAATAGTGTGCAAAAATGTCAGAAATAATTTGCTCAGATCTGCTTTCAGGAGTGCTAATTCTAGCATACTATGCACTTAACTGTGCTGTTTGCTATATGCCTAACCTTTTCCAGCTAATGTCAATTTTTGAAAAATTCATCTATGATTTACTTGGGTCCTTTGATACCCTGGAACTTTTTATTACAAAGGAACATATAAAGACAGGATTAGCAATTTCCTGATGATATCCCTTTATCTGCCACTGAAAAAGGAGCAAGATCATGGAGAGCAACTTCTCTGTTAATTAATGTCATCTCAACAAGAGGTAGTGGCAGCACATCAAGCTATAAATAATGCTCTTTGCCAACTCCATTCGCATAGTAATCAGATTTGGCTGGGAAGAGAAAGCAGCGGGAGTGCCTGCTGGTTTAGTTTTGGGGGGGGTTTTATGATTTGTTGATTTTGTATATAGTACCTGGCAAAATCAAGACACATACCTGAATGCAAATTGTTGACCCACACATTTCCTGTGACATAGTGATTAATACAGAATCTCCCTAATGAAAAGAAAAAAATTGAAAACTATTATTTTCCATACCCTGGAACAATGAAAATGTATTCTATCTCTCCAGCTCTTGGGTTTGTTTGCCAGTAATGCTACACGTTCTACTGTGTCAGAAAATTAATAAAGTATGTATTCATTATGGAAGGTTATTTATTTTCAGAGATATCCCCGGATCTCAGTGACCATAAGCTGCTGGTGTAGTTTTGCCAAGCACAGTTTGGGCAGCACAGGAAGAGGGCTAACGTTCCTGAATTTTATGAAGCATCATAAGGCAGGACACCCTCCCCACTGTGGCTGCTCACACCATGTTAGCCAATGAGCATCTTCACTTCTTTTCCCTGGTGTACATGAGTTGAAGGAATGACCCTTTCTTCACAGTTCTTCTGGATTTCCCATCACATTGTATGCTAAGAACAAGTTCAGCCTTAGGGTAAAATTGTCCTAAATTACTGTTCCGATGCTTAATGCTTGGTTGTTTATGGTTTGTCCTCAAAATAATTTTAGTTACTCCACTAATAGCTATGAAACCTACACCACTCTCTTTAGTGTGGCAAACTCCTAAAGTAATTTGGGGCAAATTAGGTGAATATGTTCTTTTTCGAGCACAACTGAACAGGGATTACTAGGTAGGGAATGAGCATTGGTTTCTGGGAACACAGAGCAAAGTCATGATGAAAACTTTGTGTATATTGTTCATGGTGTTGAGACAGGAACTGTACGTAATTTATGTGGGCTCCCATTCTGTCACAGTAGCAGAGGACATGACAGCTTTGTACCAGAGGGAAGAAAACAGCATTTTTAAATGCATCAGTGCCCTTCATGAAACACACACTTCAATACCTAGCTGTGATTTATTGGTGCTCCACCATTACCCTTCTCACTTAGCAATTCACACAGGGCACCTTTAAAACCAGAAAGTCTAAACTACACAGATTTCATGTGAAATAAGCTGGTTGAAGGGAAGTGCTACTGTAAGTGTTCACTGAACATCGTGTTTGACAACTCTTCTACTGTACTGATGTCCCTCTCTGCTGGTAATACAGCATTTCCCCAGATACCTTGCCCCATTAGGACAGACCTTTGATAGCACCACCAATGCCCTCTGTGGTCTGTGTTGATTAGGATAGCTGTTTTTTCCCAGGCCTTTCCCCATGATTATTCAGCTCTGGGATCTCCTGCAGGAGCAGTTATCTTGTTCCATTTAAGCATGTCCTCAGCTTGAGCAGCAAAGCTGAGTTGCATTCAGCACCAGAGATGTAATAAAGACCTAAGCTGATTCATTAGAAAGTAAATTCAGCTTTCAGTGTCCACCCCTTTGAGTTTAAGAAGTTCTCATTCATAGCTACCCGCTTGTCAGCTACCCCCTGGTATGTGCACCCTGCACACTGAAAGCATCAGAGGTACTTGAAAAAGTCACAGTTGCAGCATGTACCTGCATACAGTGGCAAAGAAAGAAGTATAGATGAAACATATCCTAAAAAAGAGGACAGGTGTAGGAGCTACAGCATGCTTGTGTCTTCTAAAGCACATCCCCCTACAGTGGAGTGAAGTCAATGGGCACAGTCAGGAATAACAGTAGAAATTACAACATCTGGATTTCTCAGCTTTCTCAAAATCCATCATATGACATCTCATATACCTGGTCAGTAGAGCAGACAGCAGGAGCACACATTTAGGGGTGAACATAAGACTACTGAGGAGCTAGCTGCTGAACCAGCAGAATGCCTTTCAGCATGGTGGTCCTAGTAGCTCCTAGGACCTATCCTGCTAATATTCTCCTATTTGAAAAATAATGCTATGGCCACTCTTCTGCTCTTTGACCCCACTTTCCAGATGTACCTCTCAGTAGATCACAGGTCAGGCCAACAAGGTAACTCTGGTAGGCAGGGTTGAAGGGCAAGGGCAAGCCACAGTGCTGCACTGAAAATGTATGAGATACAGGCTTAATTGCAAGAGAGGAATGAGGCTCCCATTTCATGACTAGCTGCTGCCTGAGACAGAAATCTCACCCTCCCATAATCTTTTCCCTCTCTCCCCCACTTTGCTGGAAGAAGCAGTTGTGTATTCACACAGTCAGCCAGCTCAAAAAGCTAATTTGGCTGAAAACGTACCTTTTTCGTGTGTTGAGTTTGTTTTGGCAGCTGTGAGATTTAGAGTGGCTCAAGATTACCATGGATTTATGCCTCAAGTCTTACATTTCATGATGTGAGATTTGCTAGGCCAGCTGTATCAGTGACCCATATATGAAATACTAACACTAACATTTGCTATATACATAATAGAAATACTACACCACAAAAATGATGTTAAAAGAATATTAAGGTTCCACTCAATAGTCACTTTCTTTGATGTGACTCATTTGACTTCAGGATCCTTATTTATTTCTTGCTTCAGTGTGAGATCAGAATTAGAACTACATGCTTTAAAAATGTTCCAGTAATTGTTCCAATATGTACATGCATAGGTTTATTAATGCTTTCAAGCTGCAGAGCGATAAATGGAATAATAAATGAATGCAGTTAGATATGTTTAAAAGTCTTACAATGTTTAAGAAATAATATATACAAACCACAGAGACTGAATGGTGCATCCCAACAGATTCACATGAGGCCAGCTGCGTCCTGTTACACACAAGCACTGAGAACTGTGCCTTGGTTTGGGATGTGAAGAAAACTTGTATTTGTTCTGCAACTGCAGCAGTTCTCATTTTCCAAGCTGATATTAGAGGAAAAGACTTACTTTTAGATGTGCAAGGACCATATATTATATTCTAAATTGTTATATTTAAAATAAATGTCTTTTTAATTACTTAAGTGCCGTCAAATGATATGCAAGTAATTATTTTGATTCCCACAAGTTACTTTTTATACTGATAAACACTTGATCTATTGGGGATACATAGAAGTAGCAAGCTGACAAATCTCTTTGCCATAATTTACAAGCTACAGTGATGTGAACACATCTCACTTGCTTACTGGAGAAGGCTCATATCTAGTGACTGATTTAAATATTTTTCACAATTTAATATTATGTAATTAAAAAAATATATTTACCTGGAAAGTCTCCACGAGCAAATGGACATTTAACCCAAGAGCCTTGCTTTGTTGTAAACTGAAAGCAGAGAAATCTGTTAGGAAAACTGATTTTTCAATTTCAATCTGTGGCTACAGATTGAACTAGAGATGATCAGTGTATTCCAGAAAGTTGCAGAAGGTGAAATTCACAGCTTTCCTGGTCTATGGTATCTTCCAACCCTTGACTTAAATTAGGTCCCCCAATTCTTCAGATATTTATGCACATGCTTATTTTACAGAAACATGTAGTTCCGCTGACTTAAAAGTAATCTAAAAGAAAACAATAATATGCCTATATTAACCTTATGTGGCATTCTTTTCTCAATTAGAATAAAAAAAAGGTACTCCAGTAAATGTAGGGTATTGATCATTTTTATTACCAAATATTTAATATGGAAAACTTTATACGTTAAGTTTAGTGCATTCTTCAGAGTTTGCATTGACCTAAAACATTTTTTCCCTGCTTTTCTTAAGCAGAGAAAACAGAGGACACAATTTGACCTGTGTCCTATCATTGCTGCTGCACTTCCAAAGAACCTCCTTTTAATCTAACCTCTCAGATTTCTTTCATTCTTACTTCCCATTCATCAGAGCTATGAAACAAAACATTGATCCTAAAGAACATTAGCAACTCATTTTTTTAGAGCTGACAGAAAGAGGGCAGTTAATAGGTGTTTTACAAAGAAATCCCTTTACCTTCATGCAAAGTCTTGGGTGAGTGTCCACACGAGAATATTTAACCTGCTTGAAAAGAGATCACTCAGAATTAGCTAGTTTCATTAACTAATTGCACAAAATCAATTACCCAAAATTTTCATAGTTTGATTACTGAGAAAGGAACTGGTTTGTTTACTTTATATGCATTCTAGGAAGTTAATCACATAAAATATTAAGAATAGAAACAACCACTACTTTGGATTACTGAATAATTTGCTTCTTTTTATCTGTAACATGTAGCATTTTTTACAGTCAGTCTGACCCATTAGAGCTAAATTAATTGATTCTATGGTGGCTCGTGTGCAAAATTCTGATTACACAGTCTTCTGGTTTCAGACCGTTATTTACCACTCATCAACAACTCAGCAGAACATTTAAACATATACCCAAAAGTGTTATTCCACCTTCAGTTCAGAATTTTTTCAATTTTCCATATCCCTATTCCAGAAAAGACTTAAAGGTAGACTGAATTTTAGACATCCACTTAAGTGACCTACAAAATGTTGCTTTCTTGATTAACAGCTGTTTACCCAAGGGCTTCAGCATAAAAAGCCTTGTTTCATGTAATCAATTACTACCCATGTAAGTGATCTTACTTAAATAAACACCATTGCTCAAGTGACTGAGCACAATGGATCCTACACACAACACATGGCATCATGACCAAAGTAACACCTCTTTCCTGTAACTTTTTTGAGAAGAACATAATGGATGCGCTCAGGTATGTCTACAATAGGATCACAGAAGATAGTTCTGTAAGAGTCCACTCAGATACAGAGACAGCATTGCCACTGACAGAGAAAGCCCCACCCTAATTAGAGAGAAGAGTTATGTAGCTCTTGGGCCTAAGTCAGTACATGTGCATGGTATTAGAGTGTGCAGCATTGTGAGAATTTACTGGGGGAGTTGGCACTATGCGAGGAATCTCTGCAGCAGTCTCCAGCACACTATAGAGATGTTCTTCAGGTTTACAGTACAAGAAATGAACCAAATTCAATATCAAACCTTTTAGGATGAATTAGAAAAAAAGGGAAAATTCATCCTGTCCATGAATATTAATAAATACAGAAAAACATTCATCATCTGTAATAAACGAATCTTGGATTGTGTTCTGGGTAATAGATATGACCATTAACAGCCAAACCTCATTTTAGGCTTCTTTCTTTTTTTTTCTTTCCTATTTTTTTTTCTTTTCTTTTTCTTTCCTGCAAGCAATGAGTTGTGCTTGTTGTCAGCAGATGATGAATCCTGCAGGGACCACTCAGATATATAAAATTAAATATATTTGTTTTTGCAAGATCAAGGCTTTGTTGAAACCCATGAAATGGTGAATCTGAACAATCACTAAACACTTGGCCAGGAGTTCCTAATCAAAAGAGCATTCAACAGTCTTGAGTCAGTCCCCCCCAGTCATGTCATCAGAATAATACTCATAAAGTTTCAAAAATTAAGAATTTGTTTTTGATTTTATTTGCCTTTTCAGTTGTTACCTCAAGTTTACTGGCTTCTCTCCACAATCAGGAAAGCCTGAAACCTACTTTTCAAGATGAAAGCCAGAATTCTAACCAACCTCATAAATCCAGTGCATTCAGCACCATAAGACTTCAGATTGAAGCATTAAGCAGTTCAAGATACATGCAATGAAAACTCTTTTCAACTTTAGAACATAAGGGCTAGAAGAACTGAGGAACCCAATATTTCAACACCCACAATTTCAAGACATTGGACCAGTTTGAGGAAGGCACTTCAAAGAGATCTGAATAGAGTACAAAACAATCATACCCTACCAAGGTACCGTTATGTCTCCAGTAAGATTGAAAGAGATTTACCTTCACCTCACTTACATTTTAGGTGTTTAAATGTTAAATATCCAAATGTGATCTAATCACAATAGACTCTTGTCATAGTCAGTGAAGAGAAAGAGGTACCTTCAGGAGAAATCCTTCCGACCTTTCTTACATGCCTACCTTCAGATGAGAAAAGTTGTCCTCTCAATATCTCTGTTTCATTTACTTACTTTAAAGGCCATCTGAGATTAATAGCGTAGGCTTAAACACCTATCTTTTAGACAGCAAAGTCAGGGCAGATGAATCATGCCTTTACTATAAATGAAAAGCAGACCCTATTTACACCAAATAATTTAGCAAACATTACTAGCTTCACAGTCATCTCCACTTTTTATTTCTTAATAGTGAGTCAGTCAACATGAGCTCTTTGAATAAGTCATGCGGTTAGTGTACAAGAACAGACTGTGATTATGAATAGTTTTAAGTATCAGAGAAGAGAGGAATTTGCAAGTGCTCTTATTCCCAAACCTAGCTTTTCACATTATGCCTTTGGTCATGGCCTTCAATCTCACAGTTTGAATAAATCTGCATAGCTCTTACTTTCTCAGGAGAATTTTTGGAAGAGTTTTGTATATCTTCACAGTGGTCGTTAGACTTCATTAACCTGCACAGGTTAACCATGACAAGCACAGGACAGGCTGGTTCCCAAGCTAGGGTTTGTGTCACTGGGTTGTAAACAATATTATCCCATAGCACCTTCGTATCTGTGCACAAAGAGTGGAAACATTATTCAAGATGTCTAAAAATGAATCAAAATTGTTCATAAATCTGTGCTTAAAACCAAAAGCATTGCTTTTCCATTTCCTTGTCATTTTCACCAATCAGAACTGCAGTGTTTCACATTGTAACAGTGTAAAACTTGAATTCATCCCACCAAAGTGTTGGCGTTTACCAGAGGTACCTAACCTGAGAGCTTAGTCTTACCAGTCTCCCACTTAGGGTGATAGATAGGCATCACCAGGGAATGACGCCTCGGTTCTTAAGTAGGCTGCACTGGAAGAGCATTCTCTGCCCATCAATCACAAGGGGAGTGTAACACAAGTAAATTGCTAACCAAGGACCTTCAGTTAACTGTGTATGATAAATTGGAATGAATCCATACATTAGTGACTAGAGGTCGTGGTATTGGAGACTCAGACTGTGTGTGTCTTGTGTAGGACTTACATGCACACAATGTATATGTAAGAAGATAAATTCAAGCCTTTAGCCGAGTATCAAGAACTCCAATCCCAAACAAAGCTGTGCAAGTAATTCACAATAAATAATTTTTCTACAGCATTTATATAAATCTTCTTTCTATGTATACTGGGCACACCATAATTTCAGAGCTAGTCAACATATATTTGGGGATATCTTAAATAGGCACTATTATAAAATAAAAGCTCTCTTATTTATTTGATTGGTCAAATTAGTGACTTCGTACTGACTTTCTTTTCCATTTAGCTGCATGTGGATGAAAGAATTTCCAGCAAGAAATTCAAACTGATATTTCAGTTCATACTTCAAGAAGTAATTTGAAAAGTTTTACATTTGCCTAATAGTCAGAAGTAGGAAAAAATTACATTTCTGCAACTATTTGTGAAGCAAAAACTTGAAAACGTGGCCAGATGGATGTTGAAGAGGAGTGAACAAACAATACCCATCACTAGAAAATGTAGCAAAGTGAAGAAGCACAGTCTACATAAAACAGTGGAAACAGCAGGTGTCCAAATTCAACTCCCATCAAGCATAACAACAATTCCTATTGGCATTGCTTCTCTCAGAAATGTCCTGAAATCAAACCTTTTGATATTTTCTAATAGAAACCTTCCAGATCCTTTAATTCTGCCAAGCCTCTTCCTGTCTTAACTTTGTGTCCCAATGTGCGTACATCAAAAAACTGAAACTTTCTATGAAGTGGAAATTTTTATTCTGTTTTAAAAAAATGCTGGACATCTTTATTCTTTTTAAAAAGTGCTGGTTTTAATAAATGGACATGGACTATAAAGCTAATGTTTAGAGAATATTTAACCTGACTGCAAAGCCCTGAGTCCCAACAGTTCTGACAGTTTTCACAGCTACGTTTTGAATGTCATAGGAGTCTGTAATAATGTAGATATAATGTAAGTGTAATCCTAATAATTAAGAGAATAGCACCACAATTAAGACTTCTCAGGTTTGTTTCCAGGCCTGCTCATTGACTTATTACCTGAGTTTTCTTCTGTTTTATTCCTTTGTGGCATCTACTTATTTACGTCATAATAAAGATGCTCATTCATCTTCAGTCTCATATAATAACACTGTTTAGTAACCAATAGACATTCTTTTTTCCTTTTTTTCTTCTCTTAGTTACATTAACCCAAAAGAGTTATTACATAGAGGAGCTTTTTTCTGATACACAACTATTAATTACCTCCTACCACAGAACTAAATCTATAATCCCAACTTTATTACATCAATGATAAATGAGCAAAAAAAAGAACCCATCTACTTTAGATATTCCAGCAAACAGACCTGTCAGTTATGAAAAAGAAGGATTTAAAAAGAAAACAATGTGGCTCAAAAGCTGGAACTCCTTATATACTTAAATAGCTGGGTGCTAGAGTCTGAAAAATTGCTTGAGATTCCTGCAAGGAGGATAGTTGAGTAAAGGAAAAGTATAGCTGCAAAACAGTATTTTGCATATTCACTTCCTTATAAAAGCTATAAGTTAAGTTTTCAATTGTAATTGTCCATTGGAACTTCCTAAATGGACAGAAATAAGCTTCAAGACCTTCAATGTGCCAAAGCATATACTGCCTTTCCTCTGACTACGTAAAGCTTTGTAACCTATGCTTCAGCTATCCCCATAGTCCTGATTCAATGGCATCAGAGAGGAGAATGACTGCAGTAGGAGGGGAAGGAAAAGAAGCAGAATACAGAAGGAAGGAAGGAATCATGGGATTCATGAGCCCAATTTCATGCACTTGCAAAGCATAACCATTCCAAGCACAGGAAACAGGTAGAGATAGGAGAACATTTGGAAGAAAACAACCTGTGCCCCATGAGACCCAGCCTCAGGCTGAACAGCTAGTAAGAATAGAGGCTAGGATTTCATACTGCAGATGGCAAACAGGCTTTGCTTTGGTGACCTTAAAGCCAGATCTGACTACATGACATAGACATAGCTACAGACAGAGCGTGACTATTCCTGTAAGTGCTCTCTATTGCATAAATAGAGAAAAAAAAATACCCTTTTTATTTAGTCAAACTGCACTCCATTGCTACGAAGGAATGGTAGTGTCACAAACACTATATTCTGCCACAATAAAATAAATCAGAAATGAAGGCTGGGCTAACTAAAGAAGAAATTGCTTCCATTTTAACACAAACATATCAGCCCTGAAAGAATGTGAAGGGATTGCAGTGAATGTCTATGCAGTTTAATGGAGTTTGGATGCACTGTTATGGGTTGGTGTTTTTATTCTTTCTCTTTTTTTTTTTTAAATCAAATACTAAAATCCCTTAATGGGCTTCTTAGCATAGTCTGGAGAAAAAATATTGTTGTACTTATGTTGGACTGAACACAATAAAAAACTTTTTCAGGCTACGCTTTTTTCTATCTGCCTGGTAAAGCTTTCACTAAAGACCTATATAATATGACAATTTCTTTTTCAGCTGTCATCTCAGACCAAACTCTGACTTTGCTGGAACGCTTTGTGTGAAAAATTTCCCATTAAGTATGGGAACTCCCATATGCAGTTAACTGTCTTCTTTATCAACTCCCTGTTCCCTCCTTTAAGTTGGGTGTCGGACATGAATGGACACCTTCTTCAAATCTCTCCTTGAAGCCCTCTGCTCACATCAGCATTTCAAAGCTGACCTCAGTGGCTTTTCATCCTTCTGGCCAGTTTGTGTGTGACTTAAGAAAATGTGGGAAATTACTAGAAAGTTACTTAGTGTTTATATTGGCATAAACTTGGTGAACAATTTGGTCTGAAAGTAAGTTATTTCATTTACCCACAGTATAACAAACCAATATGATGATGTCCTTGAAGTCTTGCAATGTATGGTTTTCACCTTAGATGAATTTCAAATTGTGACATACTACAGGAGCTGCTGAAAATCACTCATATAAAGAGTAATCACACAATACTTGCCATTTTCAAAGGGGCAAAGTTGTATCCTCCTTGCATCTGGAATTGCCAGCCAACCCTACAACCCAAAAAGTGGCCATTAGCTAGAGATTCTCAGATACACCAGTTTTTAACATTTCAGACAGAATGTGACAGACAACCTTTCCACTAAAGATAAAGATGCTATGTTTATTAGAAAGTTTTGGAAGTAGTTTTTTTAAAGGATGTTTTGCACGAGATATCTATTTTATTGTTCATCATTAGGGGGATTGGAGCTGATGAACTAAGGTGATCCCTTCTAGCACTATATTCCTACTATTTCTGAGTCACATATTTAGCCCAATTTCATTTAGAAATTCTTCCAGTTTGGTTTTCATTAAGTTTCTTACAGTGTCATTACTTTCTAGGGATATCAAAAGGCATTCAATAATCATAATATCAGATCTCCTGGCCTTTGTTATGGTAAAGGATGTATCCTTAAAATCTGAGGACTAACGCTTAACCCAATCTGCAAGTATATGTGCATGGCTGTTACTATACCCTAATTATTTAGATTCATGTGCAAATGTTTCTATTACTCACAGTTCCCATCTGTTTGCTCAGTAATTGTATTGTGGAATTCTCTGTGTATATGCTGAGAGGAATAATATTTTTCCAGTGACCTCATACCTTTCAGAGTGCAATAAAAAAAAAATCCCTAGGCTTGGAAGAGACCTTGTGGTTTAACTTGCATATTAAGGTATGTGATTTTAGGTGCCTACAATGTATACCTCTGAGTGTGACTAAAGTGCCCAAATAACTATTACAGTAGCCATATGAAGATCTAGCCAATGAAGCCAGTGGAGTCTACAGTGCTACCCAGCACATCCCAAAATAGCCATCTACATTTGGCCAGTTGAGTAACTGACTGCATTAACTAGATCTCCATTAACTATAAGAGTTTGGACATCTAATTCAAATGTAGATATCTACATCTGGACATCTACATTTAGGTATCTTACTCTGCAAGGTAAATCCTACCCCAAAATTCATTGAGAAACTAGGTCACATAGTATCTTTATATCTTACCAAGATAATTTTAAATTGGTTTAGTGACTTTTTATTCCTTTTTACAAAAGATATTCCAAAATCTCACTTCTCAGATTATCAGAAAAAAATCTGTAACTATCCTGAATATATTCATGGAATGAAGTTTATCCCCCTTCATTCTTACAGCAAGAATGGCTTTTTTTCCTTATAAGTGACCCTTCTGATGTGTATTTAGACAACAAACATATTTTCTCTTTGCATGTGTTTTACCAGGCTAAATAAAACATGTTCTCTGAATCTCCTTTATAAGGCAGTCTCTCCATTCCCCAACCATTCTAGATTTTTTATGCACACCTTCCATTTGAATTAATCTTTCTTGAATACGGATACAAGAATTGCCTACGGTATTTCAAAGAAGGCCTTGCCCATACTTTCCTGTTAGCTTGGAATAATCTAACCCACTAGACCTTTGTTCATGTTTATATCATGTAAGCATGTTAGTTTAATCATCCTGCGATGAACTATTACACCCAGATCTTTTTTTCTCCACTGTTATTTCTAAATGAGGGCTCGCATCTTACAGCAAGAATTCTTTTTATTAGAGCAAGTGCATGAACTTGCACTTCATCTGCCTTTAGTTATTTCATGTGTGAAGATCTCTAGTCTCTTCCAATTACCCTGTCCCTCTTCCATTTTTATTACACCTCTCAACTGTATTATCAGCAAATCTCATTAACACGTTCCCACCTTTTGTGCCCATGTCATTGATGAAAACACTTAGATAAGAACTGCTGGAAGTGTGGTCCTTAAATAACCTTCCTACTAGCACAGCCCCATTTAACACCGAGTAGTCGAGTTAGCCCTCCAGCTAGGTATTATCTACCATACAAATCTTGTTCTCACTCCCAGCTTCCTCAATTCCTCTTTTAGTTTCTCATGCAATACTATATCAAATGCTACGCTGAAATTCAGTCAGATTAAATTTTCTGTCTTTTCATTGCTTATAAAAAATCAGTCAAATTAATCTTACACAGTACTTTCCATAAATTAATGTAAATTGTATCCCATTTTCTTCTTATCTTCATGTTTTAATTAGTGTTTCCTAAAAAATCTCTTCTACATTTACATAATCATAAGGCCAGAAAAGCCTTAGTAAAAAACTTAGGTCTAGAGCCTTTTTCTACAGATTTTTCCTCCTTTCTTAGCACAGATCCCAGATAAAATTTCTTTAATCAGAAACACAAGCGTATACCAAATTCCAGACTGTATTACCTCAATGCAAAGACAAGGGAGTAGCTGAGAATATTTCAGAGAAACTGATTTTAAAGGTTCCTTCCCTTTTATCTGAAATGAAAAAGATGGTCATTAATCCAGGACAGTAAATGACTTTTAATAAAGCTAAATAAAGATATAGAAGGGCATTTCCTGTAACTGTGACCTCAATGAACATTTCCACCTAGAAGTCACCTCCCACCAGTTCAACAAACTGCTTTGAGCTTTAACTCACCACAGCAAATGCCCCTGCATCTTCACAGGTAAACCATTTGTGGCACAGGCGAACATAATAATCTTGATCTCGAAGAAAGTTGGATACATTCACTGATATAATTTTCCTTGCCCTGTCTACATTATAATCAAACTTTCCAGCTGAAAAAGAAAATTGAAGCATGAAATTATCACATCTGTTTCTTTATTACTTTGTTATTTCTGATTTTGTTATTTCTTTATAAAAAGTACAGAATATATTTCATAACTTGATGGAGATGAAATTCAGTATCTATAGATTCTTACCTAGGATGTTTGAATTAATTCTTTTTATATCTTGATATTCCTAAAAGTATTCTTATTTTATGAGATATAATAACTTTCATGAGAATAAATTTCAATATTATTCAGTTTTAAATTAGCACTGGCAATACTGAGAGGCCAGGACACCTACCGATTGTATCTCAACCTTAGTACTTGAAATGTTATGTAGTTCATGTACAAATACTTGAAATATACATACTAATACTACTACAAAAGCTGATTATCCCAAGGTTCCAATTTCATTACATAGAGAATATGTGCGACTATGTTAGACAAATACAATATGTGGGGGGACGTTTTATTATTTTTATATTCATGGCTATGCCAAAATCAGGATAGCAGTTTGGTAAATTAATTTCAATCTATTTATGAGGTCTGTCTATAGACAAAATATAAAACCAGCAATGAAGTGCGTGAAAAGGACGCAAACCTATTTCCAAAAGTTTAAGTATTAAATAGGTTGTCAATATCTTTATCTGCTATCTAGCATTTCCAAGTCAATATAAAGAAACACATTTTCAGGACATTATCTATCATCAACTACGTGGTAATTATAAGTAGTGGTAGTTGTAAATCATCATTTTTTTCCCTGCTTATTTAGCTATGAAAACATATCATTGTATAGGTCACCAGAAGTATCTCACAGCTTTAAGTTGTATAGAAGATCAGCTCACCCGAACAAGCTGAAATATATTTTCCCACATCACTGTTTCTGCAATCTGCAAAATAGAAGCCAGAGTTTTCTTCAGTGCTGCTTTATTTGTATAACTGTGTAAACAAACTGCCAAATTATCCAATAGCTTCCCAACAGGAAACCTATCTCTTATACCCCTTTTTAAAGGCAGATTTACATCCACTTCTAGATAAACAGCAAAAAAGAAAAGTACCCTTTCCACACACAGAGATTATATCACAACTTGCCTTAAGGAGCTATCTCACCAGCGTGGGGTTTTTACTGGAAAACCTCATCAGCAGTTTAAGGTGGCAATCTACGATATAACACTGCACTTCTTTACCTAGTACCTAACAAAATTATTATTAGTAGTAGTATTAATTATTATTATTATTTCAGTTATTCTTTCCTTGAAAGCTACTCCTGTTGTTTACCAGGCTTATTCCTCTGTTATAAACAACTGTGTATTTTTGCTATTCTGACTCTACTCTAGGTTTACAAAGAAACACCCTATTTAGCTCCCAGGGAGCTTACCAGAATTAGAGGCCAGGCGACACTTTCAGAACTAATATCTAATATTCGTATCTCCAAAACTTAAATCTTGATTTAAGAACACTAAATCAGCTCATAATGTGCTGCCTACTGTTTTCACCTCTCCTTGCTTAACTCACTATTAGAGCAGCACTTTGCTCTCATTTCCCCACACAGTTCTTTTCCCCAGAGTAATATTTCCTACTTTCATTTGTTTACTCACCCTTGTAAAGTGTTTTAAAACTGGGCTTTATAAAACCTTATTTCCCCCCCCCCCTTTATTCACAAAGTACATATCTACTTCAATAGTGAATCGGCATTTATCAAGAAAATGAAAGGCTTTTTAAGTACAAAAAGGTTTTACTTCTATGAAAGCGTGAAACAGCCATAATGTGTCTGATACTGCGTGCAAGGGTTGATACTGTACCAAGGGGCAAGGGCAAGAGCTGCCCACCCACAGGCCCTGGAGATGGGAAGGCAGGACAAGCCCAGGCACCAGACCGAACGAGGGGTCTCATTTCATTTTTTGCACCACCATTTGGTGCACTTGTCTTCACTAGCCACACTGTATCTTGGTTGGACCACAGTGCTGAATCTATTTTTATATGCATATGGTAGGCATTTTATGCCAAACACATGGAAAAATACTACCTTATCTTATCCAGTTACATGAAAACAGGTGATAGAACAGCTAGCTAATGAAAGTAAAAAGAAATTTCTTTACACTTTCTTGTTAAGCTTTCCTCAATCTCTCAAACCACCTGTGGCCTAACTATGAAGAGAAGCAGAGGCTCCATCTTATGCACAGAGAGCACACAGGACTGAACCTGCAGGCAGAGAAAGAGCACATGCCAATCACAAGAAGGCCAATTGGGACAAATGCATAGTGTAGTTCAGTTTTCCATGTACTTTTAGATATAAACTCTGGTCTCTGTTTTTTACAGCAAGTCAGACATTTATATGCACAAAATAAATCATTGAAACATAGAATAAGACTGGTCCTGGCATACATGATCTACCATCAGTTAGATCAGTGTATCCCGGAATGTGATTTGGCTTTGCATTTGGGGTTTTTTGGTTTGGTTTGGCTTTTTTCTTTGAAAAGATGTTTCTTGAAAAACATCTGGTTTAAGATGTTTTCCTACCTTCAACATAGTATTCCTGACTCAGCTTGACTTCACAGTAATTTGGTACTGTTTTCATGGTCACATAGATGTGTTGTGCTACATTGACTTCAATGCAATTGAATTGTACCTGTACCTGTTTAAAACATTTATAAAATCAAGTTTGTGTGTGACTTCCAGAATACATGAAAACCACTGGTTATCAGAGTTAAGCAAGCAATATTCTTTGTTCAGATTTATTTATATTTACAAGGAGCATTAAGCAGTCTCAGATATTGTAGCATTAAGAATGTAAAAGAAGCAGATACCACTTAATGAAAGAATTTCAGAGAGTATCATTACTTCTAATCCAGGCTGTTGCTATCTTCTTCACTTCCAGAAATCCAAATATCTACAAGCTATCAAATAATTCTAAAAGCATAGAAATACAGGTACCCAATGCTTATTGAACTTCAAAAGCAAAAAGGTCTTACACACTACCAAAAGTCCCAGTTTGTAGGCATTTAACAAGCACAAACACTTGCAGAATAGGAAAAAAAAGTCTGTTTAAACATTTAATGGCAACTTCAGCAAATTTATTCATTCCAGTAACAGTTTGTGAGAGAGAAAGTAATTTAGGAGACAAAAGTTGAAGGCCAGTTATAGCAGGTCATTCCCTCACTGATAGCAGTAACTATTAAATTCTATATAGGTTTTCGTGTTGGTTATACTCCTATTTGGTACAAGGCATTTGGAGGGTAAAAGACGTCTTATGTCAGCATTCTAGTCACTGAACTGAAACTAAGAAAATTTCATTAAATATGTTTGTTGAGTCTTGCCTATAAACTTACCTTACACTAAAACCTATCAATTGTTCATTGCTGGCCCTGCATTGCCTATAGGGACGTTTGATCATCAAGTGATATAGAGCGTAAACTGCAATTGCGGTTTGGGAGAAGAACATTGTTTCACATGTGCAATCAATATAACATTTACAAAGCACATGAAGTAACACATTTTGTATGGGATTAATAACAGTTATCCGCCAGTAATTGAAAGCAAAAATTCATGTCTTTTAAGCAGTTGGTCGAGGATGAGTCTTTTTTTTTTCCCAGTTGCAAATTTTAATAACAAATACTTCTGGGTTTAGTTGAGTAAAAAATTGTACTCTGCTGTTGCAATTATTACCATGAGTTTAGGACAGATGTGCACAAGTGCTTAGGCACTGGGCTGTCTTCTAGATGTGTAAATTCCATGGACATGGTTGGACTTAAATAAATCATATGTATGCACATATGGGCACAAAAAGAAAGCCAGCAAGATTGATATGAAAATTAGGCTTTGCAGAAGCAGCTTCTCTTGCAAAAAGGTAAGTGGAAGAAGTACGAAAATGGTGGAGAATTGAATTTATAGGTTATAAAAGGACATTTTGTTATGCAGTTTCATTTGACAATGCTGCAGCATACATTTCATTGCAGTTTTCCACAAAGTCAGTAAGAGATGAAAATAAGAGATACAAAATACATTTTTTTCCAAAGGCTCATAAACATTTAAATTAAAAACAACCCAAAAAAGGAGCTTACCTTCTTTCCATTAAGCATCTTGCTTTTTTTCCTAGCAAATCTCACATTTGTGCACTGAGATTGCTGTGTGTCCAGTGAAAGAGAACATATTTCCAGCCCACGGATATTTTCTGAAATGAGTTAGGAATAGATTTCAAAAATATAATTTCAGCATCTTTAAGAAAAACAAAAAATAAATTAAAACATACCATATCATAAACTTTCCTTCTAAGTGAAAGGCATATGTATTTTAACTCTGTTAAAAAAGGGGCATTATACATAATACACAGGGGTAGGAGCAAGGATTTAATACAGATTGCTATAAATTAAAGCTTGAATTATGCAAATTCTTATGCAAATTTAAAAAATAAACCTATTAACTCTGAGTGAAGCACACCAAGAAATATATAAATGGTAACACACTAAGCACATGAATGGCAGGGTGTTAGTAAAAATAGACTATGCCCAAAAAGTTTTGAGTGCTTTCATTTTATTTTAGTGCAGAATTGTAACTTCAGACGCATAAACTGTTTCTCCTTCTGTTGGGGCAGTCACTCATGTCTGAGTTACCACGGCAGACAGAATTAGTGTGTGTGCACTCATGTCAGAGCAAGAAAGAAAAGGGCAGCAGCATGCTTGGGGCACTGGTAGAGGACAAGTTAAGTGTATTATGTTGGAAGTAAAAATTCAGTTGTCTTGAATTCATTCTCTCGGTTCTCATTCCCTTGAGAAGGGCCACGGCTTTATCTTGGTTTGGAGTAAAATGGTTTCACCAAACTTATCTTTATGATATAATTACATGAAAACAGCTTGGACACAAATATTGCAATATGGAACAAAATTTGGCTGAGTAGCTATAAAATTTGGCTGAGTAGCTATAAACAAAAAGTAAACAAATTATTCAGTAGCAAATCTGCTTCCTACCATCCAGACTCAGAGTTCCTTTAATGTTTAAATGAAGAGAGCATGGACTTCCTTGGACACATTTCATCACTGTTGAGATCTTCATGCTTTTCAGTACCATAGAAGATAGAGTTGCAGGAGCATCATGGCAGAAGCTGTTAAAAATGCTACCTGCAAATGCAAATACAAAGACAGAGAAACCTCATTGTGCACAGGATATGTGGGGGAGAGAAAGCACCAAAGGTGAAGCTCCAGCTCTACTGAAATCAGTAGGAAAGTCACCATTGACTTCAGCAAAGCCAGTACTTTACCTAAGACTTTCACACAGCCAACATAGCTCATTGGCTTCACAGGCAATGCAGGGGCGCATGGAAAGAACTACATTACAGATGGGGTTTGATAATAAATTTCCTGGCTTAGGGAAGTGTTAACCCACAAGAGGAAGGAAACACACTTCTAACAGTTAAGGCTAGCAGAGCATGCCTAGACTAATAATGTTTTTAAATTATCAATCTGCTAGATCGTGGCTAGACTAATAGTTTATTTAAACTTTTTTTCAAAGCCATTACCTGTATATTGTGAGCGCTCTCATAGGTAGTATTTTAATTTTAGGATTGGCTGATGGTCTCAACTGCTGTTAAAATATCACTTTCACACAAGAGGGCACCATTGCATTCCTAGTCATGGAAAAATCCCTCACATCTACAAGATTTTCTTCTGCTTTAGACCAGAACAGCAAGAGCAGAATAAATATTATCCAGGCCTTCTTCAAGGTGTAAACAGTAGGCACAGAACACAGCTACTATGTCTCAACTTATTTTCCTATGGAAATTTAGCCATCCCAAAGCCTTAGGACCTTGCTTTGCACAGCCTCCTTCTGTAGCCTAACGTAAAAGAAAAAAACAGTCTTAAGGCCCCAAATCTCATCAGTTAGCCATATTTCATCTCTTTCTACTTCTCAGACTGCCCTGCACAGAAATCAGTTATTTATTTATGAATTTATGTTGGTACAGTGGATGTAATCCCCAATGCATTCCTTGGACTTCTCCAGCTCACAAACATTGTTTGTAGTCCCAAAAACTAAGAGTTCAAGAAACTATCAGACAAATATCCAGGGAGTTGGGTTTTGTCCTTGGCTTTGTGGTATACAATGCAGCACACCTCATTTTAGCTGTAACTACATCATAGCAATTTCTTTGAAATATTTCTTACCCTTCTCACTTCGGTACATAGCATGAAAGTTAAAAGACACCCAAGTAAAACTAAGTATTCTACTGCACATTCTCCTCCTCCTGGGGAGAGGCTGGAATAACAAAAAAACATTTGACTCTTACTAGTCATACCGCTTAACATACTCCTAGAAGGAGTTCAACTAGTATGGCGAAGAGCATAGTATGAAACAGCAGTGCCATGATACTGTGCTTGCCATAAAATACAGGATAAGAGTCTTAACTTAAATTGTCAGGAAAGGGCGCATTCCTCAATGTCTAGCCAAGAATTGTTGTCAAGCGTGGATGCCCATTGACTCACATGGAAGACACATCCACAGTTCTCACAGAGGAAAGGTAGGATGTGGAGGAGGAGGAAGGGCAAAGCTTATCCTTATTTACCCCTCCAACCCCTGCAATGATGGAAAGTGCTCTAAATTTAAAGACTGAAAGTGTATTAACCTGTACAGGACCTCCTTCTATATTATGAGATCCTCACTTTCACAGTGTCCAGTTGAATCTGCCAGGCCTTAAGGTGCCCTCACACTTGCTATCAGGAGAAATAAGTCCTGCGTGATACATATCAAAAGTCAGAAAAGATTCACACCTGAATCTCCACTCTATTATCCTGGTTTTGTGCCATTAAGCATCTTTTGGAGGCAACAGGATATGCTGATATGAACCAAGTGGAAAAGAATGGAAAAACAAGGACACTTTACCTCAACTGATAGTAGAGTCAACTCTCAATTATCCAAGGTAATATTGGCAACGAGAGAAGACAACTTGTGCAAACCAAAGAAAAAACACAGATCATTCAAAATATACAAACTAGGCTTTAAGAGCAATGGAGTACATTGACTTTTGAAGAATTTGTAAACATGTTTCCACAGAGATGAGGCAGCCTTAAGAAGTACAGTGCACAGCAGCCAGATGTGAACACTACATTCTGTGTTCCAAGCATGGGTGTTGTAATAATTCTGAAGGTATCTCAGGACGGAGAGTTATTGTACAACACCAAATCAATCCACCCACAGTTAATTGGGAGGTTATTATATTGCAGAACTACCTGATAATTATTACTAATAACGTGATAAGTGATGATTAGTTTTAGCTCTGTCTCTTTGCTTAAAAAGATATTTTCTTGACTGCATCATATGACATGCAGGTGTGGATACCAAATGGTATCCAGGAGCAACTGTTTCTGCTTAATTCCTTGATTGTTGGTGTAAATTTCTTGATCCAGGCCTATAATCTTGCCCAGTTCCATGTCTGTGTAGAAATTATTTAAGGGAAGAGCAACATATATATATATATACACATTGTCAAAGCTGACAGTTCTTTACAAAGTGTTCTGTTTGGGTGAATTTGACCTTATTATTTGACCCTACCTATTTTTAGGAGAGACTGTCATAATTTAATTCGGTCCTTAGTTATTACTGCCTGAGGTATGGTATTATCAGATTTCACAGGCTTGGAACTATCTCAGGATATTCCTAAGTCATACCTAGATGCATTACTGACATTGGATCAGTATCAGGCAGATGCACAAACACAGTTTTAGGCACTACTGTCTGTCTGTAAGCAGGTACACTGTTCTCCTTGATCACAGTTTCTACCTTCAAACTGAGAACAAATAAGTAATACACTGGATAAAATGAAATTACTCTTCCACTTTGGATTTTTTTCCATTAATTTTATGATACACTTTGAGAATTGCAAAAGATGCTGCAAAACTCATTAATAATAATTTAAATGGATCATATCGTGCAAGAGGATATTAGTTTTGGATCACAATAAATATATGATACAAGGAAGAGCTGACAGAAAATAATTTTCATTCTATAAATCATCACAGTAGGAGACTTATTTCTGACTAATTCTTCAGTAAACTCTTACCTTACCATCTTTTAATCCCCCCCTCAGATAGTTTCCTCTGGAACACACACCTCTTTCCTTTTCTCATGAGTAGTTTGATCTACACCCCAGAAGACATAAAGATACATCTTGCTACACAAACCATCTGCTGAGTAAATCTTGCCTAAATTTGATGCTTATGAATTATAACTGTAATTAGCCCTACATGAGAGAAGGATTGTTGCTGTAATAAAAGATTCCTTAATTATGGATACGTATAAGCCCAGGCATAAAGAAGCCAAGGCTTATTATTCAGCATGTAGACACTTTCCTTGTACTTATGCCATCAGCTCAACCACAGCAGATTATTTTTTTATCTGATGATGCAGCAATCAACCCAGAACTGTCACAACAGCAAAACACACCTTATGTACAGTTAGATAATAGAAGCCAGAGCTGAGCAATGAATACGCAATAGAAATGATTAGATGGATAATTTGAAGCCTCAGGCAAGAAGATGAAATTGGAGAACAGCAAAAAAAATTGCCGAGAAAACCCATTAATAAGAGGTCCAGGCCAACCCCCAATAGAAAATCCTAACTTTTTTTGTCTGATATTTCTTCCTTACAAGAATTGTAAGAATCTGTACTACTTAGGATACTGACAGCACTAAATCTGTGAGCATATCTAAAGCACACTAAAATTGCTTCACTGGAGCATCATTCCATGAATATAAATTACAGTGGCATTTCAAACCTATTTGCATATGATTTATCACAGTATCTGCTGCATCTATGCATTAGGATGATTCAACAAAAGTCATAAACAAACTAGATATGCTCTCCTAAGATAACCATACGATGCACTTCAGTTAATAAAGACCAAAATTTGCTACTTAAAAATACTTATACCAATTATGAAATTGATTAAATTTCAGACTGACAGCCTCTCTTTCACAATAGATTTCAAAGCACAGTAAATTAGGAGGGTTTCACAGTTGTACATTCAGAAAATATTTCAAACTTTCAAGGATATTGGACAACATGGTGATATACTGTGCCAAATACATTTTCTGAGAATGTAAGGCTTTTTTAAAATCATTGCTATATTGATATCAATGTCTGGATATATTACAGTGAATTTCAAATACTACAGTAGCCCTTATGTACTACCAATAGTCTAGAAGAGCAGGAGGGAGAAGGCAGAGTCAAAGCTACGTTGCCAAATACTACTGAGCTGCAAATTCTAGGAAATAAAGTCATCTCTTTGTTAGAGCTAAAAGCAATGACTACTGCAAAGGTGCTCTATTATACAGTTAAGGTCTTTTAAGGTAATTTTACCTCATATAGTAAATAATAAAGAGAATGACTATAGAAAAGGAAGTATGGAAATGAGCATACACCCACTGTTGCACAAGTGAATTAGGATGAAGACTAAAAAAATGTTTTTTCATCACCCCTATAAGGCTGAGTCATCCTATATGTTACTTGTATTAGAGATAGCTGATAAGTCATTTTCAGGCGGCACTGAAAACCTACAAGCAGCTCTGCTTCATGTACATCATCTTGAAAGATAAGAATCTTTAGTTTACAAACTCTTCAATGCCCAAAGTCTATATCCAGCTAAGAGCTAAACATCTAGTTTAAGCTTATGTGCATCATCTAAGCACCTCTGGTGGTCAACAGATATGGAGAACCCCTCTCGCCTCCCTCCCAGCGCATAAATCACCTTGTCCTAAGATGGGTGGAATGAATCACCACCTCGTGGTACCTGTAGTGAGTCTCCACTATCTACATCTGCATTTGTGTAATACCCAGCACAGATATTAACTCATAACCAACAGCATTGCAGGTGTCCTTCCCTTTAAGACCAGGGTTGAAGGGTTTGGTTTCCTCAGCCTGTGCTGCCCAAGGGCATGAAGGCATGCTTCAGCTAGGCAGAGCAAAGGTCAACGCCCCTGTTTCTTCTGTAACTAGCAGCTCAGCTGCCTAATCCTAAAAAGATTCATTCGCAATCCTTGAACCAGCCACCAATGGTTCACTCTGCTCGCTGGCAGAAGACTAGACTTTTTCAGGTGGGACTTTTAACTGCATCCCTTCCACAGCCGTGTTCTTCCTCTCCACCTCAACACATGTCCCATAAATGCCATGCTTTCAGAGTAAGACTCATGACAGCTGACGTTCGGCTCACACCCCACACCATAGCATCAGCATCTCACACACTTGCGGCTCAGCGTTGCAGCTTCTCCCTGTCTGTGGACTCTCTGCCACACAGATCCAGGAAAGGCACCATGGAGATAAGCAGTGCTCAGACCTGGGCCTCCAGCCAGGACTGTCTTCTCAGAGGGGACTGCCAGCAAGGCAGCTGCCTCATACTTCCCTGTCAAGTGACTGTGTGCATTGCAGGAGTGATTGATGGAGGCTTCAGATTTCAGGTAATTCAAGAGCCTATATTATTACGGTAGGCAATAATAATAAGTGGAAGCAATCAAAATATGTGAAATGACTAAGCAAATTCTCCCAATGACCATCTATGGTAAGGAAAATTATAAAGCAAAAATGCACAGTCATTATTAACCTATTATTTATCAGACCCTACCAATTTCCAATGTTTAGTATGAGGAAACTGGTGGTAAACACCCTGTCATGACAGTGATCTGATGTCACCAGGAAAGTGGCTTTATTATCTGCAATAAATTATTTTTATCTTTCAAAAACAAATGTAGTAAAAATGTGAATTATGTATACTCACTGGAAGGTTTGCTTTTACAATGAATCCCCTGCAAACAGAAACAAAAATATTATAAAAGCTGAGGTAACAATAAAAATTAATATTGCTTAATCATTGTACACACAAATATAAGCATACCTTAAACAAGTAAACATATTCACAGTTCACAACAGAAATCATTTTCAAGATAAAAAAAAGATTTCCAAATACAGTGAAAATGCACATCACTACTGCATATGACAGCCTGATACGTATGGGGACACACGATCAGCATTATCCTCATTTTCAGGTATTTCTACTATGGTGTAATTGTTATAACAAGTGTAACAGTTCCATCAAATACAGACATCATTTTATCAGGTACTGCCATTCATGCTGACCAAGAGCTTATTTATTGTTTTGTCAAACTTTACAATGGACTGCTTCATACCAGAGCAAAGAAACCAAGTGATTTTTTAATGGAAGATGTCTAGAACACTATTGAATATTATATGATTTTTAGAAGATCACACTAGGCCAATGGAAGGAAGTATTACAGTAACTGCAAATGAAGTTTAGAAATAAGACTTGCCTTTTTATTTCTGAGAACTACCTGGCTCAGAATCCTGCAAATGAAATTACTCAGGCACAGTACTTACCGTGTTCAAGTGGGAAAGTGTTTTTGTAAGAGGCAAAGTGAACCTGACACTGAGATTTTAAGAAGTTTCCAGCTATCTTTCAGACAGACTACATCCATTTTCCCAGTAAAATAAACACTTAACCACACACTAAAATTCTGTAGAGTATAAAAATAACAAATCTTATTTTGACTACTATGCATGACATTCTAAAGAAAGGCTATTACTTAGACAGCAAATACTGTTTTCTGCTGTTCTGGCATTCAAGTTTCTGACATAGCGCTTATACCAGTATTCCTTTGTATACGGCATATATGTTCCCCTCTGCTTTCCTTTAAAATCAGTGTCTCATTCACAGAGACATTTTTGTCACACCCACAAAAGGAGCAGGCACCACCTTGTCTCCTCTGTTCTCGAACGGACTGGCAGCTCTCAGTCCTTTTAAAACATTTTAGGATCTTGTCAATAAGCCAACAATCTGCAAGTTTTCGAGCCGGCAAAAGTCTCTCAGTGGACATTTGGAAGTTTTCAAGTTGTAGACAAAGACAGAGACTGCAGCCTGGGTAAGAATTAGCTCATCATAAAATAACTATTGCTTGGTGTTCCATGAGGCTTTCGTCCACAAGTAATTCTGTCCTCCTCATAAACACAGCTGTAGAGCAAAATCATATTATTGCTGCAGGTGAGAAATGACAGCATGTTAGCTACCCTGTGGCAGCTGCCTAGAGTACCTGAGAACTGTGTTTTCTGTCCTTCATCACGGCTTTTCAATTTTTAGCTAGATAAGCTTGTTTTTAAAGAAGGCCTTTAGAAAACCAGTGACCAGTATCGAACCTGTATTAGTTCTCATTCCTTTGTCCTTTCGGCACTTTTATTTTTAATAATCACTTCTGGAGGTAAGTTTCATCTTCAACAATTGGCAGTTTGTCACTATGTCTCATAAAAGTGCAGATGCATAAAAGGTGGTATTTTAAACCACTTTTTATAATAAGACAGGGATGGTCGTACATTTTCATAGACTGAAGATTATAAAAATTACTTGTGACATTGTTAAAGATATTACTTTGGCTGCTTCTACACAATACTACACTGACACTCAAAGAAGTAGGGCCTGTGGCAATAGGACAAGGGGTAATGGTTTTAAAGTAAAAGAGGGTAGATTTAGATTGGACGTAAGGAAGACATTTTTTACAATGAGGGTGGTGAAACACTGGCACAGGTTGCCCAGAAAGGTTGTAGATGCCCCATCCCTGAAAACATTCAAGGTCAGGTTGGACAGGGCTCTGAGCAACCTGATCCAGTTGAAGATGTCCCTGCTCATTGCAGGGAGGTTGGACTAGATGACCTTTAAAGGCCCCTTCCAACCCAAACCATTCTATGATTCTATGATACTGTAAAGGAAATCAAACTTCTTTACATAACTGTTCTAAAACTGGGCTACTTCTGCTTCAATGGTTTCATAAATTCCTCAAATCCCCCTGAAGGATTGAAAAATGTAACTGATGCGACCTCATTTCTGCTGTAATGTGTTCATAGAAATATTTGTCATTTATGAATTATTTCTGCCCTCCAGAAAAAAGCTTCATTGGTAGTTCGTTGGTTCTTCCAATGCACATTCATCAATAGAAAGAAGACTATAGCTTTCTGAATAATTCAGTGCAACACTAAACCAATAAAAGTGGAACATGCCAGCTCATAAAACTACTGGAATTTTAACTGCTGTTTCAAAGCCCTAATTTTGAATTATTTCTAATCAAATCCTGCAAGAATATGCAGAAGGACAATTTTAATTCAGTCTCTTTACTTGAGGTTCTCCATGGCCTTAGGGAGTGGAATAGACAAATATACAAAATGACTGCAAAAAATTGAGTGAGTGAGTTAGGGAGCTAGCTTTCTTGGTGAGAAAACCTAACTGTTGGATCATCTAATTGCTGAGCCACTGCTTACTGGAAGAAATTAATCTCTCGTGAAGTTGATAATTTAGCAATTTACTTCTGTATTTTTAACTTCCCATTTTGCAGCCAGATTATTGAAAATATTTTGGTTAGGGAAACTGAGAGAGTTCCCAGCTGCCAGTCAAAATTTCTTAGAACATCATCTTTAAACTAACTTCTCTAACCATCCTTTCTGGTTACAATCATGGTGCAAAAATACATTAGAAAAAAATCAAGATCCCATTGAAGTAAACAACAAAAATCTCACAAAATTCAGAGGATTCAGCCCTTTACTTAAGGAAGGCCAGTGCTTTGGAGCCCCTGTTATGACACCTGAAAAATGTAAATCGTATGTAAATAAATGAAGTTACAAACATGAAAAAATCCCCACCCACTTCTGTGGGGCTGTGGGATGATGCAGAAATCCTCCTATACCTTCTAGTCTATCCTAATTAATTATTGTTTTTCACTCAGATGGTAGGATTCATCTGAGCACTTTCCAGTACCATCTTGCATTTATTTTCCCATCTTCTCCATAGGAAAAAGAAACATATCCATCAGTGATTTTTGTTCTGGTAGGGAGATGTTTTGTCGTTCTTGGGCATTTGGTTTTGTTCTGGGTGAGGAGCTGTTGGGAAGGTTTACATAAATAATCAAACATTTGCACAAACACTTGCCAGTTACAGCAAGCATTTGGTCACAGCTCAATTCCTTTTTTTTTAATACGTGTTTCTTTTTATTGTACAATACCAAGGGGGGGGGGGGGGGCAGTATTTTCTTTTACAATCATTTTGCAAAATAGTCAAAAGAGACCATTTGTCTCAAAGAAGAACTCAAATAAATTAACCAAGTTCCTCTCCCACTTTCTGTATCTTTTGTTTTCAGGAATTTTCAGTGATGAATGCAATAGAAAAACATAACACACTAAAACCAGAATGGAAATTTTCTTCCCCTTTCACAAATGCCGTGGGTGTCTTTTATGCAAAAATAAGATCCTGAACATGATAGTACATTTTACTCGTATACGGAGAGCATCTTTGATTCATATCTGCTTTGGCAAAGAGCCTAAGTAAAATATACTTACACAATGCACAAACAGTTAGGGATTTTCCTATTTCTCTAGGGTTTTCCCCATTCGTGGTATTACTCAACTGTAGCTAGAGGTTATCTGAACATACACCACCAACGTGCAGCATTCTGAATAGAAGGTGTGGTGCCAACTTTTTAGCTAGCACAGCAGCTTCTCCTCAATCTAAGCCAATTGCAATATCACATTGTTTTGTTTAAAGACTGTAGAGAAGAAAGTGAGATCAGCAGAGGAAGACTTCGATTTGGGGGCACAGAGAGTATTTTCATGAATTAAAATTGCCAAGGAAAAGAAAGATTAGACCTGCTTCTCATTTCCTCTCGTATCTCCAGGCACTGAATCAAGCACAGAATTGTGGAAATTCTTCCCTGAATGTTCTGTCAAGCAGGAAAGAGTCTGAGGCAAATTTGATTTCACAGTCTACCTGTTAGCTCTGTTGTACCTCGTTCATAGAGGAGTTGGTGGCAGCTCTTCCACAACTCCATAAGGAATACTAATATGCCTGAAAATGCCTTAAAATGTATTCTTTAATTGGGACCAGGTTGTCAGACACTTAACATTCATTCATTAAGGTGCCTACATTAAAATCAGTGAACATAGAGTTGAACAGTTTTTCCCCCTTTTGAGAGATCCTCAGTGGCAAAGCTATTACCTACATACCTACTTCAGGTTCAACTGTCAGAGAGGGCACGTGACCATATTCTGATGTTTCCCCCTATTCCAGAAATTTCCATTCTTTGACCACCATTAAAAGTAAGCATGGGACTGTACGTATTCTTACAACAGAGGGAAAGTATGGTCTTGCAATAACTGATGCTCAAATTGTAGCCAAAAGGCTGATAAAGATGATGAATTTAATCATGTTCTTTTTGATTTCAGTCAAGAGGGGATGCTCTGCACAAATCCATCTTATTCTGCACACAATTTGAGAGGATCTCCCAGATCACTGGGTCTAGTCCCCTGATAACCACAGGTACCACATCATCTAATTCCTTTCAAAAACTGGTGAAGCTTCATTTTAAAATCAGTCACGCTTTCATGTGCACTGCTCCAATAGCCAAGACTATTCCAGAAGCCCTGTTCTCTGCCAGCACCAAATCTTTTAATTTCTAACATAAACACAATAATGGTTAGCTTGTATTGACTTCTGATTGTGCCCATTATCTTTTCACTTAAATGGATGCTTTTCACCCTGGAATTTACTTTCCATTTAGCTACAACCAGTAATATACCTTTTCTCAGCTTTTTTTGCAAGACTGTAAAAGCCAAGCTATTTTATTCCTCCCTAATAAAACAGGCTTCCCTTCTTACCGTCACCCTTCTCAGCAGCTATTTCTACTTTAATGCATCTGTCCAAATGGAGTGACCAGAACCACACACAGTTCTGAAGACAGTTTCCCACTAGGGTTTATTTGGTGCCTTGTAAAGTGGTAATATTCCTTGTCTCAACTGGGAGCACCACAGCCATGTCATATCAGTAGTTATCCTCCAATACAGAGAGGGAGCTACTTACCCCTTTCTATGTAAGCAATCCAGCAGCCTTCTTTTCTCCATCTGCTCACCCCATTCAATTCACGGACGGAAGAGCCTACAGATACTGGGCCACAAGAGTCCTAAATGATTTTTCATGGCCTCTAGTGAAAAACCTGACAATGCTAATGTGATCTCAATCACCTCCACAAAGAAAAAGGTCTTTGAGCGGTGAAGAGCCACAGTCGAAGTGTTATGGATCTATACAATTTATGAACTTTGGATGGAAACAGAGAGGATTCAGAGCTGTATCATAAGCTCCTCAGACTATCAACAAATGACTGCAATTTCTTTCATAGAGACATTCAGCCCCAGAAACTATCTAAGGAGAATTTCACAAATGGAAACGACTGAGTATGCTTTAGCTTTTTCCAGAGCTATTTTCACAGGCGAAGGAGATAATGTGTAAGGCACTTTACATGTCCTTGATGTGGGTGGGGATTGGAACCTCACAGGACTTTTCTCATTCTATTCTTACAAAGGTCACCACTGTATTTATCTTACCAAATGTAAGGAAACAGAATTCTTTACAGTAAGAGTAAGCACAGGGATAACATAATGATTCCTGTCCCACTAAAAAAAGTCCTAAATATATCATGGTCAAGTATTCATACAAAAAAGCATGTTATTGGAAATGGGTGAAAAGGAAAAATAATAGGCCTACAGAACACACTTGGCAATTGACTAAAACTGTGGTTATATTTACTGAGAACCAGAGGAATTATAATGATTAATACACATAATATGAACACTTAGAACTGTCAAAAATTCATAGTTAGTGCCGCTGAATACAGTGTCCCCAAAAGACCTTTTCTCAAAAGCAGCATCTGTATTTGTTTTGACATCATGTGTAATTACTTTCATTGCCAAGGTAAAACTCTCTTACTGATGATCCTTTTTAATTTTTGGCAAACCACAAGGTTGTTCTTCAACTTTTACTGACAATGTGGTGATCAGATACATGTGAACAGTGTGCAATGGGATCAGCTAAGCAATCATAGAAGGAAACATTTGCACTGCTATCCATGAGAAAAGAAATAGGCACCTGAACTTATGGCAAAGCATTATTTTGGACTACTTTGAACTACTGCTTCTACAAGTGTGCCTGGATGTTGCTGGATTTTTTTTACAGAATGTTAAAAACAAAACATCTGAGTCATGCCTACGCATTATCCAGCTCTGAGTCTCTGTGTGTGTGTTCTAAGCTGAACAAAAACCATCCCATCACATTAGTGCAGTGGGGAACCTGAGAGGATAAGTACTACTGAGAGGTGGGATATTAAGCTCAGGCTCAGTACAGTGCTAACAAGGTCACACGCTTTCTGGATGAGAGCTGGCTTGTGTCCAACAGAGCAAGGTAATGTCTGCCTGTGTTAACACCATGTTGATGTGCTCTCAACTAAACAGTGAACTGGCAATGAACAAACGGGGAAGAGATTATTTGGCTTATTGAAATTATTGGACAATCTTCAGTAAGGCTTCACAGTGGTCTAAAGCATAGCCTTTTACCAATTTTTGTTTCCTGCACCATTTGCCATTTCACATGTATGCAAATGTATGGACCCTGTCCTCCACAACCTGCTCTTTGCCACAAGGCCAACACTTCCATTACAGTCTAGCAGTACTTCAGTAATGCAGGAGCACATGACTAACACAAGAGCCTCAGGCCCCTTAGATTTTTGTCCTTCTGTTTACCTGCTACTATTCAGGTGTAACAGAGATTTCCGTCTTCAAGTCAGTATGTATTTCCTCCTGCACTGCATCGATGCAGAGGAATCCTGTTCCCATATTTTAACCAGACTGTCCCGTATTTTAGCTGGACTGCATGTGGCCTATAACGTCTTCTGACCATTACTGTGGCTGCATGGCTGTATCCCTTTTACAGAGCAGAACAAGTGAAAGAGTTGGCAGCACACTAATTTTATTTCTGGGAATTCTTTGCAGTGACATGCATTTATCCTATAAGTGAATGTCCAGTCAAAACAATATTGCTTTGAGGTCTCACAACTGGAAGAATATTCCCCCCTTGTATTTTTTTTAAGTGAATTGTATGTAAAAATAATGCTGTGATACAAAAAGAACCTACATAGAAACCACTTGCTTTTAAATTTATTGGACCAAAGGGAGCTATGACAGTCTGAAATAAAAGCTGCCTGTTCTATTGTATGCTTCAACTCCAGGACTAGAAGCAGAATTTGCTTGAAGCAACAGTATGCTCTAGCTTCTTTTTTTTTTAGAAATTAAAAAAAAAAAGAAATTTAAAAAAATTGTCAATCATTTCGATGTCATGTTTCCTAAAATATTAATACAAGTTGTCAACAAAACAGAATTGCATACAATAGACAAAGTAAAATTAAAATGCACTTTGAATGCCATACCCTCAGCTGGTATAAATCAGCACCATCCCATACATACAGTGTCAAAAATTTCAGACCACTCAGCTACTTGAAAGGACAACTAATCTACCAAATCAGCACTTCTAGTCTAACAATGAGACAGGGATACTGGAATACTTCAGTGAATGACTAGAGATCTCATACAGAGGATGCTAAAATGGAATCAAAGAATTTTAGGGTGGAAGGGGTCTCTGGAGGTCGCCAAGTCCAGCCTCCTGCTAGAAGCAGTACTGTCACCAACACCAGATCAAGTCAGCCATTACTTTGGCCATTTCTTGAAAAACTGGAGAACACAGATTCCACATGGTCTCCAAACAACCATGGATACCCCATGCTTTGAGGTTAGGATAGTACAGTGATCTCCGTAGCTCAGAAGAGGCTACAAGAAAAACTTAGTCAGGATCCCTCAGCAGCACTGACAGCACTGAGACTTGCAGCCTCAGAGGTGACTGGAACCAGTGGGCAGTGAGATTGCCACAGAAAAGGAAAAAGAAAAAAAAAAAGGCAAGAATTGAAGTGAAGATTATGAGAAGAGACCCTCTGGGATAGAATTGCTCCTCCTGCTGCTGCTGGAGGCAGTGGTTATTTCATTTAGAAATACTTATTTTTCTTTTAGCCTGAAGATCTTTTTCTATTCCAGTTACTGTCTTCTCATACATCCTAACACTATTGCTCAGCAAAAGAGGAAATATATTGCAGGCCTGGCTTTCCAGTGCTCTGGCATACACAGTGAAGCCCTCACCATTTTGCTCTAGGCAACTACTCATTTTGCTTATGTTTAGAGTTAGTCCCGGGAGCAGAACAGCGCTCTGCTGTACACTGTGAACTTTATAAATGATAAATGCCATCCTGCTCACATTCACAGATTGTGGAGGACTATGGTAGAGTGAAACTCTTTCCACTGATTTGAATGAACTTTGAATCAGATCCAAGTGGGAAAAAAACTTTTTGCCTATTGTGGTGGGTCGACCCTGGCTGGACACCAGGTGCCCACCAAAGTCGCTCTATCACTCCCCTCCTCAGCTGGACAGGGGAGAGAAAATATAACGAAAGGCTCGTGGGTCAAGATAAGGACAGGGAGATCACTCAGCAACTACTGTCATGGGCAAAACAGACTCGACTTGGGGAAAATTAATTCAATTTATTACCAATCAAAATCAGAGTAGGATAATTAGAAAATAAAAATGAAATCTTAAAACACCTTCCCCCCATCCCTCCCTTCTTCCCGGGCTCAGTGTCACTCCCAGATTCTCTACCTCCTCCCCCCGGGTGGCGCAGGGGGACAGGGAATGGGGGTTGTGGTCAGTTCACCACATGTTGTCTCTGCTGCTCCTTCCTGCTCACACTCTTCCCCTGCTCCAGCGTGGGGTCCCTCCCACGGGAGACAGCCCTCCACAAACTTCTCCAACATGAGTCCTTCCCAAAGGCTGCAGTTCTTCACGAACTGCTCCAGCGTGGGTCCTTTCCACGGGGTGCAGTCCTTCAGGAACAGACTGCTCCAGCGTGGGTCCCCCACGAGGTCACAAGTCCCACCAGCAAACCTGCTCCAGCGTGGGCTCCTCTCTCCACGGGTCCACAGGTCCTGCCAGGAGCCTGCTCCAGCATGGGCTTCCCACGGGGTCACAGCCTCCTTCAGGGACATCCATCTGCTCCGGCGTGGGGTCCTCCACAGGCTGCAGGTGGATATCTGCTCCACCGTTAACCTCCATGGGCTGCAGGGGGACAGCCTGCCTCACCGTGGTCTTCACCACAGGCTGCAGGGGAATCTTGGCTCCGGCACCTGGAGCACCTCCTCCCTTCACTGACCGTGGTGTCTGCAGAGTTGTTTCTCTCACATATTCTCACTCCTCTCTTCGGCTGCAGTTGCACAGTTTTTTCCCCTTCTTAAATATGTTATCCCAAGAGGTGCTACCACCGTCGCTGGCTGGCTCGGCCTTGGAGTCGGCTGGAACTGGCTCTATAGGACATAGAGGAAGCTTCTAGCAGCTTCTGACAGAAGCCACCCCTGTAGCCCCTCCACTACCAAAACCTTGCCATGCAAACCCAATACACCTATACAAACTTCAGCTTTGCCCATGAGAAAAGGATCACATCATTTCCAAGTAAGGCAATTTCTCTGTGCGAATTTTGCATTACTACTGGTAGTGAAATGAAGCCAAAGATTGCAGTCATTTGCAAAATAAGATTAAGTCAGCCAAATCTAAAAGAGGATTTAGGTACCTGAAACATGATTTAAGCAAACCGTGGTAATCTTAGCCGAACACCATGATCCATAATACCCTATTAATTGCCACCTAACACTAGAGGCTTATTAGGCACCTCCCTTTCTGATCTGAAAGCTCCCTGGATGCATGTAGTTTGGTGTTTAGTTCATGACCAGAACAAAGCTGGAATGACATCTAGCTCATGCCAAAGCTCTTTGGGATAGCATACACTCACTTGTGAGACAGCCTCGTCCCCCAGAGTAACAGGTGGCTAGAGGATATTTAATAATAACAGAGGCCAAACTAACAAAGCTCAAGCCTAGCTTCTTTCAAACTGAAAATGTTAGAAGAGGAAAGCAGAATATGGGCATGTTCTAGCTTTTATAGTCTAGCTTTCAAGTCCTTACCTCAAGGGATAGCCAGGTTCAACATCCTCCTTAACCTGAAGCAGTTCTAACCCTAAGTTGTCTGTTTGCCATGCTGCCCAGTAAATGAGAGGGTTTCCCAGGCCTCCTGTCAAAGTAGTGATATTGTATAGGGAGGAAATGAAAGAACGATGATCTGAGAGAAGGACAGGCAAGATGCAGTGTAATTTTTAAAGCTGAGTGCTTTCAACATTCAAATGGGAGATCTGTTTCCTACTTCAAAGGCCACTTACATTTTATTTTAAGCAGTCATCAGAAAAAAATCCAGAAACTGAAACTTTGGAAGAATGGCTTTCAGCAGCTACTCTGAAGAGAGAACATCAAACTCTGGCTCATAACTCAGGTGCCTGGGCTCTAGAGAGTGGAGTTCAGACTAACCCGGTGTTTAACTTTTCCCTTTGCCTAACTTGAGGCAGCACCATGCTGAGCATGCAGGTTTCTCATACTGCCCTGACAAGTCACTAATGCTTTCTCATGATCTCCATTTAATCTGTATTTAATAACCTGGAACCATAGGAAAGAAGCAGGGTCATAGAATGGGTGAATGTTGGTACTATCTTGAAATGTTGGGGGCAGAGGAGCTTAAAAACAAAAATGAACTTGCTAATCCCAACCCTGCCAGTGTGGATCACAAAGTCGTACTAAAATTTAGAACAACAAAGCACACTTGGTAATTATTTCTTATAAAAGTTTCAAGACTTTGGAGGCCACGTGTCAGGGCTGAGACACCCTTCAAAGCCATGGAGAGAAACACAGGAGCACGTTTCTGGGTTTTGTAGCTCCCATAAAAATGGTGTTTCTCCCTCTTCTTCTTAAACAGAGAAAAATTTCAAACCTAAATAAACTTGGAACTACCCCTGATTATAGCTCTTCCTGCTGAGAAATATTTTTAAAGGTTGACTTTGGTTTTATTCTAGCCTTAGCTTGTTACGTTGTTGTGTAAGGATGTAAGGCCATACAAATGATCCCTCAGGCCATGCTAGAAGCAGTGGTAGAGTAGTCTCAGATGGCAAACCTGAGGGGCCACTGCATTCCTTCCTGGTGCCACAGTATCAGTTAAGGAACTGCTTCCATTAAAGACTTAATGATAAAGATGCCTGACTAGCTCTAATTGTGCTTGCTTGAGGTACAGAAACACTCTAGCCACAGCAAATTGACGAAAATCTTCTTAGTACACGTAGGTGAAAAACTTTTTTTTGCAGCTGTATACTTGAAAATTTTTGAGAGAGGATTATTTCCTAACTATTCATATTTGTATTATTATGGCATCTGAAAGTCTTAAACCTATATCAGAAATCTTATACCAGAATCCCTGCATACATGCCTTTCCTCCCCTATCAAGAGCAAGAAAAGCCAAAAACACCTTTCCTTGAAAGAGCTAGCAGTGTGAGTACATGAAAAATTAAAAAACATTCAAAATTTGCCGTAGAAAAGCCCTACTGGAAATATCTATACTGTGCATTCCAGCTGAAACATTTGCAGTTTGAGGTAACTGATATAGAAGCTAGTTATGAATCAATTTGGAAATGCTAAGGAAGAATAAATCATATAAAATACAAAATAAAAAATAATTACTTGAAAAGTCATTACATAGTCTATTTCTCTTTTTATTGTTAACTCGTAATTTTGTGGGGGCTTGGGGAAGGAAAAAAAAAACAAACTATGGAATAATCATATAGTTTGGCTTTATCTATCTTGTATATCTTCCACATACTGTAGTTGCTAAAGTTAGCACAGTCCAATTAAAGGAGGCAGAGATCCAAAAGGGCTTCCAAAGAGGCAGGATTCTACCAACTTTACAACAGCAGCATTGTTTCACCTGACGCTCCTGATCATGCTGTTGTCCCTAAAGGCAGCAATAATTCCTGGGCATGGCCTCAGCTTAATAAACCCATCAGCATTCAGTACCTTCGTATGTTGCTTCACCCTCTGTCTCATTTTTAATGATAGCCCTTACTCACTGAAAACCACCTATGCCACACATTCGCCTAAAAAGTGTATGTGGTTTTTTCCCCCTAAGTGGAAGAGAAAATAAGCTACAAAGGCAGACTGAATGGTAACACAGATGTGACCATGCTCTAAAAATTATTCTATTATATCATATAGAAATATAATGTACTGAAAATGAGGGGGAAAAATTAAAAGAACACATACTACTGACCAAAACTAGGCATGAAGCATGATACTATAATGAGAACTGCAAAAATAAATGTAAAAAAACCAAACCACAAATGGTGAAAAACTATAATACAAAGATATCAAAATTTGAAAAGTAATGGAGAAAACTGTCATTGCAGTCATGGAAGGAAGAACAGCAGGTCAGGGAGATGAGGAAGTGGAAAAAAGATCAAGGAATTTTGCATATGTAGGGATGAAAGGGAAAAACAAAACTGGAGACAGTGAAATGTATTAACTGCAATAAATTCTATTTCCTTAAAGTTTTTCCAAGAAAAGACAATGAATGCACATCTAGTACTGTACAATGTTGTTTATATGATTCATATGTTCTGAAAATATGCAGGCAAGTAGAGGCAACTCCAAGACAATCAGTTTTCCAGAAATGATTGAAATTTACCACACATATTCAAAGCACCTAAGTTGAAACATTTTCTTGCAAGAGAAAGAGCCACAGATAATTTGCAAAGTAAAACTAAAACTCTCTTCATTTTTGCACAGACACTTCCTGAATGAGATTGTATGTCCCATACAGTTTTCATGGTGAGTCCCATATTTTGCATGCTGAAAGGGCAGGATATGCAATACAGCAAGACAGGTCTTTGGCTCTGTTGACTGTTCCAAAGGAATAAGTTAAATATGACTTGATGATCTTTAGATCCCACAAAAGAGAACTTTATGAATAAAAGCAAAGATATTAGGGTTAGAAAAGAACTCAAGATGCCATGTACTCTACATTTCTGCCTTAGGAAGAATGACCTTTATCTGAGACATATGTGAGAGAGATTTGCTTAGCATGTGCGGAGATCTCTGTAAGCTCCACAGGCAATCTATTCCAGTGCTTAGCATCGTTAGTTACTGTGACTTTCCAGCTTATTCATGACCTCAGAAAATTCTGGCCCAGTGAATTCCTACAGTTGTGAAGGCAGGGTCAGGACTGTGATGTGTCCGTATCACATCTGAATATACATGAATTTACCGGTTCTGCGATCATTCCTAGCCAAGTAGTTCAGAGGTGGTCTGGAACTTCCTCAGCAACACACTGCTGTTCGGGGCATATTTTCTGTTTTGTGTTTTTAAGATGGCAAATAATTTCCCGGTTTTCAAAAAACAGCCAATAAATGTTAACAAAATCAGAAAAGAAGTTTTATAAGGAAAAATATTCTCCTGAGAGTATGAAAACTACTATGAAAATATCTGTGCCAGAGTTGATATATAAAACCTAAGGATCCCTTGTGGGGATGATGGTAATGCAACGCATAGAACTTCAAATGTGGGTTCCTGGTTTGAGCAGCCTGATAGCCACAGCACAGTGCACGGGAATTCATGGCTCCCAGAAATCAAATGATTTTCAGTTGGAGATAGGAGGAAACTCCTTTCTTGGGTCCAAATTACCTACCTATCTGGGAGTGAGGTCTAGCTTCTCAATGCTGAGCCAAAAAGCCAGTAGAGTATCCAAAGCTATCCTTAGAAAGAAGTCTTTTAAAACCTCTTTTCGGTCCTTCTCATTTTTTATCATCCCTGGTTCTCTCCCATGCACAGGCATTCTGGCAAGAGAGGAAGAATGGGACAGTATAAGCAAACATGACAAAGTAACAGGTACAAATTAAGCTAATCCTAGACTTTACTGCAAGAATTCCAGCTAGGCCACACCACATGGTCTCGTTAAAGTTATTACCGCTCCTAAAAAATTTGTCCTGCCTAGATTTGATCAAATTAGAAGTAGATTTCCAACTGCAAAGCAGTCAGTCAGACAGCGATATTCTGCAGCTGTGGAAAGCACCTACTCCCAAATCTCAATATCCACCACTGAACTTTGGGTCCAAATGGAGCTGAAGGATATCTTCCCTCCCTAAGATCAGGGCTGAGAGAGATTTGTGAGCTAAAGTTCACTGCTGACAATAAAGGTCAGCTGCTCCCATCTCCTGCTGAGCTTGCTTATATATCCCTTTTTTTTTTTTTAATATCTACTTCTTGCTACGGGTACTGATTGCACACTTATGTTGACGTCTCATGGTGGTGAAGCTTCTAGCACTGCCTTGTGTTTCAGTTTCAGGACACCTCGTCAGGTCCAGTTCCAACATCTGTTAATTTTGTGCCCCCATCTTTCATTACTGTCTGTAGTGCCTCTGCTCTTGCTACTCCAGTGGCTTATCTCTTTCCAGACCTTGTAACCTTTTTCCAGAGTTCTTGAGGAAGGCAGAAGCGAGAAAGAAAAAAACCCAAGAGCTACCATTGCATTTTTTGTAAGTTCTGAATTGCAAAGCTTTCTCCATCTCTATCTCTCCTGAAAGAAGTGGTGGTAGATGCTCTAATAATGAGGAACACTGGAGAGTTTTGTAAGTCCCTGCTTGTACGTGTCACTGGCTGTCTTCTTCTCAGGAGGTGAGGAAACGGGATGGCACCCAACCAGTGGCATAAGACACAGCAGGAAAAGTGGAAGCTAAGTGTCTCATGTCATTGGAAGCTATTTTTGACCCTAAGAGCAAATCTAAAACACAGTCCAAGAGGTAAGTCATCTAAACTTGCTAAACTGCAGCTCTTCTGACTACCAGCAGAGGAGGCAAGCAGGGATATCTAAGCAAATGGGTTAATATCACTCTAATACAGTGACTCAACAT
Organism: Aptenodytes patagonicus; assembly: GCF_965638725.1. Lineage (NCBI taxonomy): Eukaryota > Metazoa > Chordata > Aves > Sphenisciformes > Spheniscidae > Aptenodytes > Aptenodytes patagonicus. The sequence continues at coordinate 22,180,825 of NC_134949.1, forward strand.
GATTGAGCCCCTTAAGTATGACTGCTTTGACTAATGAGTACTTAACACTTAATTATAGTATTCAAAGCACTTAATTAAAACACATAATTAAGACACATCACACAGGAAGGTCAGCACTACTTTGTACTTGTGAAAACTGGAGAAAGGAAATTACTTGAATAGGGCCACACAAGTGAATCAATGACAGACAGGGATGCAAAACCCAGGCTTTCTATCTAGGGCATGCTCTCGTGGATTGTAATGCATCTCAGCAAATATTAGCAGAGGATATGTTTTATATTTTTATGCATCTCCTCCAGTCATCAGGTATATCAATGCATACACAAAAACGTCTGTGGTGAATCATCTTCCTATGTTGGGACTTCACACTGTACTTCTCTCTCTCTCACTCACTCTGAGGAAGCCAGGTCTCTGATCAGAGTCTTTAGACATCTTCCATATCTAAAACTAGTTTTTCAAACAGATTTTAGAGAACAACTGAATTATGTCACCTAGATTATCATGTCCATTTTTTAGAGGCTTGGGATCACTTTTAAAATATGAATTTCTTACCTTAATAATGAAGAAAGAATGCCAATTTATGTCAGCTGAGTTAGTGGCCTAAGGGCTGTATTATTTCACTGGTTTTGCAGTGTGTAGTATTCAGCAAGAATGGGCTGATCCATGGCATAAATATCCAGTAAAGAAACACCACATACTTGGACTATGAATAGCATGAACAGGCAGCAGCTATATCAAGAATTTGCTGCCAATAACCTTTATAATTTCAGGGAAATCCCAGATTCAGTTTAGGGTTTCCTTCTTTATCCATGGACTTTGGAAGTGTTACTACATTTAATGGCAGACAATACAAATACTATTTCATAGTTTTCTGAAGAGCTTTTTTTAAATGTAGTGCTCTTGATCTTTACCAGCTGTTGAGTCAAATTTGGCGTAAGCCTGTTTCTTTGTGTACAGCCTGCAAACAATGTGGATTGTAAAATGAGTAGGGCACAAACCCAATTTCAATTGCAGGCTGGGATTCCCCTATGCTTTTACAGGGAAACTTGGTTGATAACTGTGTTTGCTATTGGGTGAGGCATGGAGACCAAGCCCATTGTATTTAACCTTTGAATACCACAATATCACGCGAGCTCTAAAGCCAAGCCACTAAAATAAGGAAGGAGAAATAAATCATAATACATAATAAAAGCTTGGTTGTTCCTTTGCCATCACTCAACTCACAATTGTATATTTTCATGCTGTTTAAATTTTCACGTAATACTTGCATAAACATCCAATGTTCTTTTGTTTTTTTCCTTTCCTGTATGGAACAGAAGTACAGTTTGTGGTATAGTAATGAAACCTGGATATTGCCTTATACAAGGCAATGCAAGGATGTCTTGCTGAATTCTCATGGTAAACTAAGAACGATTCATAAAGTTGTAATAAGATCCAAAATCTAAACAGTTTAATGTGAAGGGGTTTTAAGTCACATACCTCAAAACAGTTATGTCACTATTTCCCTCTTAAGTACAACCAATGCTTTACTCTGATAAGGAGTACCTAAGGAGGTCAAAACTGCTTACAAATATTCAAGGGACACAGCCATCTTAAAATCTAGTTTGCTGGTTAAACTCAACAGTTTCAGTTATTAAACCTGCTCAAAACCTTCTGACAATACCCACAGTTTGAAAAATGCAGAAAAATGCAACTTAATGCTTTTCATTCCCCTACTGCTTTATGAAGAACCACACAACCTCTGGGTTGACTCTGCAGAAGAGAAATCTGCTATACAAACTTATGGGAAAACTTCATAAAGAAAAAACCAATTTTCTGTAATACTCACTTGTAGCAATAGCAGCCACAGAAAACTTCTGATAATTTTAAAATTACAGTATCTCATTATCACATTAAGCAAATTGCTAGAAAAAATGGCATTGATTCTCTACTTTGTGATCCGATATGCTGTAGCAGAAGGCAGCACACATATATTGCACATAGACAAATTATAACCCCTGGTTAGTGCCCCTATAAAGACAATTGAGTTTTAAAATATGGAGAAGAAAAACTGCTCCCTTTTAAAGTAACTCAGGTAGGAATGGGATTGAGGCCACAAATTGTGGTCAGTTATGTAGGGAAATTGAAGTTACTTCCAAAGGGAAAGGAGGAAGGAGTTTTCTCTAATAAGCTAGTCATGAGACTCTAAAGTTCATGTAGCTAAAATGCTTTGCACTAGATTGAAAATGCTACGCTGGCAGTAATTTGTCCTGTTGAGATCATGATTGTTCCCAGTGAGAAAACATTTTTGTCTTAAAAAGTCATTAATGCATTCAAGATTCTAGTGAATATAACTAGCAGAAACATTACATAGAGAACATGAACTGAGTCCTATCTTTAACATCACAAATGATTGATTGAGTCCATTATACTGGAAACAATGTATTTCCCCTGTAAATTAAAAAAAATACACCTTTCTCAGTTATCCAACCTTCAGTATTGGAAAAGTTGTAAGACAAACTCTTGAAGGCTGTGCTGGTTTTGGCTGGGACAGAGTTAGTTTTCTTCATAGTAGCTAGTATGGGGCTATGTTTTGGATTTGTGCTGAAAACAGTGTTGATAATAGAAAGATGTTTTAGTTACTGCTGAGCAGTGCTTACACACAGTCAAGGCCTTTTCTGCTCCTCACACCACCCCACCAGCCAGTAGGCTGGGGGTGCACAAGAAGTTGGGAGGGGACACAGCCGGGACAGCTGACCCCAACTGACCAAAGGGATATTCTATACCATATGACGTCATGCTCAGCATATAAAGCTGGGGGAAGAAGAAGGAAGGGGGGGACGTTCAGAGTGATGGCGTTTGTCTTCCCAAGTAACTGTTACGTGTGATGGAGCCCTGCTTTCCTGGCGATGGCTGAACACCTGCCTGCCGATGGGAAGGAGTGAATGAATTCCTTGTTTTGCTTTGCTTGTGTGGCGGCTTTTGCTTTACCTATTAAACTGTCTTTATCTCAACCCACAAGTTTTCCCACTTTTACTCTTCCGATTCTCTTCCCCATCCCACCGGGGGCTAGTGAGCAAGCAGCTGTGTGGTGCTTAGTTGCTGGCTGGGGTTAAACCACGACAGTGGCAAAGAAAGGGATCCAGTCTACCAAGCCTCAGGGTTGTGTCTGTATCTTAGGCATCTAGTGAATCAGTCTTCTTAACGTACCTAAGATATGACAGAGAAAAATGCCCTTTAAGGTCCCCAGAGGTAAATCCTATCCCCTAGACTGAATCCCACCGAAAAAGGCTGCTAGTGTTTTTTACATGCTGAGTCTGATAGTCATACAGTCTTTGGAGGGATAAATTCGAACGGTAAATCATTTCTATTTTAAACTTTTGTTGCAGCAGACCAAGGAGCATAAATTATTTAAAATACATGTGTGTTTGCATTCATAAACATAAATACATAAAAATTCTTGAAAAGTGCTCAGGTACATCTAAAGATTAATCTCTTATGACTATATTTTATCATTCTAAAAACATTATCTAAGTGGATAGAGACTACAGAATTTGAATGCGGGAATATTAAACAACTTTAAATATAGGGGGGGGGTTCCCCTCAATCTAGTATTTTATAAGCATCTTTAGTCCTGATATTTTCTAGGATACACGTATAAAATATAGAATAAATTGCTGTAACATGTACTAACTTAATATCTGGATAGTACCACCACATTTAGACAATCATTAGTATGTCTCATTGCCTGTCCTAAACACTGACATCTTCAAGCAGGAGTCTGTACCACCAGCCAAATTCTTTCATGCTATCAATTCCACTTCTCTGTAGCAAGTACATAGTTATCATCCTCTATCAAGACTGAAAGTCAGATTCCCTATTATTTTATCCTTTTTTTATTTATCTTTCAATTTACTCTATTCTTACAGTTTCAGAATGCCAACAGAAGCAGAATATCTCCATACCGCCCCTTTGTGGGGATATTTGGAAATATAAAAAATTCAAAGCTATTATAGAGATGGTATGGTTCACACTCCACTTTTATGCACATACACAAGTCATTAAATTTAATACTGCAGTTACATTCATCCCACAGAATGAAAAACAGGTTTTACTCTTTCTCAAACGTAATTCATTTATTCACAGGAAAGTCAGTGTTTCGTATATTCCTAACATAATTAGCAATTTCTGAAACCTCCCGTTCCTCTGTCCCTCATCTCTTTGGCACCACTGCTGTTGTAAAAACTGACTCTCCAAAGTAATGAATATGAACGAAATCATTTTTTTCAAATACAAAAGACAGATTAAAAAAGGTACTAACAACAGCACTTGGAAATAGTGTAAGATGCATTTTCTTACTCCCTTCCTAACAGTCATCTTTGCCATTTTGGATACTTAATTCAGAATGACAGAAATATAAAGTGAATGTTCAGGACAGCTGAAATATCTTTCCATTTTTGCTTTCTTTCTTTTCTTAGAATTATTTTGGCAGCATACAACTACTATATTAATAAACAGCAAATAGGAACAAGTAAGAGATTACCTGAGAACATGAAAGTCCACATTCTTCAATCCTGGGAATAATCTGACAATCAGAATTCCAAAAAAGAATTATTAGAAGAATTTGAACATGAATACTTATCATCCTAAATTGAAAAAAAAAAAGCAAAACCTCAGAAGAAACCTTCTACTCTGACAATTCTCCCTCTCATGCCAAAACTTTAATATGAATTTTAGTCCCTCCCACAGCACCTCTGAGCTCCTCCCTCTAAAACTTTCCAAAGACAGAAAATTGCTAGTTGTGGGAAATATAAAGCATGTTCAACTCATTTCTTATGTTCCGTAGTGAAAAATGGGAAACGTGAATTTCTGACAATCACAGTAAAAGCCTTTTCCTTTTGGATTTCATGATGTCAGCTTTAGATCAGTTTTAGCAAATTTCTTTTCTGTAAATTCTATGTATAAATGGGAATTTTGCTTCTAGAGTGATGTACCAGGCAGGTTCACTGGAATCCAAATGCATTCTTATGTCTACTTATTTTCCTGGTTTTCTAATGCATTGAATAAAAAGAAAAACAGCTTTGCTGAGGTGGGTAGTCTTGGAAGACTGGTTTCTTGGTTTTCATCAGCAGGAAAAACAGATTCTTTTACCCTAGAAATCTGTGCCTTGAACTTATTTCACTTATTATTTAATTGTATCAACAGAAGCCTCTTGTTCTACAGCCTGTCTCCAGTTTTTGGATTTTCAACACACTCGGAAGTATGCATGCTTTGCTAAAGAAGCTCAACACCAGCAGCTCTGAAAAGCTCTGAAAGCGGTGCACAAGTGAGTCACAACACCTCAATACCTGTTAGCATAACAAAATGCCCAGGAATGCCTTTCTGGGTGCTACCTTGCATAGTCCCACTACCCATCACAAGGAACAAGCATTCCAAAAACCACAATCTCTGGTTCATATGGAGGCTCTATGTGGTGTGTTATGCCCATAGGTGGAACAGGGAGTTATTCCCTCATAGAGTTGTCTTGCAAAACCTTTTACATCAGTTAAAGTAGGGAATACACAATTAACACCATGTGCTAGGATCTGGCTTTGCATCTATATTTTTTTTAATAAACAGGTAAAAGACAATGTCTACTCTGCCAATGTATCTACTATACTTGTATTTTAGATACTTTCATGTGAGTCCAGTTTGTCAATTTTCCAATAAGACACTATTTTTGGAAGATAAAGAGCAGTATCAATCACAGTACTGAACAAATTGTTATTTAATTATTTTGGCTAAAAAATAACAATTAAATTTTGTCATCTATACATAAAAATACACCAGATCAAAGATCTGCCCAGTCCACTCTCCTGTGCCTAATAGGATCAGTAGCAGATGCTTAGGAAAAATAAGAAAGAAGTTAAATATTCTACTTCCATGGATTATTTTACCCTATATGCTGCCAAGTTCCAATGACCTGGTTCTTATGGATTTCCTGAACTGAAAGCCATGTGCACATCACTGTCTTTAATAGCTGTTTCTGGACATTTCTTACATGAATTTGTACAACAACTATTTGCATCTATTTATCCTTTTGGTTTTCAAAACTTCTTGTGGCAATGAGTTACACAATTAAACTATGTTTATTTGCTTTGTTTTGATTTATAAACTGCTTCCAAATAGTTCAGATGGGTTCCCCCCTTGTTCTTACTTTAGAAAAAATAGAGAATATCCATTGTCATCTCACCTTTGCCAAAATAGTCACAATTTTATTGATTTCTAGCATACCTCCCCTATTTTTTCTAAGATTAAGAACATACCTCTTCATTTTTACTATACTCTTTTGTAAGATAGGGGGTCCCGCACACAATATTCAGGAGTGAGCAGATCAAGGATCTTTTACACAATAGCATAGTGATGTTGACTGAATCATCAGAAGCATGATGTCCCTCTACCAAAAAGCCATTCTGACTCTCCTTAGTGTATCATTTACCAGTATGTCTACTGCAAGCAAGCTAGTTCAGCACACACCACAGTTAGTTTTGCAACTTCAATTTCAACTGCAATTTATGAGACCCTGTAGAATACTGTTTGAATGCTGTTTCAGATATGAGTCTTATTCTTTTGGATTATTTGTTTTAAACTTAGATCTGAGACAATTCCTCCAACTCACCCTTCAGTAGGTTCCCCTGTAATGAACCCCACTGCAAGCAAGCACTTCATTTTTTTACTGTCATTAGATTCCTTGAGCAAAAGGTGTCCTTTCATATCTCCATTACTAGTCAGCTCCATAGACTTTTTAGGAGGCTTCCTTCTCATCTTTGGTTAAAAAAGGATGGTACTGGCCTTTCTTAAAAATATTGCGTTGGGAGCTGCAAAAAGATGTTTTCTTACAGGTGGCATTTTGGGGGATATCTTATATATGTACTGTTCTGAGTTTTCCCTACATTGATTTTAAAGAAGCTCCTTGTGCCTGGAAAGCTTCTACCCTTTCAATTGCTCCTTTTAATTTCCTTTTGGAGACTTATTCATTTTATATAGTTCCTTTTTTACTTATACATTAGCATAGCACATTCTTTTGGACATTGAACTTGTGCCACTATTGAAGAGTGGCTTTTTGAGTGGCTGCTTGGAAGGGGACCAACAGTTCTTTCTCTTCCTATGGGGTCTGTGATTACTTGCTCTAAGCAACAGTCATTTGTAGTGTTTACAAATTTAGTTTCTGTGTCAAGCCCTGAGGTAACACTCCTCCAGTTTCTATAGAAATGACTGATGTCGCTCACTTATTAAGTTTTCTTCTCTCTTACTGTTTCTGGTATTTCTTAGCACACCTCTGTCACCTTCCGAATAAAGTGGTCAGTAGCACTGCTCTAACAGTGTACTCTTTCTATGCAGGAACAGTGTTTCAGTCCAGACAGTTTTTGTAATACCTGTTATTAAGTTCAGCAGGCAACAACCTTATTGTTATTTACTTTATTTGACAGTAAACTTTTTTAAAATCATGTCTAAACTAGCACAATCTACTTTACCGTTCCTACATAATTTGTATCCTGGAGTTGCAGCATTCATCCATTGTTTTTATTATATCAGGTTACAGCACCCCCATTAGGCTAACATTCCCACTAAAAGCTGGGCAGTGTAATAGACCCATGCCACGTTTTTTGAAAACTATCATTTATGTAGAAGCATCTATGCATGTGAAATTTATATGGGCACTAGCTCTTAAGCTCCTTGCTCAAATGGGACTCTAATTCGTGATAATAATTCTTGAGAATAATTTCTTGATAACAGATTTATTTTATTCCTTGTTCCTCACTACACCTTACCTGTATTTTAATCAACGTCTCATGTTTGACATTTTTATTACTTCATCCCTGAAGAACAGACGATAGCAAATTACATACTATCCTGCTTCTACCAACGTTCCCTCCATCTTAAGAACAAAGACTCTTAAAAAAAATCTTAATAGGAAGTGCCTCCTTTTGCACTTTGGTAATATAGATGTTTTGTGCCCTAAAGCTTTATTAGAGCACTGGTCAAGGATATAGAAATTCTAAACATTTCTCAGTCCAAGAAGGTTTGAGTCCAAATCTTGCACATTTCAGGATGGCAGCCTGGCTGGTCAGGTTTTCTTAATAAAATGCAGAGGTAGACCCTAGAGTACAGAGCAAAATCCAGTATTTCCCATTCTCCATTTTCTCTTGGGTCAAGCCTGATCTCTGGACCATCCCAGGTCCCTTCTTCTTAATTGCTCTCTGGCTTCACAAATTTTGCATGCTTGGCTACACACTTGTCCCATTTCAAGAGAGACCACTAATATAACTCCACCGTTGCTCAAGTGTGTTCAAGGAGCATTACATGGAAATAAAAGTTAGGACAGATGTATCACCAGACATACCTAAGCAGCCAGACATGGATTTTGTGACTTGTTGTGTAGGAGTTTAGGCATAGATTTCTACCTAGGCTACATATTTACTGACTTTGTTGAGATGAACATGTCAATGCCTAGGCTGGAAGGCATGTCCCTGTCACATCCATACTGGAGAAATCCCAGCCTTCTTTGGAGCACAATAGCCACATTCACACTACATTTTGCAAGAGTATCCACTACATACTTTCACATCTCACCAACACAGGCACACATATCTTACTATTATTATTCCAGCTGTCTCGAGATGAAGGGCCATGGCCAGCACAGTCCCATGGCTCCTCTTTTAACGTAGTGTGCAGTCGTACTGCCTGCACCAGGCAACAGACATCTTGCCTCAGGGCCACTCACATCAACCACAGGACAGCTGAGTGTTTATAACTTAACAGCTTCTCGTTATATTGGGCAAGCTCTGGAGCAGAGCCGTGTGGGGTACTACTGTCATCACAACAAAATATTCACAATGATTCAGAACTACTTGGGAGCTGCACTTTTCCAGGAGTGTGCCTACACCTCCTGTCCAGAGTGAGCCTGCGTGGCCGGGGCAGGTACTCAGCAGAGGGTACCAGCAGGGCACGTAAGTCCCACAAAGCCCCTGGTGAAACAGGAGCTGCCCAAGTGCTCCTGTATCCAGCATGTTACTGCCTCATTGTCCAAAAACAATCACTCCTTATTTCATCTACATGATCCAAGGGGACCCTCGCTCTCTTCCCCCACCCCGTGCCTTTCCTACAAGGGTGACAAGTATTCAGCAACAATGGCAAACATTACAATAGGTAGCACCTGAGGAGCATTGCCTACAACCTGTAGAAGCAGTCAAAACACACCCAGAACTGCAGGTAGAGGCTGGAAACATCATTCATGCACAAGCCTGCAGTACAAGGGGTGAATGAAATGCTCAGTGGGATGCGAGAAGGCTGCTATTTCACCTGGCTCATGCTGTATCATAAGCAGGCACTTATAGCTAGACCCAATGTTGATGAGATTACAGTTTTTGAAATTATCCTGCATTTGGGGCCCTTTGGAAAATGCAACTTTCAAAATATGGCCTTAAGCAGAGGCAGGTCAGGTGCACCAGACACCTAGGGATTAAGTCCTATGTATGCAACTACTGTTAAAATCATGTATACTGTATCCAGGCAGCAATGTCTAGTTAAGAAGTGATTTACTTCCAAGTAGAACTACTAGCCATGGTATTGTGTCCAGTGATATTGATTCCCTGCCAAAGCAAGCCAGTTTCTCCTGTGAGTAATCAAGAGTTCCTCCTTGTATCTACTTCTCCTCTCACCACCCACGGTGCCAGGAAAAAGGCAGGAAAGGATGAAGCACTGCTGGAAGCTTGTCCCTGCCCTCCCCCTTCTCCCTCCAATACAAATACCCACATTAACACACTTTCCTGCCGAGTACTCTCAGTGGAGTGCACTGACCTGAGCAGACTCATTGCTGCTCCTCTGGACTGGTATCAGCAGTATTATATTCACTAATACACTCTGTGAAAATAGTTTTTTAGTCAGTACAATCAGGATCATTCTCAAAGATGATGACCTCTAATTGGCATAGGTTTTTTTCCTGTGTCTGATTACTTTAGTTTCTTCTGTCCCAGTTGCTCTGCTTCTTTTTGGATACTTGTTTTAATATCAAAACTGCACTTAGTTTATGCTTTTCCTTTACATTTTTTATGAATCTTCCCTTTCTGAGGAAAGGATAATGCAAGGGTATGCTGAAGGTGAGAGTATCTGCTTGATAGGTAGACATAGCTTTGGAGAGGGCAAACCTGGACTTAGTAGCTGGTAAGAAGGGGAAAACAAGACGAACATGAGGATTTTGGACATTTGAGAGGAGCCTGTGGGAATATATAAAACTCAGTAAAGAATGTGCAGGGGAAGGGGATCAAGGAGGAACAAAGGGGGAATAGACAGAAAGGAGCCAGTTGCATCTAAACAGCGTCCAGTCAGTATGCATGTGACCAGGCTCTGAGCTTGATGAGCCCAGTCTATCCTATCTTCTTATTGAACCCTTTCTTCACCATCTCTCCGTCATCTCACTCTACACCACTTGTGGGAGTGCTGTGAGGATGAGATGCCATCACTTGGAGGGGCAGGCAGGACTGCACTCGGTGCCAGGAACCGGAGTCAGCCCCGGGGTGCAGGCACCCCTGGCTGGTGGCAGCAGCAGCTGGAGCGGGTGGCGGTCTTGGCTGCAGCCACTGGGGTGGGAACGGCATGTGTCCCAAAAAACAGCTACTTGGGGGGACGAACATGAGTGAGTGCTGGCACCTCTGGGAAAATGTATTTAAAAAAGGGCAAAATGCTGCATAGCAATGAGGAATGAGGACAAAAGTGTGAGAAACAGCAGCCCTGTGACCATCAAGTTCAGAGAAGGAGGGGAGGAGCTGCTCCAGGCACCAGAGAATCTATTTTAATTCGCAATAAATTAATTTTCTCCAAGTCTAGTCTGTTTTTCCTGTGACAGTAACTGGTAAGCAACCTCCCGAACTTTATTGCGACCCAAGAGCTTTCTTGTCCTATTTTATCCCCCTGTCCCACTGAGGAGGGGAGTGAGCAGCTGGAGTTTGGCCCTCAGCTAAAGTTAACGCACCACAGGTATCAGACAGACAGGGTGCCTGTGAGATGAGGGGGGGGGTGTTTGCTAGCACACATCACGCTGAACCAGCTGGTGAGTAGGAGACCTGTGGAGCAGGTAAGAGGGCTTGGGATTTGAGCAGGGGTAGCGGACAGGGAAGCCATGCTGATGCTCAAGGGATCTGCGAATGTCCATGTGAATAGAGTGAGTGGTGGGTGGGTGTGCTTTCACTATTGAGCTTCAATCCTGATGAGCTGAAGAGGACGAGGGGACTTGGCTGTCTGCACTTACATGAGTCCTGGCAGTACTACATGTGGGTGCTGTTGAAGGCAGTGCCTCCTCATGGCACTGTGTGTGGCCAGTCAGTGTCCTCTGTGCGTGTGTCTCTGGGACGCATGCTCAGCCTTGCTGCTGGTTGAACCTGCAAACAGAAAAGCAGCAGCTGCGTCCATCAGCCTGGGACAGAGACATCCAGGCCTCAGGACAGCCCAGGCTGGGCTCCAGCAGCCAGGAAGGAGGTACCCCCATCCCCAGAGCTGCTGGAGGGGCAGCCCCTTAGAAGACACCCCTTAACAGACAATTAGCACAATCAGTAGTTTGAAGTGATATGTATACAATTATCTACATGAAGTTTTTGACTTACTAAGGGATCGTCAGTTGATGGGTTTTTTTCATCCCCACAGAATCTGTGAACTGTTACCATTCTTTTCCATCCAGATCTGTTTATAGAACCAGCCTCAGGTATAAGCTGGATAAGACAAGCTGAGCAACTCTTGCAGCTGAAGGGGCAGTGCTGCTATTCCTCTGCTCACTTCCAGTGGCACTAGTCTGACACTTCAGTAAGATGATTGAACTCTTTAAGCCTGCAAAAAAGTGCAATTGCCTGTATTCTGAGCTTTCCATACACAGAAAACTGGCTACAAATTACTGACTCATAGATCTATCACCTTCTGAGCCAGTCAGCAATGCTCAGTTTTTGCACTAATAATGCTGCTAAATATTTAAGGGTTCTGTTTAAAATATTGCAAGTTAGTTGTTAATGACAAATCATCTTCTTCAACATCATTTTATTCAGGTCTTGCACAGTTCTATTTATTTAAAAAAACAAAACAAAACAAACAACTGAGAAATAAACAAACCCCACATTTTTTTCAAAGACCGAAGTGCTCTGAATGACTTCAGATGTATGGACAGAAAACAGTTCTATCACTCATCACCTTGTTGTTCATCTTTTCTGGATTGGGGCAGGCATTCATAGATAAATATTTTTTGTATTTATCTTTGTATTTGCAACATAGCTGAGCAAAACGAGCTGCAGCATTTACTTATTTTCTCCCACTTGAAAATATTTCCAGATACATTTATTCTGCTTATTATTCCGTATACCTTCAGAGAGGAAAAAAGAAGTCATGAAACGTCATTTCAGTTGGATTCTACTTGAAATTCAGCTTGAAAATACTTGTTATAGAGATGCACAGTACATATAGGCTGTCATCATCCAAGTATAAGCAAGTGCTCTTAGACTTTAAATGGCTGTAGCTGCTTAAGCTGCAAATTAGGCACTTTTTCCTCAGAAAGGAATCTGAAGCCAGCTTAGATAGTAGGGCTCTCTATATAGTGCTTGGAGAGTGTGCAGAGGTTCAGAAGAGGGTCCAGAATTGTAAGCATCCTGAGCAGAACTGCCTAGTGCTAGACTATTGGGAAATGCTAACAAGAAGCTGTGCTTAAACCCTTTGCCCCCTCAAGAGTTCATGACTGCAGAGATATGCCTTTGTTCACTTTTCAAATGCCACAGTTCTTCTCTTAAAAGGCAATTATATCTTCTCTTAAGGCACTTAAACATTGGAAAGAAAAAAAAGCAGGGCATTTTGCATTAATAGTGACTGGATTAAAACCAAATCATGCACAAATTATATCAAAGCAAAGACTAGATACATATACAATCCATGGTGGCTTCCACTTTTACATGATTCATCTATTTCAGCCTATTCATCTATGAACTGATAGTTCAGAGACAGGAGATACAAGTTTAAAACGCCTCCAAGCTGAGAACAACACTGGCTCAAAGTGCTCATCCTCTCAGGTGAGTGCTCTGATCCCCGGGCTAGTACATAAAACACGGGCATCAGCACTTTATTTAAAGCAGTCACAGCCACCTTTTAAATGGGACCTGATAAAAACAGTGCATTAAACATGCTCCTAGAACAAGGCTTTTAGGTGGACCACCACCTAGTTCTTCCTAGACTCTTGAGGAAACCTAAATTTCAGCTGGTATTAGGAGACTGCCTTAAAAGAAAAAGCTAGAAAGACTCGAGCCAGCTAGAAAAGTGAGGAAGCAAAGAAGGGTGGATATGATAAAGACGTACAATAAACTAGACAAATCAACTTAAGACTTACACTGTGTTATTAGCATTATACTCATAAAAATGCTGTTCATGACACTTACAGTTAAATATTTGCTAAATGGATACTAGCTGGTATTTTAGAAAACTGATGTAAAGGCTAGTTAAAAGAATGCATTCTTTGAAAGGGAAGACATGCATGATCTATTTTCCAGCAATTTGCATCTTTTTCCTCTTTGCTTTTATTAATAGGTAGGAAAAGTTTTGGATCTGGAATACTCTGTGTAGATTGTACAGGACAGCTTGGGAAATTGGTGTGCCCACAGGATTTTGTCTGCACATCTTTTACTTTACATTTTTCCCTAGTTGAGAACTCTTGCACGTTACAATGAACATTTTTAATTTTTCCTTATTGACATTTTGTTTGTCATAATCTAAAGGTACCATTGACTGGTTCAAAGACTCTTAGGTATCCTTGATTCTGTAACATTAACATTAGTGGTGGGAACAGCCTTTTGTCTTGAGATCTGTAACATTAATTCAAGGTGGATTGAAAGTAGTCTGGAGACAAAGAGACAGATCAGTGACAGATTCAAAATATTAAGTACTGTACAGTCTTACACTAACTCTAACTGCATATCAGACAATATGGAAAACCTACAAACTTAAGAACATAAGTATATAATAAACACAAAATAAGTCAAAAAACCCTGTAAAGTATCAGCTTTCTTGGTAGACTATTGCTAACTAATTCTACCAACCCCTCTGGACATACCCGTCTGTCTGTTGTGTCTTTTCTTACACCTAGTAGGTAAGTTTTCAGCAAGTGGTTGTTACCTTTGGTATTGGTCTGGTAGTGTGTCCAGCACAGTGTGACTTAGACCTTTTCTTTAGCTTCCCAAACACAACTGTAATGAAAATAGTAAAAACAACTCCTGTCTACATACAGTACACTCAGTTGTACAAACTGAATACAACTAAATTCTTCTTTTAATTAAATTCAATGAATGCAGACATAGAACAAATACCAACAATGTAATAAAATTAGTAACATTCTCAGTAAGATTCAAAAGCACAGAAAAAATGTTTTATTTCTTCCATTGTAACAAAGATTTTTGGGCTCAACTACAGACTACAGAGTTCTCAAATAACTCATTCACTTGAAGACATTGTCAAGAGACCTGTATAGTACTAGAGGAAGGAACATGTCAAGTTTCACATGAAGTCATAGGAATATTCTCTTACATATACAATTGACTTAAGTGCTCCATTTTAAACTGAAGCTACTATAGCAATAAAACATTTCTGAGACTTTAAAGCAATTTCCAGAATGAGCTCTCCTTGACCAGAATGTAATGCTATATCCTCCATACCTGTTTCTAGAGAAATTAAAATTTTTGTGCATCCTTGCTTTTTTTCAATTTTTTTACTATTGAGAACAACCTTGTTTGTATCTTCTTGTACCTGCATACATAATTTTGCTGTGACTGGGGCTGAAGTACGTTTGGTTGGACTGGTGTTGACTTCAGTCACCCATGGCTTAAAGTCCTGCCCAAGAATAAAATCTGCCCCATTTGACTCAAAACTGTTCTTCCTGGGTTCAAAAATATCTTGAGTCATCTTCATGGTATAGTCAACTTTTCTGTTTTAAAAATGAGATTTGAATTACAATAGGAATTTGGGACCCTTACTATGCTTTTCTAATACTTCTTCCTCCATCACTACAGTTATATTGTAACTATTATAAGTAAATATGTACAACTGTGTAAGAGGCTGCCATGACAATAAATTCAAATTGCAACCATTTTGGCTACATCAGTGGGAAAAAAAAAAAACAACAGTATTTGTCCCTTAAAAGAACGTATTCTCTACAAGCTAATCCTTAGCTACTTTTAAAAACAAACAAAATATAACATTACTCAAGAAATACCTTTATCTTTGTCTACATTTCTCTTGTCGATTTTTTCTTCAGCCTCCTGTGGTATTCTACTGCTGGCATTTAAACAACTCACTTGAAGGAGAACCCAGAATCTGCTGTATTCCAGAAGTCCTCTAAAATAAATCACATTATTGTAAGTTCTGTTTCACTAAATCTAATCAAACCATTAATAATTGTAAAGGAATTCCACTGCCTCCTTGCCCTCTGGAAATTAAACACTGGTAAATCAATCCTTGACTAACCCTCAACCTAGTATAGAAAAAGATATTCAGTTTGGGCAGTGGACTGGCACCAGTCGTCTTACTCTGAGGCATTTCTCTGAACTACATAAAGCTCTAAAATTAAAACCCTGCCAAGTTCCTCTTCCTTATGTCATCATTCATTCATTTATTTGAAATACATTTTAAGAGACAGAATGCTATTCACATGCCACTCAAAAAACTTCAACAGTCACTTAAAAAGTTCTGTATGTGTGGGCTTACACATTTGGAAGACAGTAAATCTGTACCCATACTTTCTGAACTGTTGCATAATCTCTTTGGTTTTAGACTTAACAACAATCCTCCTAATGAAAAGGAGGAAATTAGACTCTGGGGAAGTCCAGTGAAACAACCCATTATTCTGGGTGGAAGCAAAAAAAGGGAGGAATTTTTTCGAGAGACTGTATACACCTCCTAAGATCATCCTATGCACTGTGGCCATTTTCCACTTCAACAACAGTGAAAATTCAGCAGAAATATGTTTCCCCTAAGCCTTTTAGTGGTGCAAAATCAGCACTGGTGACTCTGGCCAAGGTTTTAAAAAACTTCAGCTGCTTTACCAATCCAGTTGGCTAATCAATGGAGCTTCAGAGAAGCCTAAGGCAAAAGTATGTACTCTGTAAATTAGGTGTTCAGTGCAGTACATGCCCCTTCAAACTCTTTGACCTTATAACTGCTCTGTGTACTGCTTACTGATAGTCAAGTATCATGGATCTTCCTTAGCACATGGTATCAGTAAGATAAGACTATTTTACATTAGCTACTCAATTATGAAACCAAAATACTTCTTTTCCCTGCAACGCCAATTATTTGCTGTGCTTGAAGTATCTGTCATGCGAGAAATACCCTTCAGTGGCAGGGAATCTCTTATCCTGGAAATTTAAAAAAGGAAGGCGTTGTCTTCAGAGGATGAAGCTATTTTCAGCTTTAGTACTCGTGAGCAGCATAGCTTTTAGAAAAGTAAGAAAAAAAATATGCATGCATTTTTCAAATAAACGGTAGGCTATGACTAAGACCCACTAGCTGATCCATCTCAAAGGCATTGTAAAAATTACAACAGGCATGGAACTTGTGCAACTTAACAAAAGAAGCTGGCTTTGAAAAGCTAGAAAATTTCATTCTTTTCTTTCATGCAATAGAAAGAAAAGGTTGCCTCTTTAAGGCCAAACTCTTTAGTTATGCAAATTATGCTGAAATGCTAGAATTAGATAGCTGACTTACCTCACCTTTCTGAAAGATTCTGAGGGTAAATAAGGTATTTTGAGGATTAACATTTTTGTTTTCTCCAATACCTTAAGAGCATTACTTTGGATTTACCAGCATATCTAAAACAGTAGATTTTGCTTGTACATATCTTCTTGCAGGAGTGAAGATACACAGTGAAACAGTAGAAAGTGTCTGACTATATTTGATGTTGCAAGGTGTTGAGTTTTCTGAACTCAATTCAACACAATGTTTCAGCACCTGCTTTAATGGTAATGGTTTAATTACTTCAATGGAGTTAAGCATGTTTTATATGGTACATGCTAAGGCATTTTAGTAGATACATATGGACAAGTGTTCAGTACCTTCCTGCATTAAGTTGTAGGTACATAAAAATATTCCTGGTTAAACAGTCAAAGAATAAAAGACTCACCCATAAAAATCTCACTTTTCATATTCCATGCAAATACCCTAAGAGTCGGGAAAGAGGGTAGGAGGATTTGCTTGAGCATACCACTGTAAATTTCTCAAATTTAAACAGAGTCCAATCCTAAAAAAAAAGATACACACACACACGTATATACATTTGCTCTGACTTCACCACCACATCATAGTGCCCAGAACAAGACAGAATATACAACATTGGCACACACAAAAATTGAAATGTGTATTTTTATTAAACATGCAATTCCACTAAAAGAATCCCATTTCATGCTGTGATGATATGATACAATCGTACAGATTAGCCAATTCTAGCTGCTTGCTGCTGCAAAAGAAAGGCATAGTCCTGCTACTCCTACTTCCTTCAATCTCAGCCTTGCTCATCAGACTACCTGCCAACATGATTAAATTTGTTGACCTATCAGAAAATTAATCCATCCCAATAAACTGAACAGCTTCCTTTGGGTCAGCTAGCAAGTTAGCTCAGATACACAACAGCGTACAGGACAAGACAGGAATGCGTGGCTGGAGCCAGGTGTGGGAGAGGTAAGGAAGGATGTGAAACTGCTTCTTCCACAAGAGAGCCTGATTCCCATACAATAATTAGAACTGGCAACTGCAAGATTCTCCAGCATAATAGGCATTCCTAAGAGACAGAGCAGTTTATTAAAAGATACTCCCTACCTTATTCTACTACTTAATACATTCCTAATTCAAATGATCCTTTTCCTTATGCACAGTCAACCAGTTTTAATTCAGAAAAGGATCTACTTAATTTAGCTAAGACCTACTGCCTTCTAATTGTTAACACGAATGCTTTTATTATTCAGTAGTAAATCACTTGCAGTATGGACTCCTCCCACCTAACTTTAAGATTATCTAAGAGCTGAGGATTCACATTATGTCTGAACCAAAATAACAGCTTATTTATCCTCCCTCCTTCCTTCCTGGCTCTTTCCCCTTCATGTTCAGTCACACAGTTTCACTCTTCCCTCTGCCATTGCACAGACTCTGGCACTCACTTCATTAAAAATGAATGAATTCTATTATTCCAAGAAGAAAAAAAAAAATCTATTTGCTGCATTAGTGAGTTAAACAAGCCTACTCTGAAATGAAATGAGTACCTAAGTTGACTCAAGGTAAACAAACAGCAGTGGTGCAGGGCAGGGAATGGACACTGGGGAAGGGGGGAAACATCAAGCAGAATACAGCTTTAAATTTTAGTCCAGCAGTTAACTCGGTTCAAACCATCTCATGAAACTACAGCCTCAGTATGTAACTGATTTCCTTTGACTCCCTCCCTAGTGAATAGAGGAAGATAAAATCTGAAGCCCTCTGAAGGTCCTTTTCTCCCATTTTACCACCTAATTTCCAAACCTGGGTACTAAAATGGAAGTAACCCAACTAGTTTGACAATACGACCAAAAGCCATAACACAGCACTGAAGCAAGTCCCAGAGCTGGGAGGCCTCAGCTTCCTGCCACCTAACTGCCACTTACACAGTGCAAGAGAATCAGTTCAAGCACTTTGCACATATAGCAATTTGGCTGAATGTTGGCATGCTTTCTCAAAAAAACAGGTTCTAAGCCAAGAAAAGATTTAAAGCAAAACAAAAGCTAACCCCTAGAATTCCATTATTTATAGCTTCTCTCTTCCTCTTGTCCTTACTCCTCTGCCATTGTTACTTAAACAGTTATTGAGATATTAAAATTGCAAATTACTTCTCAAGCACCTGAATTATTGTCTTCTATCTGAAGCCAACAACAGAGCCAACTTTGAATTCTGAAGCCAAATTCAAATAAGCTACTTGAAATCTCACCATACATATTAACATATGCAAAATGTTAATATGCTTTGTGCAAAAATATGTAATTGGGAATCTAATTTAGGAATATTTGGGACATCTCTGCAATATTTACATTCAAGTTCGAATACAAAAAGCTGATACAAATATTTGAAAAAACCCTTGTGTCTTTGACAATTACAGCTATAAATAAGAAGAAGCAGATAACTTTCTTTCCATCTCTCCCCTCCTTCCAAAGATTAATTATGAATACATCATGAGCTTAGCAAAATGTGAAGTTTCACATGGACCTTATTAATAATTTTATGTGCACAGGCTCCATACTGATGTAAAGATCTGACTGCTGACTGGGGCCCTGCATAGTAAAGCTGAATATATTGATATTTCTCTTAGGACTTTTTATCTCACTTACTGGTGATCAAGTTTACAAAGAAATTGGATCCTTTTCTATGAAACCTAGCAGCACCAGCAATTGCTGTCTGCAACTTGGAGACCATGTGATTTCAGCAACCTACTTACTTTAGCTGTGAAGGATCCAGTTTTCCATAATAATTCAATGTCTGTTTATAATGCAAGTATGGCAGTTACTAGCATCCTTTCTTACGGTCAAGAACGAAGAGACATCTTAATTTCTTACCATCCTAGACTGATATAAAAAGAGAATTTGTATTATCATCAGATAGATTTAAACCCTTAGAAATTACTAAGTATGTTAATATTAAACTGGAAAGAGGTTTACACACTATTTCTGTATAAAGTCACAGAAAGGATGAACCACTGCAATCACTTAGTCAGAAGAACGTGTTTTTCCATGGAATATTAGACTGTCTTTATAAAATACCTTAAGAGCTCTGGTATATGGGGCACTCACTCTGGAGCACAGAGCAGTCAATACTGGCAGAAGACATGTTCACCTTGGCAGATGCAGGATGCCCCAATTATTCACATATAGGTAAACACTTATAAAGACAGCCCAAATCTAGGCCACACACAAATCCCACCCGTCTTTGAGCCATACAACATTAGAGTGCTCTCTAAAAAAATGTCCCAAGGCACTCATCAAGCCATCATAAGCCTCATAATACTCTCACAAAGCCAGTCATGGAAAGTGGTAAGCATCTGGGCTAAGCGTAGGCCCAAATATACCTGAAGGACTCAAACCATCTCTCCTCTCTATTCCTCAGAAGTTCTTAAGCTCATTCAAAACCTGCACCTGAGCAGCAGTTTATGTTTACATATTGTGACTATGAAACAAGCTCAAGCTAATTTTTTAAATACAATATAGCCCACTGTACTGTCTATATATTGCCTGTACTGCCAGAGGAACACTTGGTTCTGCCTGCTCTCCAGGCACAATGAATCTTCACTTCCAGAAAATATGCAAAAACCTTCCATCTCCCATTGTGGACAATAGGGAGACTGACACTGGCTTCTGCAAGTATATAATAAGACAAGACATGAGCCAGAGATGTTGATTTGGGTGGTACGTAACATCAGCTTACTGTTTAACTGCTGCAAATTAAGCACAAATTTGTCCATCATTACTAGCTCTGTATCTACCCATGCAATTCAATCTGATATGTAACACCCGATTCAACAAGGGCTCCACATCCTTTTTGTATTTATACATAACTGATTTACTACAAAATTACACGTTGAACTTATACAGTGCCAAGTTCCTTCCAGCATAAACAAGTTATTTACTGGCATCGCCTTCTGCTAGTCTTCAATCAAATACCTGCTCTGTGTCATGTGTCTCATTCTCAGCAAAATTTGGCCCGTTGTGACTGTGTAGCAAAAAAACCCCAACCTTTTACAACAGGGAGAAAATTAAAGAGAGAGTTGTCATGACAGATATTACAGGTAACAAAGATATACTTCAAAATAGAAAACCAATAGACAGGTATATAATCTTACTATTAAAACATGAATGTCATCCGAATGTCATGAATTGTTAACACAAGTTGCTTCTTACCAAAAGGTATTTTTGTTTCCTTAAAAAAAACCAGTCACATATCAATGTTATGTTATCATTTTGAAGTCTACTGGGGAAATTTGGGAACACAATAAGGGCAACCCCAGAGGATTAAGAAATAGGCAAGAGACTGACAGTTCCTAAGACATTGTATAACAGCAGCTATGTGTTCCAGGTTAGTTCAAAGTATCTCTGAGCACAGACGAAACTGATTTTGCTGCCCTGAGTATGAGGAACCAGGCTGCTCTCATCATAGAGATGGAATGGTGATGCCAAAGCCTTGGCCAGACTGGTTTGTCACTCTTCAGCTGCTTGAGGGCAGAGCAAATAATTACTACTGTGGAAGGAACTACCATCACCTGCAAGCAAGCATCCCAAATACACCAAATCATTTAGAGAGGGCAAAGATGGCATTCTATAGCTCTGGAAGAAACACACAGGCCATGAGCTCAGTTGCCACTCAGAGGTCTGCTGCCCTATATACATCTGCCTACTTTGCCTATGATTAGAACTAGCACTATTTTGCTCTGAAAGAGATACTTCATATTTTATTTTCCTTAAGACTCTTTCTCTCTACATCAAAATACAAAAAGTTACACTGAAGGAAGAGACTGAGTTTTTAACTTTTGAGGCTCAAGTTGCAAGGTTTTACTTCTAAATCAAGGTGGCAATAATATATTTTACATACACAGTGTTCAGTCCCACGGTTTTCCCACAGAACGGTATGCAGATGAATTTCTTCACATGGAACAAGTAACGAAAAATCTTCTCTAAGGGAGGCAGATGTTTAAAGCAACACTCATTTATTACCACTGACCTTCCCAGACACCTTTCCAAACAGGTGAAGACACATGCTGTGTCCAGCCAATCACAGTTTTGCTTCCCAGCAGCTACCATAGGATGGTGATAAGGAGCTAAACTACTTTGTCTCTCTTCTGCTCCTTCTGTCACTTGTACCTTCTGTTTTCCAAACAGGAGCACTTGGAATTTTTCAGCAGCCCCATATCATCAAGTCCTTTCAATTAGAAATTCAATTAGAAATGCCAAACAAGCAAACTATACTTAATCACTTTGTGCTGATCACTGCTATGAGTGAACAGATTTTCTCATCCACATCAGAGACATTGGTGAGGTACCCTACCATTCTTCACAGGATCTTCACAACAACTACAATACAGGCCACCCTTACCATCCTGCAAAGCCACTTGTACAAGGAAGTCTTTTCTCCACTCTTTTTCCTTAAATTTACATGAATTACTGGGTACAATCCACAGATGCTAAAGACTTTCTTTTCCTAAAATTAGAATCATACAATCATAGAATGGTTTAGGTTGGAAGGGACCTTTAAATATCATCTAGTTCCAAATTAGGTTGCTGAAAGCCCCTTGCCTTATTAAAGAAAAAAAATTAAGGAAAAATTATTTACAAATTATTAAAGAAAATTATTTTAGAACACTATTAAAATTGTTAATAAAATCATTAAAGAAAAAGCTACAAACTTGAGTGTTCAAAAAAAATCCTCTTAAAAAAAAGAAAAAAGAAAAGAAGAAGGGGAAAAAAAGCATATTCACAATTTTCCAACCTTTTTGTAGACAATCTATACTTTTAAGAACTTAAAGCTCAGAGAAACTGGAGTTATTAGCAAATATGGGGTTTTTGCAATTAAGAGTAAATCAATTACCAAACATATTTACCTTAATTGCCTTTCTAGAAATCTTACCAAATTGTATTTGTCTGGTTTTGGGGTAGAAAGTAGTTCTTGTGCATTTCTATGGTTTAGCCCTATAGAAGAAAAGAGGCAAAAGCAACTATAATCCAAGCAGCAATAAACAAAAGCAATATTGGAAAATTTTCTCTCATTTCTGTGCTAAGGACTACATCTATCTATTTATTCAGTTTTACTACTTACATTAATACCTACGTACTGAAAGGCTGAGAGATCTGGAATTTTTCAGATTTGATACAAAACACTTTTACCTGAACTCTGAGGCTGCTGACTACTGTTAGGTAGGGAAGAGCATAAACCCTGTGATGAATTACTTTTATAAGATCTGACTTTGTTTAGATTAAATTGTCTAAAAATCAAAAAAATTATTACATTTCTCAAATTCAGATGTATATACTGATTTTGTTATCATCATGTATTCCCACAACTATATAATAACATTAATAACATTGGAATGTAAATAAAGCTACACTGCAAAAATACAACACAATGTCCTGAATTTACTATGGGCTTACATAAACCAACTTTGTTTCCTAATACAGATGAAAATTAGATGACCTGGAAAGAGAAAAGCATTTAAAAGGCAAGTTCTTAGAAACCAATTTCCCTAATACAAACTGCAATGCATATAATTTACCATTGTTTCACCAGACCACAGCTACAAGTGCAACTAAGTACTTGAAATACTTTGTTCCTTTGATTTTAGCAATAAAAAATATTAATTTTATCTGATTCGGTTTTCTGCTATGCCCACAATATTTTTCAATCATGGCTGCTTAAAGGAATAACACTAATGAGTGAATCAGAAGTTATCCTTACCTAAAGAGCTGTAGTGCATTTAGGATTCACGCCAGTAGAAAGAATACAGGCTGAAGCCCCTTGTCCTGCTCACTTGTTCTCAAAAGTGTGAAGGTGACCCCACCTGCCAATGAGCCTTGGTGGCACAAAGTAAGATTTAAATACTAAACCCTCCTCTGTGCAAGCAATCACAACAAGTGACAATAAACAGACCCAATTGCCTCTGTGGAGAACAATGTTATATCCAGTTATATGAAAAGCTCTCAGTTCTCCACCTCACTGTATATTAAAACCAATTCAGCCATGCTACTAATTGAAAATGCATTGCCAAAATCTTCTTGGATTATTTACCACAAGGTCTACTTCATACCGGTGATAATAATTTTTTTTTGGCTTTGGTTTGTTGGGGAGGGAGCGGGGAGGAGGAGATTCTCTTATACTCTATGACATCTCCATGAGTACAATTATGGCTTGGCTTTAAAGTCCTAGTGCATCATTATTAGGACAGACTGCATTTTAGAGAGAAGTAGATACTCTGTGATAGATACTAGATCTATGGATCAGATTATGAATAGAATAGATATTGAAGTATTGGGTCATGATACACACAAAAAATGGAGGTTAACACACAAGAGATGCTGCACACGAGGACACCAGCAGTTTCTAGAACAGAAAGTAACCCTTAACCATCTGGAAGGATTGAAATAAAAGCTCCTTCCCAACTATCACAATTTCAGCTGAGGTCAGCAGGGTAGGATCATAGAATCATAGAATAGTTTGGGTTGGAAGGGACCTTTAAAGGTCATCTAGTCCAACCCCCCTGCCATGGGCAGGATTTCAGATTTTAGACTGTATTAACACCAGGACCAAACAAGAAATAAAAATAAGATGAGTCACAGAATATAGGAAAGCTGCTTCTCACCATGTTCTCCTTTCTCACCAAATCTAGGAAAAGTCTTTCCTTGAAAAGCATGGACCAGCAAATGACAGTGATACGGAGAAGTCTGGAAAGACTGGCAGAGTGGCAACTATCAACAAAGTGATGCTATGTAGCCCTCTAAAAATGGGAAGTCTAGAACAGGGTTTGAAAATGTTGTAAGCGGCAACAATGCTGGCTGTCCTGTGCTGTAGCGTCTCAATCCTTCAGTTGAACTGAGGGTGTGAAGCCACATTGTAAACTGAATAAGGAAACCAACGCAGCTTTAAAACTTCTTCAGAACAAGGAGTGATTTTGTGCAATTTGAGTGATTTGGGTTTTCTTAGGCAGATCAGTTTGAAGAATCACAGGTGTCCTGGTGGAACTCAGTGCAGTAGCAGACGGTATGGAGTAGGTTGAAGTTTTAATGATATGTTTTTTCCCTCCCATTTCAATCTTGAACTTCAGTGTTTATATAATGCAGATAAAATCATTCTGATTTTATGTAACTTTTTATATAAATCAGATGTTGGAAAGAAGCTAAAAATAAATACAAAAACTCCAAGATGAACCATATTGAAATAAATGAGACTCTTTCCATAGACTTCAATGGAAATGGGTAAATGAGCAGCAGAACATGATGAATAATTTAAACCAGGACTGCTGGCAAAGAGTACATATCCTCAGAACTGAGCCTGAGTGAGTCAAGGCCTCTGTCTAGAAAAACAAGATCCAGAGTAGTTGATATTAATCCTCATTATTTGTTAAACGGCGAGCCCGGGAACAACCAAGAACCAGCCACGATCCCTGTGCTGTCAATAGGGGCCAGTAGGAAAGACAGGCTACACCCTACACAGTGTAGAGGTAGAGGCAGGAAATATGGAGGTAGAAGGCACTCCATCAGAATCTCCCCTCTGGCGGCACTTCTGAAAACAAGCAATGTCGGGGCAACCTCTAGCAACTCAGCCCCTGCAGAAGCATTTGGCCTCTTGTAGCTGCTGGAAAGCAGAGCTGGTAATACAGGAACACATTTCCAAGTTCCTTCTGGATGCCCAAAGTCTGACGGCATAAAGCACGAAACCATGCAATACAAACCAGCAAATTATCCTATGCATGCAGTGTTTTAACACTCTTATTTTCCCTTTCCAGAACAGACAGGTGGTAAGAATCCCTACAAACTCTGGGTATCTGGATTTCAGCCTCCATGGTTCACAAAAAGCAGAGGAGAAAAGAACAGGGCTTATTTAAACCTAAACACTCTGCCCTTCGTTTGAGGAAATGTCCACTACCAAGCATCTATATAAAAGGTGTTTCTTGGATTAGGAGCTACTTCAGATTTTAGAAACAGAGTCAGCTAGGGGAAAATCATTCAAAAAAAAAAATTCAGCATCAGTTTTATATTTTTTCTCCAGAAAGAGTTTATCTTTACAGGACAGAAAAGAATAATTATAACCTGTTCACTAAAGAGGGTATAACTTTTGAGCAAATGAAACAAAAAGGTTAAGTAGGAAATAAATGTTAAAAAAAATACTCCAAGGAAAACTCCAGTATGCATTACATAAGGGTATTATATACTTGTAGACTTCTCCTGTCTTGAAAAAGGAAGTATGAAAAACAATTTTTGCTTATATTTGATGATCATAACTTGATATTAACAAAACACTATAAGAAAGTAATTGGCCAATACAAACTGTTTTCACGGGCATTTCTTTCTTCATTGCTTAAAGCTAGCAGGCATGGTTTTCCTTTCGCATGAATCTGATTCATCGTAACACATTCAGCTCTATCATTGTTATTTCACTCCTTGGCTGTTTTCCCTATAGAGGCAGAAAAACAGTTTACTGTGAAATACCTCATATTAGCATTAGACAGGTAACACCAGATAAGGGGGGCGGGAAAAATCCAAAACTCATCTTTTGAAGATACTTTATCTAAGATACTATTATTCATAAAATGGATGATACCAAGATTTTCTTCTGTCAGTTTCTCCCTGAGGGACTTCCCACTCAGTGACAAACAAAAATACTTCGAACATTTGAAAAAACAGGAAATTATTATAAAACCAAATCAGTTGCCAGGGAAGCCTGACTAGTCCAGTTTCTGAAACTAATTTAGATTTTATTATTTTGATCTCATGGATTCTCTTCAGAAACACAAGACCCAGACCACAAAACATGCAATTTTTTATTTGAGAAACTCCTTTAACTCCAACTATAACTGACAGTGATCTATACACAAACCAACTGATTACGTGGCGAGTCTAAAGTTGTAATTTCTGGTACGGATCATGTACAAGTCTACTTTTTCAAACGGGAAATGGAGAAGAGAAGGGGCATATGACCAAGGCAAAACATAGGCAAGGGACGTGATGGGGAGGGACAAAGGAAGTACTAACAAAAGACAAACACTCTGTTGATCTACCTCCAATGAGGTAGAAGTCCAGTTCTACCTCCAGTTGGTATGAAGTCATATCCAAGATCTTAGAGGGCCACTATGAGTTTGCAGTGTGCTAAGCTGCCTAACTAAATCAGCAGGAAACTATTCATGTTTTTTACCGATAAATTTTCTGCCAGTTTAATCAGATACCAGCCATGGCTAGCACAAGGGAAGAGGCCAGAGGAGACAACCCCTTTCACCACTGAGTTAGATCAGCTCATTCGCCTTGCAAAGTCTCCCCTTTCAGCTGCTGGAGACAAATCTTGGGAAAGATCTAAAAAACTCACATCAACTCAAAACTATCCATGCAGAACACACATGTACATATAAAAACACGTATGCACAATCCATTTGACATGGAGACATTTCTGAATACAGAGAGGTCTGTATTCTTCTGCTGTGGGGTAGACAGTGTACCACTTCTCCAGATCTCTCATTCTAGTTGAGCAGCTAAGGTATCTTAAGCCCAGGTTCACAACAGGAGGTTAGGTCCAACGAAACTACAGACATACTGCTTTTCTAACCATAACTAGGCACAGGTCTTAACAGAAAAACAGTAGATAGAAGCACCAAAGGTGAGACTTGATAAATTGGATCCTAACTGCAGTTTTCCTCCTCACCTGTCTGTTCTTATAAGGCAGGTTACTACTAAAAACAACAAAAAATATATACCAATAGTCAACTGTGTGTTCTTGTTCCTGGTGAGATGCTACAAGACATTTGCCTGCAGGAGCAGAGAGGATTAAAAAATGCTCTTCAAACTGCAGTTTTCCCCTTCTGCTATCCTTGCTTTTCCTGGCTAAATTGGTAGCTGAGGAAGGATTAATGCACCAGGTGCACACAATTTTATTTTTTTCATGAAGATGCTTCAGCCAGATTTGTTTTTTTTATTTTACCTAGGGCTATTTTTTTTTCTTTTAAGCTAAGACCCTAACTCCTGGTATAAGCTAAGCAGTAGCCCATGGCATTAATTCTACTGAAACCCAGCAAGGCAGGAAAGGGCACTCTCCACCCGGTTCCAAGCAGAAACCCTTATAGCATGGCACACACCGTTATCTCACCAAGCTGACTTCAGAGAGGGCTATGATTTTTGTCCCTTGAACAGGCTTCCCAGCTGTGCTGTGGAAACGGATCATCTACCAGCACACCCTAATTAAAGCTACAAGCAATCAAGATTTACTGTGCGTCAAACACCAACACACAAAAGCACTTGGCAAAGAAGGGCTGACAGTAGCAGAGGCCACAGGGGGTGTTGCTTTGAATTACAAAAGCGTTTACCCACAGAGTGAGATCTGCAGTGAAGCTTTCTCTGCCTGAGAAAGGATTTTCATGTCAGCAGCCAGCCCTACATTAATTATGGGTTTAAAAGCCTGCCTCTTAGCTCCATGATTTTCTTTCTTGCATGGGATAAGAAAATTCAGCCTGCAGAGTGGTATCCATGGTGGGGCTCCTAGTTTACTAGCTGTGCAGGGAAAAGTCCTGGCACCTGGCAGATTGTGCAGTCCCTGCTGTGCTGAACAGGAGAGGAAGGAAGCTGTGCCCAGGCAGGGAGCCCAGGGGTGTTCATCTTCACTGGAAAGCAGAATCCATGGCTGGTAGCCCTACGACAACTTCTTTTTTTATTCCCATCTATTCCTTCCCCATGTTAATCTAAGACGACTAAAAAACCTCAGATACAGTCATGTATCTCAACCATTACTTCAAGGTCAATCCAAATTCTAACTTAATCAATCTGTTTAGCCTATTTAGTTTTCCTCTTTCTTTTTGATGAATGCTGTTTTCTTCACCTCTTATTAAAATACTCTAGTTCCCTGAAAGAAAGGTAAATATCCTGTATTATATCCCATCATTAGGTTTTTCCTAGCCACTCCTGACAGCAAAACAAAAATTAGTAGCTGTTTAAAAGGTTCTTACTGTTTGGAGGAGAGCACCTCAAACTATTTGACTCAAAAGGAGGTTAAAGACCCTCAGCGCCTTGTTAGTATAAGCGTTTTGAGGAAAGGAAATTCCTTCAGAATGTGCAACTTCCCGTTAATTTATTTTCCAACCAAGGTCAGTAATAGAAGTAATATCTACTTATATCTAACCTTCTGGATAATCAAAGCCAATAATCATTTGACAGAAAAGATACAGATGATCTTTTGAAGATACAGATTCAGTTAAACAAAGGCAAGTGTGTTACCACGTAAAAGAAAGCAAACCAGTAAGATACATTCACACTGTACTACGTATCTTTTCACTTTAGAGTGATTCATTAAGAACTTCTACACTATCGACAGTCTTTGTCCAGTTTCAATCCATGCATGAGATTTAGAAAGTTGTTTGGATGTTTATGTTTAGGTAGAACTGTCACTATTTCTTTGCGACTTTCAAAAAATAGTGTACAATCAAAAACTAACTTTTTCTACTTATAAAAATGGTAAGATTGTAGCAGATAAATAATAATGTATCTCCCTTGTTGAGAATGTTTAACACAAGTACCACCAGTAGAGGCATGAGATTTGGCAATATTTAAGGAAAGAGCATCCTCTGGTTGTTGATGTATTAGTCTGGATCAAAAACACACACTATTTCAGGTGAACGGACAGGTTGCTGTATACATGCTCTTAAGAAGCACTGCTCTAAACTTGAAAGAGTATTCTCTGTATTAAAATGCCGTAACAATTGTCAGCTTTCCCAAAACCAAAAGAAAACATGCTAGCATACCTGAAGGGCTCCGCACTGTACATACCTTTCTCTCTATTTCCCCTCCCCAAAAGCAAAGAGCAGCATGCTCTGAACAAATGATTTGGGTTATTTCAGATTAAAAAAGAATGAACTTCAAAGTCTAGAGCCTTTCAAAAACCAACAATAAAAACAGAAAAACAATAAAAAACCCACCACCTTGTCAGCAGCTATCTCCCTAGTTACACCAAAAAGCCTATTAACATGGAAATTCTTATAGTGTTCAAAATCTACACAATCATACACGTAATTCAGCTAGGAGGAAAAGGCAATCTGTATGGGGGATATCCCTTGTTTAAAGGCAGCTAGGTTCTGTAAGTTTTAAAGATAACTAGGAAAATAAATAAATGAAAAGTATTATACCTAAAAATACATTTTCATATGTGAAAAAACTCTTTTAGTATCAGTAGTATCTCCTGTTATTTGGCTGATTGTTTCTGTTTGTTGGGGTTTTTTTTGCTTTGGCTAGTAGATTTTGTGCCTGGCCACGCAGAAAAAGCCCCTTCCCCCTTTAACAGTCCAGAAATGGAAGCTTGATGGGAAAGAATATTCTGTTTTCACCTCTCCAATTAGAATGTCAATCCACATTCTTGAGTTTCCACATAATAAAGACTTTTATTTATATAAAAGCAATGAGATGCAAAATAACTTTACAACTCCTACAAAAGTGAAGTATAAGCAAAAATATCAATTATGACTTGTACTCATAACTTTACAAAAGCATTTATCAGTTACACTGACTGCATAACTGCAGTTATAACAACCTCTTGCAAATAAATGAAGCCTACTACATATTGTCATATTTTACTTTGCCATCAGCATAAATCCATGTGACTCATTACCTTTTTTCTAAAGGTATCTTCTAAAGCAACACCAGAATACAGTTACCAACAGAAAAGACAGATGTGTTAACAATATTATCAATATATTTCAAAATTATTAGAAAATACATTATTTACTGTGTTATTCCTTGGCTCCTACTGCTGTAACTATATTGCTGTTTATAAACTGAAAAGTTTTTAAGCCTTAATTCAAACAGTTGATTTACTGTATTGGATTGTACTGTGTTGGCTGCATTCGCAGAATCCAAACTACTGAGCCATCTGCACCACAACTGCTTTCCAGGCTTTGTCTTTGTCAAAATCCTTTAAGGTATTATTGGAAACCTAAAAGTAAACAAATTTAAAAAAAATGGAAACATGGAACAATGCTTTGGTTAAAAACTGAAGTTCAAGCAAATAAGTATCTGAGAGAATCTAGGAGAATGTAAACATTAATAGTTACAGTCTGAGCTATTAAAATATTCTATACATTGTAAATTGTATAGTTTTGTATATTGTCTAGTATACATTTATGATATAAACTATAATAGTGTAAATTGTATAATACTTGAGACATTTGGGTCAAAGAAACTTGGCCAAATTCCTATTTTAAACATGTTACTTAGGACATTTTTTCAAGGTTTTTGCCAAAACGTGACTGAAAGTCCTAGCATCTAAATCTCTAAACCCAAAGCCAGAAGTAGCCCCCTACAGTGCAACTGAAGCAAAATTTACCTACATACATGCAAGCAAACTAAAGTCTTGCCTAAGGACACAGGCTTCTGAGAAGCCAAAGGGACCTACAACTTCACCTGTAACATTCATGTGTTTAATACTAAAAGGTAAGCAAAAAGGTGTTGCTTTTCTGGACAAAGTGTTCCTTTTAGCATTTAACTCGCACCTAATTTCTCAGTGACTCACAAACTAGGCATACTTATGCAAATAATCCCCGGAAGAGATCTGCTTAGCTGTGCCACGACCTATGCTCCGAAATGTGACTTGCAGCAGTGGAAGTGCTGCTGTGCTTCATCTTTTATACTGAACATAACTCTCAGGACACAGATCCAGAAAATAAGCAACCTACACCGAATGCCCTCAGCAGCCTGAGGGGACATAAATCCACAGCTTCCACTTTCCATTACCAGCTGTATAATGACTTGACTGAATTTCAGTCCCTGTTCCCAATGCTTTCTATCCAGTGCTGTTTCAATGCAGACACTCGCTCTAGAGCAGGGACTGAATCCAGCACTCTCTCTTTCTAGTGCTGGGCCATGCAGTAAGCAATCCAGCATTAAGGATACAGCACTTTGCTCTGTACAGCAGAGGTGAGGAAGGTCTATGGGCTACAGTCCTGCGCTAGGAGATGTATGTAGTTAACGTATGCAGGCTGAAGAAAACTGGGTTCCCCCAGTCCCTGAAACAGCACTCTAACCCTGAATGACTATATGAAAAGTGGTAACAGTAATACTGGCACCACCATGCTCTAAAAAAAGTATGTTCCAAATCTGTATCTGAAAGGATAGTTTGAACGTGTAAATGCAGGAGAGAAATGGAGGGAAATATCAATTCTGACCTCTACCACCAACTTTGGTAGTGTAGTGAGGACACAGAGAGACCTGGAATTCCAGGCACCCTGCTCTGTGCACTACTTCATACTGTCCGGCACAGGTAGCCACTCATTCAGCTTGCCCGTTGTTGTTCCTACGCTCCAGGTTCTTAACTCTTCCCATTTCCAGTTTAGGGAATTTAAGAGAACTAACTCAGCTTAGTAAATTCACTCCCCCACAGCAGGCCTTGGAAAAGTACAACTATATCAAGTACTCTCATTCCATAGCCCAAAACTTCTGCTCGCACTGAAAGGGTTAAATCCGTTCCTTTCTTAATAGATGGCCATCTCGTTATCAGAACATGGTCACGCAAGGCCCATCGTCTTTTCTGTAACTTCATTCTGACATATAAATAGCAATTATGGATGTGCATCCTGTGGAGTAGGACAGTAGGACTATCATTTTATCTTACTACAATGATGAACCTCATCTGCAATTGGGAGCCCCTACTACAAATAAGAACAAAAGGGGGCTTTAACCTTACAACTGTTTTTCTCTTAACAGGACTTGTCACAGATTTACAGATGTTGAGTCTGTCATGCCCCAGTTATCATTTAACCATCAAAATATTATCTCCTTATTACAAAATTCACCAGTGTATTAACATCTTTACAGTTTTACAGAGCAGCTTTTAATTGTGACCTGAATTAAGTAACACGAAACATTACAAAAAATATCTTTTTAAATACAGATTTTTAAATTTTATAATGGGTATAAACATGTACCTCTGTTGTTCTGTATTCCTGCTTTTTAACCTGTGATGCTGTCCATGACGAATCATGTAGCTTCATTTTTGTCTTGTAATTTACACACTGTATTACAGTTCCAATAGTAAGGCATGCCTGAATTAGCAGCATCAACATCAGAAGCAACAGGAGTACATCATAAGACTGCTGAAAATAGAGACATTAAATATGTTGTTAACTACTTGAATATTTTCTGCTGTTCCCACCCCTTGAGATTTGTATCTAGATTTCATTTTTTAACTCAAATTATAATTTACAGTTCATTTCAGCATGAAGCTTCAATTAAAATTTGAGTGCCTGAGTTTGCTCAAAGTAGAACAGATTGATAATTTTTAACAAAATGTTAATTTGCCAAATGATCTTTTCCTCTAGAAATAGAACAGAATTGAGGAAACCATCCCTAAAATATAGAGCCTCACTGCTGGTTCTGACCTGAGCAATGTCGCAGCTATGCCTCAGCCTGGCCCTGTGCCTTGTTGGCTCTGACCTCGCCCTGCTGACTTGAATTCCTGGCTGACCTTGGATCTGCCTCACTACTATGGACTTGTCTGGCAACCACTGAACTATTGGCTGAACCTGGTTACCACAGCCAGACCTGCCTTGTTTTTCTTTTTTTGGGTACTGTAGGACTGCATCCTTGCCAATGAGGTCACTGTTCTTGTCTGCTTTGCTGTCACCTTCAGTTCCATTGTTCACCCTCCTTTGCAGAGTAGCCCACTCTTGCTGCATCCAGACACAAAGTAGCATAAGAATGTAAGAAATGCTCTACAGGGTCACACCAACTGCCTAGACAGTGCAGTCTTCTGTCTCCAATATGTGTGACTGGAGAAGCTACTTAAAGAGAGCATGTAAGCCTTGGCCACTTCCTGAGGTCCAACAACACACTGTGCTCCGCCAGTATCAGAACAGGATCACACACTCAAAAACTGGTTTTCCAGGCCCAAAGATCTCAGTTTAATAGGTATTTTCCCTCTCTTCTTCTAAAATTACAAGACTACTTAAGGACTAGTGGGTACTAAGAGTCAAGACTCTTATTGACACTATTTTAATCCCCATAAATGGTTCTTTGAACATCATCATGGATTGCTAAACACTTTGACAGTGAAGTCCTAGAAAGCTCTTCAGCAATGCACTGGTAACACTTCATACTGAAATGCTTTAAGATTTGCAAACTTTTTTTCTTCTCTGCCCCAATCCAGGCTTTGAATGAATCCAGGTGTAAGCTTACAATCCCAACATGCCACCTGTTGGTAGACATCCTAAGAAACAGAAAAATGTATTCTTCAAGTAAATCTAGAATCTTTAATTTATATACTACAAATTTATAAAAACCTCAAGGAGTTCAGCATATTACATATTATTTTTACTGATTCTTTAGAATAATATCCCATTGTTTTTAAACTATAATTCCAGGGTGGCAACAGATTTAACACACTTAAAATTATATCATTAGTCAAATAAGAGGTTTTGAATAATTTCTGTAACATTTTATTCAATCTTTATAATGCAGTACCTTGTCTTCTTATATTTCCTAATTAATTCTTGTGTTGTAATTTTTCAATTGCATAAAAGTACGTACTTTAACAGCAGGTGGATAATTTTTAAAGATGTCAATAACTTGCATGATACTGAAGGATAAGTATGCAGAAGCTGTGAACAACAATGGAGAGATAACACTGCTAATGGCAATCAGGACCTCAACCTAAAAAATAAGATAATAAATGTTAAATAAGAATAAAAACAAGTTAACACTTTGGTTTGTGAGGTGTATCTCCTTGAATTAAGCATAACAGAAGTATGTAAAAGTCTGTAAGATTACACATGAGACATACAGTAAAAGCCATCCACATTGCATGGAGATACAGAAGCAAGTTTTGAATAAATTAAGTTTCCTAGCCAAAACACTGTTGTTTTGCAATTCATTTTCCATTTAATATGGATGATGGCATTTTTGTTTGATTTTAAAAGTGCCTTTCATATGCAGATAGAGGAAGCAATACCCAGTTTAGAGAGCCAGTATAAAAGTATCATTTATTCTTCAGTTTGTATGA
The DNA here is from genome assembly GCF_965638725.1 of Aptenodytes patagonicus. NCBI lineage: Eukaryota > Metazoa > Chordata > Aves > Sphenisciformes > Spheniscidae > Aptenodytes > Aptenodytes patagonicus. Next base: position 22,215,589 of record NC_134949.1, read on the forward strand.
AATAATGAGAATTAACAGCAGATATTGCAGACTTACAACCTAAAATAGCTACGCAAATAAGTTTGAGTGCTTTGAGGCAAATTTATTTCAATACAATAGCAGCCGAGTTTTCATTCAAATGTCATCCTACAGGATGAAATTCTGACTTCAGTTGTGGTTATGCATCATTACCAATTTAAATATGGTTGCATGACTATAACTTAGAACAGATGTTTTAAGAAGGCTTAACTACACATGTGGGACAGTCAAGGAATAAATGCACTCTACTGAATATTCTTAGTCTTTGTTGCTAGTCATGCAGATGAGGAATTTGTTTAAAATAGGTTCTAGGTCCAGTGCAGCCTGCACACCTAATTTTCTTCTTTCAGAAACCACAGCTCATAATGAAAGGAGAACAGAACAGAAAGGACCTCAGCTCAGAGGCATGAAAGCAGTTCTGGGTGTACCATATGAGGTATGTCATTTTCCTATAGTAATATCCACTCCCAAGGAACCAGTACAAAAAAAGCCAACAAACAGTCCTTTGAATTCTCTTCTAGAATTGATGGAATTAAGTCTCCAAAGGACCTACTGGATTTCTTTTCAGGAATATCAGCTTACACTCATGCTACATATTTCTGTCACATTTTGTAGAAGTAACTAAAAACAAATGAGCAAATATGAGTAGTGCCCACTATCACAGGCAGGCTTTCTTAGCATTATTCCACTCTAATAAGAAAATCCAAGAATTTTACACACTTACCAGACATTTACTTGGATATTCAGCAGCTACATGACTTGCAATAGCACTTGGAAAGCACTAAGCAAAAAAGTGTAACAAAATAAATATTTACCTACTTGAAAACTACACCAATTACAACTGAGTTACAGTGATTCCCACTAGTCACAGATCACATCCTAAATTTCCTGAAAAGGTAAAACTGTATAGACTTATTATGACAGTATTAGGAATCAATTAGTCAAATGGAGATAAAACTAATCTTCATTTAACTTGCATTTAATGAGTTTCATGTATTAAACCTACACATACTGAAATATGATTATCCTCAAAACTTGACACTTCTACATAAAAACCTAATGAACCCTACTGAACTTTGTGAATTCTGAATGCTGAAAAACTTGTTTATGATCTTTTTCCACTTCATGCTGAGGGATTTTCCAGACATAGTAGCCATATATAAGTCTAATGTTCATTGTCTTCTTTCTCAACTCATTCAATTCGTGGCAAGCAGGGTAGCACAGCATCCTTTATGAATCCACTGCTCCTAGGTACAGGCTGTTATTAGTGACAAGGGTTACCAATCACAGTCTCAGGCAAGACAGTTAAGGCTGACAGGCTAAAGATGATGTTCTAAGGATTCCACCACGCTGAAACTAAACTCAACTTTTTATTTTGTAGCCTGAAATATTCTAAAACCTAGGACTTGTTTGACAAAACACTTCACTTCTAATACCCTTATTTTATTACTCATTTTCATTTTACTGAGCTGAGGACTGAAAATGTATCAGAACATTTTATAAGAACCAAAGTATTGTAAATCAAAACAGAACAAGCATATTGCATAAATATATTAAGTATATTAATTTATTTGCTAAGCACTAATTTATTTGCTAAGCAGCAATTGCCAATGAGTATTAGGGCCAAATAAATATTCCAGTAAGGAGGGGAAAAATGAAAAAAAAAAATTAAAATATCAAAGACATTGTTTTAAAAGAGTGCCTTCATTTTGCACTACTTACAGCAACTAAGATCCAAAAGAATGTTACTGAAAGATAGGGACCTGAAACTAGAACATCCACATTCAAAGCAATTATCCCACCAAATACTGATGAAATTCCAATAATCACCTCGATTACCTAAAACAAAGAGCACACAAATTATTAACAGCGCATTTGAACACCAAATTTCCTATTTGCATATAGAAAGGAACTCACTGGAAGGAAAAAAATGCATTTATGCTATTAGTGATGCATGAAGTCAATGTTTTTCAGATCTAAAATCTGGCAAAACTCCAGCTGGCTTAAGTGAAAACAAGATCATCTTCATTATACATATTTATGCTCTCATTTATTAGCTCCACTGAACAACAGTTCAGTTTACACTATTTATCCTTAAGTAGTCGCCTTCCTATTATACATGGCAGTTATCATTTATCTTGCAATATTCTAAAAGGAAACATTTTAAGATATATCTCTCATTTCTGTCTTTATTCTTTCAGCTCTTACCCACACTGATCTCTTCCTGGCTTTAAAGAAGCTTAGCACTTAGAAAGATGAAAGAACAAATTGATTTAATGAAAGAAAACAATACTTTTCTTACTGAGTATGACTTCAGAATTCGAGTAGGAAAGCTGACATTGCTCAAAACGATGGTACTGTCATATGCAGTATTCTAGAGGGGAATAAAAAAATCATGATTGAAAAAATACACAAAGCAATACATTTCTTTCTAATATCCTGTACAACCTGTTACAGATCCTTACAGTGGCATGCAATGTCTGGTTGGCCCATCAGAGGTGAGAGTGACACACCACAGTGTTCGCCCATGTCAGACCACATCAATCACATTAAAAACAAATGAGGTAGTCCCAGATTAGCTGTTATACAACCACTGTTCAACAGTGAAATATGGTCATCTTGTCTCCCCCTTCCACCTTCAAAATATATACTTTCTTCCCGAGCCTTCAGATTTTACTGATGTGGATAAACAGTAACTGAAGGAGGACAGTACACTACACGACTTTCATCTAGCAAGCAATACTTCCACTGGAACACAAAACGGCACAGCACTTTTACTTCACTGTTACCTAAAAGAAGTACTGTTGTAGAAAAACAAGGGTGGAGTTTGGGAGAGCGTTTGTGGCTAAAGAAAATTTTATCTATAGCCTCAAATCTCAAAGCCAATATTCATTGTCCAGATACCACCAAACTGGCATACATGACGGATACATTCTCCACCTCAGGCTTCAAAAAGGCATTGCTTGCATACATGCAAGTCACAGTATTCTGTTTCGTATGTCATTAAGTTTTGTTCTACAAAGCAGAAATAAAACATTTGCTGTGCCTGTTCATAAGATATTCAAACAACCCTGTGCTGTATAATTGCAACAGGTCATGTTGCAGAGGGCCCATTGCACTCTTAAAGATAGAAGAGTGCAACTGTTTAGTACGGTACTTTTATTTACTGTTCAAATCTAGTTTTACCATGTAATATGAAGTTATACACTGGAGTCACCAGTAACTTGTCAACATATGTAATACAGGAAAAATCTAGTATTTTTTAACACCAAAAAAACCCCACATTTTTAACCCTTAAGGGTACCTACTTTCCTTCTCATACAGCACTCTTCAGTAGACCTAGCTGAAATGATCACAGTAGTTGCCATGAAGATTTCCAGCAGAATAAGTAGAATCAAGTTGAAATTTATCTGTCAGTAAAATCCCAGACATAAATTAGTGTCCATAATTACATCTTCCATATTAAAATTAAAGGAGGGGGCAGGATCTAGCAGGACCCAGCAGTCCATCTATTTTCTGTGACATTTAGACATATCTTAATTAGATACTTTGTTAACCTTTTTCTTGGTTCTTGATGAATTTCTAGGACTAGACTAGATCCAGCTGTCTGCATAATACTTAGAATGCCTAACCTAAGAAAGAAACATTTATTTAATTTATGGGAATATTCTGCCTGAAGATTTTATCACTGTCCTTCAGCAAAGCAGTTAATGACAAGGGGGTGATTGCTGGGTACGTTTGCATTTTGCAGGACCTCCCATGTGAAACCAGAACAATGCAGCAAATCATGGAAAATTCACAGGAACAGAAAGAGGACAAACAAAAGCAAGCCTAACTAGCCCAGGGGCTAAGGCAATCCACTGTAGGGGGAAGGAGGGCCACAGGCTCACAACCCCTATGCTGCAATCCAAATGGTGCAATACAATGTCTAATGCTGAATGAAAACACAATCCAAAGAACTGGGCCAAGAATCCTAGCTCTGTGCTCTACCTAGTGCTAGTAGAGCATTGATGAACACTCTTCATGGTTTCATAACTGTTGCAGGTCTAACAGACTATGTTATTGTGCAAAAACATGGATGCTGCCATTCCTCCTGCCATTGCTCATCTTCAAGAGACAAATAAGTGTAATACTTAACATTTCTTTTCATTTCCTTATTATCTCATGAAAAGAGGTAGATACCTACTCTACATGGGCTGAATCATTTTCTAGAGGCACGCAAGTTAGGCAGAGTGGATCTCCCTCTCTTGTCTTCAAAAGCACCATGTTTTTCCACTGGCAGACCACAAAAACATTTGGTGGTTAGGTCCACTGGGCAAAGCACCAGAAGTTTAGGGAGAACTGACTCCATTCAGAACCTATACAATTACAGCAAACCATTGTTCAATGACTTAGAACAGAATTATATTGTTCCCTCATGTCAGACCTGCTTTGCAGATGATCACATCCCAGTTTTTCTCTGACATGTATCTGGCAGCACACATTTTTTGAAAAAGATCGTAAGTGGCAGATTTAAGAGGGTTTTTTGGGCACTGAAATTCATCCTTCTCAGGAAATCATAATTGGAACTATGTGCCTTGCAGTATACAACAGACTGTACAGTTGTGCTAGAGCCACAAACAGCAATAAATGTCATAGTGGTAAGCTTCTAGGGAAAGTGCTAGCATGAAGAATAAAGACATTATTTGGCAAAAGAAGAGGTGTCAAACATGTGGCCTGCAGAACAATTTAATCCAGCCTGTAAATTCCCATGATTCGGACGTGTTTTGACACGTAGTGCTGGTACTGACGTGGGCTGGCAAGGCCACGCTATACAGTGCGGTGCCAAGTAGACGTACAAGTTTGAGTCCAGAAGCACTATAACTACATTGATGGACTAGCTCACTTAGTGCTAGCTATAAGAAGTAAATAACAGAAATTGAAGAAGTAACAGTAAATAAATTAGATTTTTTAATTTTATCTTTCCAGTGTTTTTTTTCTGATGTAACATGTCTAGAATATCAGATAGAGCCTTCCACTCATAAAATTAATTCAACACCCCTAGACCAAAGTAAAAATATCTCATCTCCAGTTTTGGAGTTTGCGTGGTTTTGTTATTTTTATTTTTTAAACAGAAATACAGCTAAAGCTAGAAGTAAGTACCTTTTTATACGATCTGTAATAATGGGAAATTCAATGTTAGATTTCTAAGCACTAAAGAAAATTATCTCTACAACTACCACTATACATAAAATCTACCACCAGAGAACCACGTAAGCTGTGTCCCTAATCCTCTTCCATGACTAAGGAACATGCAAGTGCAACTGGGTAGAAAATAGTAGATTAGCACAACCTTAATCCAATTTGCTCTGAACCTGCACCAGGTATTAAAAATGTGGTTCACTGAAACTGTATGAAAGGGCTGAATTAGTTTCAAGATTAAATAATTTAAAGTTCAATATAGTTGCTTAAATGCATACTTTTAACACAATATAAGATATCCTACAGATGTTTCAAGACATCTGCACAGGTCTGACAAATAATGACAGAGGACCTAAAGGAGACTGAAGCCGTCTTGGACCAGCAGCTGGAGCGAGGCAGGACAAGCCAGCACATACCTAATGGAGACACATGCTTACAGTTAGGCAACCGAATCAAGCACCTACACTCCAGTATCTGTGTCCACCCACATTGCCTAGGCTTCCACTACTGTCATTGGAGACCTATTCTATAGAGACACGAGAGGGAGCCCCAAAAGCTACTGGGCCAACCAGTCGCCAGAGGTGGGGTTCAATTATACTGGCTGCTAGTGCCATTTGAAATACTCAAGCATATTGAACGTGCCTGCATGAATGGGATGTGTGACACAGGACTGATGGGAGACTCTCACCCATCCAGAGTAGAAGCAGCAGTCAGGCAGAATATCTCACAGCACATTTAAAATAAGAGATGTCTAAGTTCAGGCCCCAGAATCCTGTCTTAGCCATCTACACTGAGGCAAACAAGATTGTATTGCAGAGTCTCAGTGACTGGATCATCTCAACTATAATGGAGGTACAGACACTCGACTCACAAGGAGACAATAAATGTATGTATGCAATTTGGAGTTAATCTGAATCCTGTTCAAGATGTGAACCCTTTCAGTTGCAGTGGCCAGCATGTGCGAGGTTCCAGTTATTTTTGTCCATCAGGCTTCTTACTCTGAGAGCTGGGAAAGAACAGCGTGGCAGCAGTGGCAGTTTGCATCTTTTACACATCACATCCTTCATGTTGATAGTATACTAACTACAGAACTGCACACTACTGGAGTGGTGTCACACAGTCACAGTCTAGGACATGCCTTGTATCTTGCATTCATTTACCTATCTGAAGTAATTTTGTAGAGTTATCCATCAACACAAGTAACACTAATGAAGAATTACCCAGGTCCTTTATAAGGGGGGGGGGAGGGAGTTAAATATGAATTGTCTTAATTTGATAAACTTATCCTTTTTATGAATCTTACTGCTTTTAAATTACTGTCAGTGATTTCACATCAGACCTAGTATTATTTTCTTTTGCAGTTTCCTATGGAGATGGAAAATAAATACGATGAAGAACAGTTAAAGAGATGGTATTCTACATTTTCTTTGTACCACATGGGTAATGGAAAACAGCTGGCAGTGAGCTGCCAGTGAGACTGTCTCACTGAAACAGTATCCTTCAAAGAGGAGAGCAAGTCAGCACCGTGAATAACTCTTAAGACAAAAAGGTTCAAAAAAGCTTCAGAGGCAGCTTTGCACACACAGTTATCCTGACTTATCTTTATTCAGTGATCAACGACATAGTACGAACATGCAATAGGCAAGTGAAAAGAATTAAAACCACATAACCAAGGATGTCTTGTGGATATTATTGTACATAACTAACATTTGGCAAAGACAGAATTTGCCTTGTTATAAATTTAATGTTTGTCACTTATACTTTTCCAGTCTAATATAATCTCTTTTTTCAAATGGTTTGATCTGCCTTGAAAACACAAAAGCTGTTAATATTTAATAATAGAAAATGCAATTTTTTATGCAATCTAAAAACTACTCACTTCAAAAGTATAAAACTAAAGTTAAGCTCTTACACACAGGGCCAGCTCAAAGCTTCTCAAGAGCATAAGCAAAATTAATTTTGTCACACTGGGGCTCATGACAAAATAACTAACTATTGTGGTGGCAAAATGAGTCCCTTGGGCACACCTTTGCTGGGCAGACATAGCCCTCCACTGTCGCAACAGCGCTGTGATCCAGTCTAGCAGGGGAAGGGAATGCAAAGGGACTGGTAGTCTCCAGTCACACTTCTCTGCTGTTTTCTCTCAGAATGCTTAGACTGGTTTCTAATGTTTGAACTCTCTACCAAGAAAGGAAGGGAAAAGGGAAAAGGCAGTACCCCTGTGTCTGGTATATAATCCATTCAGCCCCAACAGCCTAAGACACTTGAGGGGGCAAATGCAAGATGGAACTGCTACACTAGCAATAAGCTAGCAAAGGCTGCGTAAAGAATTGACTGGTGTAAACTGCCCTGAAATACACACAGAACCCAGGGGGCCATGACGTTGTCCCATCAAACACAGGGCAAAACTGCCCACATCTAAAGCCAGTACTGCTTGAATTCAAGTGATCTGACTGTCCAGAGTGCTACATCTCCATAGCTCCGATTGACTGCAGTACTCCATCTCTCCGAAAATCAGGCCAGCTGCACAGAAATGTGAAGCTAGACTTAGTTACCCAATTTAAAAAGCAGGTTTGTAAGTATTAGCCTAATATACTGCACTTTCTAAGGGGAAGTAAACATAGTTAATTTAAAAGTTCAACATCTGTGAAATCTGGAGCTAACCAGATGTTATTAAAATAGCATAGGTAACTCCAAAGCAAACTCTAGTCTCTGCACTATTTTCTATTAGAAAAGTCTTTTGTTACTAACACTAATTCAGATCTGCTATATTATTATAGGGAGCCATTATTACTGATGAGCTCTTAATATCACAACAGCTGATATGGTAGTGGGAGAAGAACCGAACAATAGCACATGAGCACATTAACCTTCATATGAAATGCTATTGCTATGTTATTTACTCATACATGTAATATTCTTATGTAGTATAGAGGTCTCAGAACATTTTACCATAACAAAAAAACCAAAACCACCCTATAGTTCTACTGTTTGGCTCAGACTACCAAAGACAGATGTTAAAAGGTTGTGACTCAAAATCAGTGAACTTTTCCCAGCATGAAACATGAATGCTTCAAATGACCTAACTGCTGCATTCTCTTTGCTGATGATGTGTAAGAAAAATGTTCATGAAAAGTTTCTTTCCTGGTGGCCTCACAAGCAAAACTATCCATTAAAGAAGATCCAGGGAAGGATTATATTTAATCTGATGATGAAATGTCCTAGAAGTAGCATATTCTGCACTGTTTGGGACACCTTCTCATTTCAGTACAATTCAACCCTCAAAACTGGCTAATCTACAGATGATCTACTAATTCATTTTCAATTTTCTCTTCTGACCCCGCTCTTTCGAAAAAAAAAACAAACTTGCTACAGTCATCAGAAAAATAGTCAGTCAGTTGATCAAACTGGATCACATTTGAAGATCTAATTCATGTTTTTGAACTTTTAATACAATCCAGGAAAGTCACTTCCATATTAATCTCCTCTAAATTAGCTGTAACATGCATCTTTCAGCCATGCAAGTTTTCATCTCTAACGTCAATTGTCCAGTCTTGTCTTACTCAGAAAAGTAGTTACTGCTAGATGATCTCTCCTCACAGACTAAGTAGGAATACTGGAGTATTGACAACAATGTAATTACATGTGATCTTCACCCACCCACCCCCCTTTTTTTAAACAAAGATAAATGTATCATTAATTAGTAATTATTTTAGTAACTTACATTTATAGCTGATGGATTGAGGACAAGTTTGCATCCAAACCAAATTAAACATGTTGTTGTAACAGCAAACGTAGAGACAAACAGAATTTGAAAATTGGGTATCTGAAAAACAGTTTCAGAATGGGTTTCTCTCTCATTTTAACCACAGGAAAAAAAAAAAAGATATAATTGGTAATAAAATCTTATACTTACCACATTAATTTTATTCCTTGCTATAGCAAAGCTCACAACTGCTGAAGGAATACACTGGGAAAATTAAGAGAGAAGACTAGTGGGATATTCTGCACAAATAATTTTATATATATTTGTATACATGTATTTTATTTGGTCTGAATTTATATTTCAGTTAACTGAGACAAACAGAAGATCAGAAACTCTGAGGAAAGTCTGTCACTCTTGTCTGAGCTCATTAATTACAATCAGTATCTGAGGATTACAAGAGGTTTAAATATGCCTTCCATATCCCTCAGTTTCGACTAGCTACCCAGCACAATGTGATGAGTAAAGGAAAGAAAGAAAGTCTTTCATGAGGCATTTCATGCCTTTGTTAGTTTAAATTAACTCTGGAAGGCCTGAGATCCTTGAGCAGGAAAAGAAAAACACTGCTACTCCCAAACTGGGCCTCCACATTCTTTTAAACAGACAAAGTCATGGTTGTGTAAGCTAAAATTTGGCCAGTCTCAACACAGTTCTGAAGAACTTTGTAAAACCTGATCTGTTGAGCCAAATTACACTTTAAGAATTGTGCCTGAGATCTCCACCATGTTCATGAGGAACTGTGTTTCTATACTTAAGGGCAGAGCTAAATGGAAAAATCATGCATAAGTGAAAAGTTTCACAAAGTAATTTCTCTACCCCTTAGCTGTTCCCCACCACAATAGATATGGTACCATTACAGATCCAACACTATTTTACACAAATACATAATGCTACAACATACTAATAAGCAAAATAAAAATATATTCAACTAAAATTATTTAAAATGTTTCCATGTTAAATAATGAATCATGTAACAAATGCTGCATTTCTTTACTAATTATCTTTTCACACATATGAACACTGATGGCTTAACAATGGAACCACTATAACTAGATTAATATCTACATTTAAAATGCTTGACAGCACTTCCTTAACACCTAAATGACCTGTATTTAACATAATTAAAACATCGTTTTATGTCCTGGATGCCCCAGAGTCTCTAGAACACTACATGACTATGTTTGGGCAACTGAAGCCTACTACTAGTCAAGATGGTTAAAAAAGTCTAGAGTGCAATTCAGCTCATGCTAAACTAGACACTTAGCGGTCAGTTGGCTATACAGCTCTCTAGGCTCTTCCAGCTATGTTGACTCCATTATCTGGAGTAGGAGCTGTAACACCTTGCTCACATACAGACACCCAAATGTACACATCTTTACCCACAGCAAGCCATTCAAACCCAACGTGATAACCTCTGCATCTACCAGATCTTTGGAAATTCTCAATAAATACAAAGTTCAAAGAGACAAGATTTGGGGCAGAAAAAGAGACATCTCAGTAACTAACATTCATGTTGCAGAGAATAACACACCAGTGAAAATAGTAACTTCAAAAACTGCTTCGACTTTATTCTAACACCTCTAGCAGAAACATAAGCAGAAACATAAGAGACAACTCATTCACAGAGCAACTCCTGTGACTTGTTTGTTTAAAGTAGAGCATTAGTCTTGCACCCAACTTAAAATAAATCTGCAAGTCAAGTTGCGAAAATAACAAAAACAGAACAGAATCCTGCCGTGAACAAAGCAAGTACGTCAGACTCATCTTATGCACATACATCTAAAGTATAGATTAAGCATATATATAATACAGTAAAAAAAAAAAAAGAGTCCCTAACAATATAGTAAAAAATACTGGACTTTGGAAAATGTCAGACATCTTTAATGCATATTTTACTAATAAAATAATAATATTCAAGAGAACTTTAGTCTGCTTCAGTACTTGGATATTATGGCAAAATAAACTGAAAAAGTAATACTTTGAAATACAATCTGAAATACATTCTGATAGCATTTAGCCAGGAAATTCCCCAAATACATAACAATGAAAATTTTCTTAAAATCAAGCACAGAAAAACTGTTCATGCAGATAACTACTGCATGCCAGTGGTGAGCTGGTTAACAAAAATGGCAGCACAAACCTTGTCTTTATGACAACCGTTATTCCCTTAACCATGGGATGAAAACCCATTTAATGAACTGTTAAATAGAATTAGATCTTCCATGAAGAAAGTTAGTAGTAGAAAGACAGACAGAATAAAAAGACAATAAACCCACAAAAAATATTTACTGTTGATTTTGCTGTCAAACAGCCACAGCAAATAATTAAGAATGCTTACTGAACCTGCTGCACAACGTAAATAATCCATTTCAGATGGAAAAATATTTCCTAGATATAGTGAAAATCCAGAAGTAATAAGGAGGCAAGTCTGCAAAGCAACAAATAAGATAAATTAACATGAATAAAACTATTTTTAAAAAAGCAACTAGTCAGATAGAAATCAGTAATTCCTTTCAAATTAAGCTACTGATGAAGATTTAATAATGCAGTCTTTGTGTGAATAATTTTGAAGAAAAATATCAAAACATGCTGAGTTCTGAAGAAGATGTTTTGCTGGTTACCAAGACTTAATACTGAACAATATAATCATGTTTGAATCAAGCATTGTGCCCTGACTTGGCAAATACCTAATAAAACGCTCAAAAGGTAATTGCAGTGTTTAGTGGTAAAAATCCTTCAGGAACGTCAACCAAGCCTCTACTTTGCATTCTCTGCTTGGCTCCACCAACATTCATCATACATATGGGCAGCTGGGCAATTACCAACTGGCACACAGTAACAAAAATAATATTAGGATACACTGATGAAGATTTTTCCACCTATATTCCGGCCTCCCTCAAAACTCTCTTCCTGCTTTGGTCCAGTGACACACCCATAAATGTTCAACTCCTCCTGTTCCCTTGCTAACTATTCCGTTGATTTCATAATTATCAGAGTTATACTCTCAGCAATAAATGATTGTACTAACATTTTTTCTTTTTGCTTGTCGTTCCTCTGAGTAGGCATTTCTTTGAAGGGGCTGGGGAACACGAGAGACAGAACGGCCCTTCTGTTTTATTTGGGCATTTTTTTCATGTTACAAAATTATGGGGGTCTTTAAAAAGTCCTTGTCAAAAAATGACAGAAAATAAGGATAGCATATGTGTGTGTATAAGCACACAGACAGAGAATTCTGGCAGACTGGAAGAACAGTATTTATAGAACACAACTTGAAATTGTGCTTGAAGCATATTGAATTGTTCCCACACAAGAACAGCCCATACTAACAGCCACTTTGATGTCACTCTATGGTTTGCAACTGCTTCCTGAGGTAGACGGTTCTGTTCACTATGACTTCTGTTGCTCAGCATACAGACTTTCCTTTCTGGACACTGTCTTTCAGAAGCGTTGAGAGAGATTAACCATTGTAATACTTGGGAGAAAAATCTAATTGGAATTTATTGGATTAGTTTATTAATAAAATTGCATTTTCATTTATCCATAAAATTCATCCTTCTTGTTAATATGACTTCAGCAAATGATCATTAAACATTAGTATCTCCAATCATTCACAACAACTCAGTAAAAAGGAAAAATCTAATTAAAGACAGTTGTCCTCTTTGACAATTAAGTTTGAGAAAATTTAATGCAAAGAAAGCCAGCTCTTCTTTTGCTCTCTCTTTATGTAACAGTACATCTGAAAGGAAATCCAAGTTTTGCAGTTTGTCAGAAAGGAAAAAATGTTCAGCTGTTTCCATGAAAATAAGGCAATACTTTTATTCACTGTGCAAAAACAAGTAATTACCGTATTAACAGTGAAACATTTTTACTTTTAATAAAAATCACTCTTCAAAACATACAAGCTGACAGAAAAAGAAAAGATCAAATTCTAATTGCTATAATGAACTTTAATTAACTTGGCACAGAACATGAAGAAGCATATGATGTACATGCAAAATCAGTGTCCTATGATTCTAGCAGTGACACAAAAATTCAAATCACTGTGACGTTCATGTAAGAAACGCAAGTATATACCTCACTACGTGAAGATTCTACCAAATAACTACATGACTATTGAACCCTGAAAGATGAATGTGGCAATTAAGTACCCTATATATTTTTAATGCCAAACTGTTATCATGGCAAGTGAAGTACTTTTAAAAGTTAAAAATATGTTAAAAGAATGCATATGATCAGGATACTTCACATCCTTTACCAAAAGGCACTGCTTATACATACATATGGATTGATATTTACCACTATCACACTTATTCTCTGTTTATGCTATATGATTAGTATTAAAGATAAAAATCAGCCTTCATATAGCATCTTTGATTAGTGCAGAATTATCCAAAGAATACCATTAGTCAATTAAGTGTTACATTCTAAATTTGCTAAATATGTTTCTTTCTGTAGAAATATTTATATTCAATACTACAGTGATGAAATTCTGAGTCCCCAGATGATGTGAAACAGAACAGATTACTGGGCACTGAGACCTCACCTACATTTTTAAATTTTGTATCATTTGAAGTACTTACTCCCATCAGCAAAGAAAAGATCCATGTTCTGTAACTAAAGCAAGGATGCAGCCTCTTTGATAGCTGAAGGTCACTGGATTTGATATCTGGTATATAATTTCCATTCTCTTGTTTTCCCCGCTCCAAAGTTGGCATCCTGTCATAGCTAAATTCTTCTCTGTAACCTTCTTCCCTGGTCATTACACTTCACAAAGGCAATTAAATAATAATAATGGAAATGCAAATGATGAAGAAAGTCCAAAAATATAATTTAGTTGCTTCACATACTCAGATCAGTGCTCAACTAGGTTTTTGTCTAGTTAAGATAAAATAAAAGCAGTATTTAGCAATGAGCTGTATTTACATTTCAAAATATGTAAGCATTCTAACAACTTACTTGCATACAGTAAGTAAATTACGTCCTATAGCCACAGTTCATAATAATACAGTATAAATACCAACAAAATGAAAGTTTGTGTATCTATGATACCTCAACAGACTTTTATTTCAAGATCTAAGAACCATTTTTGGAGGTGTTTAGTTTGAGGGTAACTCCATAACCAAAGTTTTTTTCCTTTTTTTTTTTTTTCCTTTTTTTTACTCTAGGACAGAAAAGATATTAAAATATGTTTAGATATTAACTTCCATTCAATTTTAGCACTTCTTATCAGGTATCCAAAATGACAGTCTTCACTATAAGTCCAATGAACTCATATACTCACAACAACTCAGCTACAGCAAACTGTTTCTAATTTACCCAGTATCAACCATTTCTTTTGTTCACTTAGCCCTTTTTTGTTCATCTCACTGCTTGCCAATCTGTTCAAATACCTTGAGGGATATCTTATATTAGAATTAAGTTACTGCACATTTTTCAACAGTTAAAAATCTTCATGCTTACCTTCAACTGAAAAGTTAACTGTCAGTTTAAAACAGTCTTGTGAACACAGCTGCCTGTACACTTTGTGATATTCTCACCGTTCAGTGAGTCATGCCGTCTTTGAAAAGTTCTCCCTTACACTTTGGCTTTCAACAACATCTATTCAGATATGGAACAAAAGCACAGCAAAAACTTCAGTTAAGCCAGGGAACAGGAAAATGCCTCCTGAATTTTAATTAACAGAACACACTAGAAAATGACTGTACTACATTCTCATAGGGCTGCTTCCAAATCAGACCAACAAATAAAAAAAGTTTCAAGTCTCTTTTTTATTTGAGTACTACCCCTTACTTGGCCTCTTAATAAAACCTTCCTCATAGTTTACCAGTTTTAGTTATTATAATAGCCAGTGATAACAATATTCAACAATCTAGTTCTTGTTTCAAAAGAGAAAAAGCTACTTACAATGCAGTATTCTCCTAGAATAAACTACAGATAAAAATTCAAGTATTCAAGTATCCCAACAAGTTGGGAGGTTAGAAAGTTGGTTAGAAATCTATCAAGAATATTATCTTCACTGTAGAATTCTTATCTTTTTCTACTAACCCTAGTTTTCCAGAGTGTTCAGATAAACCCTGCACACTTCAGTCATGCTGACATTCATACCTACAGAACACCATGATGACTAAACAATGTATTTTAAATCTAGCAGGCAGCAGTGACATGCAATAGCCAGCGTACATTAGATCCACTCCTCCTGCTTATTAGGCAATGAAGGGAAAAAAAAAAAAAGAATGTTTTTATCTTGAAGATGTTGGCACCTTGACAGCTACAGCAATGACAGGGTCTTTTGTCTAAACTTTAAACACTCTTGTAACCAAGACACAATTAAATCTTCAGTACTCTGAAGGGCATCACCTTTAAAGTATGCTAGAAAAACTTTAGAAGCACTACTTCTCAATCTGTATAGACTGTAGATTTTGCTCTTCTCATAATGTCAGCCAATACTGAAAGAATATTAAAATGTTACAGTTGTTTTAATAGACTGAAACATGGAAATTAATACAGAATATGCAGCACTAGACACAGCTGTAAACCGTGTTAAAAAGGGGGGAAAAAAGAGACTGTGTAGCCAAGCAAAACTGTCTTAAGTAATTAAGCCCTTCTGTTCCTCTGTTCACGGAAGAAACACTATGCAAGTATTTCCATTATCTGTAACTTTTCAAAGACTATGGTTTAATGGAAAATGGGTAATCCTTACTTCACATCTTTTTCAATGAATGCTAGGTACTGGTTTGCTCTAACACAAATTACCATAGATATAAAACAGGATCATATTTTATCCCTTTTGACCAATTTAGGGAGATCAACTTATTTTTTACACAAAATTGGTGAGATATTCAGGTATTTACTTGATCTAATCTCTTTGAATAAAAAGAATTTATAAAGTCCTGCACCACTGAACAGAGCAGGACTCAAACCCTAGAAAGTTTTGTTCACAGTTCCAAGTGTTTCAGCCAGTATTGTACCCGAAAGCTCCCTCTCTCAAGCGTGGCACCACCGTTTTCTCTGGTTATGATGAAATTCCTTCTGCCCCATTTCCTGTGCACTCCCCAGTATTTGCCATTTTCCTTTTTGCACAGAGGAACACCACAGAATTACTGTATCCTCTGCATTTGGCATCAGCATCAACAAAAAACAAACTTTACAGTTCAGTTTCTACTCTAAAAATTTTCTGGGACCCTTATTTTAGGTTCCCTTCATTTCACGTTCCCGATTCCACAAAAAGTCTTGGGTCCTTTTTGTGTATACACAACCACAAGGCAAGTTCTGGTAGCCAGAGCCCAAGTCACAGGCCAAGACCTTATAATGGTAGGTAAGGTACGAAGGTGCTGTACAAAGAGATTCCTCCTAATTCTAAAGAGTGCATAGGAAACCTACTCAAAGAGTGCAGGAAATATAACAATGCCAACAGAACACTACAGGCTTCTGAAAAGGATTTACAAATTAAGTATTTTTATTCTAAGTTAGGCCAAAAGATGTCAAGGGATGACAATCAAATCATGAGAGGCTATGAAGAACTACTTACTTCCACCACTGAAATGACCACTGAACAAGTTCAGACTGCCTGAAGCAGCTATAGCATACTAGGTCATTTGCCAGGGCTGTGTCATGCCAGCATCCCCCAGAGTAACCACAAAAGATAAAAAACAGATTGACAATTATAACTGATCTGCCAAGGGACAATATGATAAAAAGGTACATAAACTTGTCATAGTCCTACTTTTGTACCAGTTATTAATAAAAAAGCATTCTGTCCTGGACCAGTTTCCCTAGCACTGAACTATTTTAGCTCATTACCTGTATTCCTTGTTCAATATTTTCAGCTCTGTTAAAATCAGCTCTTTGAAGTATTTTGTTTCTCTGGAGCTGATTCCTCAATCCTTGTTTCCCAGCTCATGTCTTGGAGCATGTACTGGACCAAGAGCAAAATGTAGGCCAAATAGCTTCAAAGGGATGTCTTGCTTCCCTAGTATAATATAAACTTCTTCAGGTTTAGTCCTTCACATGAATCATCATCTGGAAAGTTTAAACACATTCAATCAGTATATATACTATCCATCATAAGCTATTAAAATACAAAATACTTCTAGTTTTATGGATTTCATAAACACATCATATTAGCATTTTAAAGGACATCCAGATTGCATACTGGTCTTTTCTGCCTAGGTCATTGTCTTGCAGTAAGATTCCTGACCAGCACAGCCTGGGAAGGCTGTTATAAACTACAGGATCTTCAGACAGGAATTTATGCATGTATAATTACTCCCCTCCTCCACAAAAAACAATTCCTTCACCTGTCACAGTTTTGCCAACCAACATTCCTCTACCTGCACTCCACAGGAATCTTAGTGAAAGAAAATGGTAGTTAAAATGCTTTAAATCAATGTATCTAAAAGTGGAGGCTGTCATTCCCTAAGCGCTTTTCTAAAAAGATCACTGACTACAGACACTCATACACATTTCTCCTCTCAGTAGCATCACCTCAGTTACTTCAGAGCAAGATACTGGAACCTGCGTGTAATTGCTGGCAACCAAAATGTCTTCCGGTCTGGGAACGGTATAGAACTCTATAAAAAGTGTTAAACAATCTGCAATGCACTCCTAGCCCTTCTTTGCCTAAATAATGCTGAGCTAACCATATGAGTAGAAAATAAAAGGTTGCCAGAGACAACTGCTAGTCTAGTCTCAGAATCTAATCACAGACTATGCTGCCTTTCTGCAACAAACAGCCATAAAGTAGTTTCCCATAGAAGTATACACTGCTCTGCCCAGCTTCCTGAAACCACCTCCTGTAACTCTTATGCTGCAGTTCCCATTGAAATTACTGGGATGCTGAGCTCATCAACTCAAAAACTATGCTTTGTGAAACACTATTTGATGAACAAAATTTAAAGGGGGTTTATACAAGATACCTAAAGTGCATTGCATGAAGAGAATTGGTAAAAATATCAACTATGGAAATGATAAGCAAGTCAGTGAAATTTTATTTCCTCTAGAGCCCCAGCAGCTCCTACGCTAATGATATTAAGACAAAAATACTATTTTTTCTGTTAACCAAGTATATAATGTTCTAGAGCTTATTCTATCATTTTGAAACTGGCTGCTACTGAGATTATAGCAGTTCAACAATATGCCATTTGCACGTGCATACTCTCCCATGTACTCCATTTTACATCGGACAGACTCCACATCAGACTTACTCCCAGCGCCACACAAGCACACTGAGAGCCCTCAGCCAGGTGAGATGGCAGCTTGCCTGTGGGTTTTGCCTTCTCAGGACTCAGAAAAACTCAGAAAATGTGTCATACAGTATCACTGCAATTCCACACAGCATCACCAGCAACAAACAGGCTGTGCACACCCCTCTGCTTTAAGCTTTTTGTGGTAACCACGCATGATACCATCTTTAATGTCTCCTCAACCCCTGCCGCCCTGAAATCCTACTGAAGGAGGTCCTCTCACCCTCCTTTCTGCCAACGCTCCCACCACTCGGCCCGACCAGGAGAGGGGTCCGTGCCTCCCCCTGCGCCGCCTGCGGCGAGGAGCCAGCGCGCCCGCCACAACACCCCGCCCCTCCCCGGCTCCGCAGACATCGTCCCCTTGGAGCGGGGGGCAAAGGCGCCTCAGAGGGCCGTCTCCTCACGGCGGAGCGGGCCGGCGGGAAAACGGCCCCCTCACGCCGGGGGGGGCGGGCAGGCGGCACCTCAGCTCGCGCGCGCCACCCCTGCGAGAAGGCGCGAGGTAGCCGAAGGCGAGGGGAGTGGGCTGCCACCGCTCGACGTCACGTGATGTCGCATGACTTCACGCTCGAGGCGCGCGGGCTGCAGCGCGGCTCCCCACAGCGCAGTGGCGAAGCCACTCGCCCCGCCCCGCCCTCCAGGCCGCGCGCCCCCAGCAGGAAAGGCCGCATCAGCCTGTTACACCTCCCCTCCGCCGCCCCATGGCACGCGGCGTGGGCTCTTTCACGTGACCAGGAGCGAGCAGCGTGATTGGCCGGCGGCGTCGTGGGGGCTTGAAGGGCGGCTATAGGAGCAGGCGCTGAGGGGGCGCCTGGCAGGGAGGTGTTTGTTGTGGGGTGTCGGGGATGCTCGGCCTCTTTTCTAAGGTGCTCTCCTACTTCTGGAGACGTGCAGGTAACGAGGAAGGAGAAGATGAGAGATGGACGGCCTCAGGTAGGAGTTCCTGGGCCTGTTGTGGGTTTGTGGTGCCAGATGCAGGCCCTGAGTGCAGCTTCAGAGCCTTGAGGGTGTTGGTGGTCTTGTCCCCGCGTGACTGGGGCTGAGTGAAGACCTGTTTCCTTAAGAAAGGAAATCAGGAAAAGGAGACAGCTTTTTGACTACAGAGCATGTGGGACCGTTCCTAGCAGTGCGTTTTTGCTATGTTTCCTGAGTAGGACAGGTTACTGTTGCTGCTTAAGAGTATGGAGTGAGGTGTAAGAGATGTGTTGTGGTGGTGGGTGATGATGCTTTGGGCTTTCCCTTGTACTACTGTCCTAATAAATAAACCTTATTTGCCTTTCTTGGGCTGTAGAATGGAGATGATAGTGTAGCTTTGATGTTTTGAGGCTCCAAGATGGTGAATATTTAAGATACTTCTAGTAGCATTAGTCAATGTAGCAAAAAGTGCTTTTTCATATTTATGAATACAGAAAGCAAAAAAGATTACTTACTGTATTAATAGTCTTAATTGTGAGTGTAGCTAATAATGTTAGAAATCTAAACTGGCATACTTCAGTCCATCTTTAAGTCTGATGTTGTAGTGCAGTGCTGTTGAGTGAAGGTTTGTGATATGTAAGTAGATACTACTTCTAATCCAAAAGACTTGAAGCTCCTAGGTCTCCAGAGTAACAGCACCACATCTCAGTTCAGAATTGTATTAACTATAATATCATACAAACAAATATGAAAAATTAATTTGTGTAACTTGTTTACTTTTCCTGCTTTTTCAGGAAAAATAGAAATCTTAAATGTGTTGGATTCCTCATGCAAACAATGCTGAGAACTTTCTTTTGCTATGGAAAATCTTGAGTGAAAATAGTTGTTGGCCCAGAGTTTTTGGGCAAAGCTGTTTAGCTTGCAGGTATTTTTTTATCTCAAGTTTTTCAAGGTATTTGAATATATATATATTATATATATATATATTCAGGTTCACGATCCTGCACTTGAAATGGGGTAATCCTGGCCTGGCTGAACAGAGAGCTTTGGCTGGAACTCAGGAAAAAAAAAGAGAGTTTATGACCTTTGGAAGAAGGGGCAGGCAACTCAGGAGGGCTACAAGGATGTTGTGAGGTTATTCAGGGAGAAAATTAGAAGGGCCAAAGCCCGACTAGAAATTAATCTTGCTACTACTGTAAAAGACAATAAAAAAGGTTTCGATAAATACATCAGCAACAAAAGGAGGGCTAAGGAGAATCTCCATCCTTTATTGGATGCAGGAGAAAACATAGTGACAAAGTATGAGGAAGAGGCCAAGGTACTTAATGCCTTCTTTGCCTCAGTCTTGAATAGTAAGACCAGTTGTTCTCAGGGTACCCAGCCTGCTGAGCAGGAAGACAGGGATGGGGAGCAGAATGAAGCCCCCATGATCCAAGGGAAAATGGTTAGCGACCTGCTCCACCACTTAGACACACACAAGTCTGTGGGACCAGATGGGATCCACCCAAGGGTACTGAGGGAGCTGGCGGAAGTGCTCTCCAAGCCACTTCCAATCATTTATCAGCAGTCCTGGCTAACCGGGGAGGTCCCAGTTGACTGGAGGCTAGCAAATGTGTCACCCATCTACAAGAAGGGCTGGAAGGAGGATCTGGGGAACTACAGGCCTGTCAGCCTGACCTTGATGCTGGGGAAGGTTATGGAGCAGATCATCTTGAGTGCCATCACACAGCACGTACAGGACAACCAGGTGATCAGGCCCAGTCAGCATGGGTTTATGGAAGGCAGGTCCTGCTTGACTAACCTGATCTCCTTCTGTGACAAGGTGACCTGCTTAGTGGATGAGGGAAAGGCTGTGGATGTTGTCTACCTAGACTTTAGTAAAGCCTTTGACATTGTTTCCCACAGCGTTCTCCTGGAGAAACCGGCTGCTCATGGCTTGGACAGGCACACTCTTTGCTGGGTAAAAAACTGGCTGGATGGCTGGGACCAAAGAGTTGTGATGAATGGAGTTAAATGCAGTTGGTGGCCGGTCACGAGCGGTGTTCCTCAGGGCTCAGTTTTGGGGCCAGTCTTGTTCAATATCTTTATCAATGATCTGGATGAGGGGATCGAGTGCCCCCTCAGTAAGTTTGCAGATGACACCAAGTTGGGCGGGAGTGTTGATCTGCTCGAGGGTAGGAAGGCTCTGCAGAGGGACCTGGACAGGCTGGATCGATGGGCCCAGGCCAACTGTATGAGGTTCAACAAGGCCAAGTGCCGGGTCCTGCACTTGGGCCACAACAACCCCATGCAACGCTACAGGCTTGGGGAAGAGTGGCTGGAAAGCTGCTCAGCAGAAAAGGAGCTGGGGGTGCTGGTCGACAGCCGGCTGAATATGAGCTGGCAGTGTGCCCAGGTGGCCAAGAAGGCCAATGGCATCCTGGCCTGTATCAGAAACAGTGTGGCCAGCAGGAGCAGGGAAGTGATCGTGCCCCTGTACTCGGCACTGGTGAGGCCACACAGGCTCGAATACTGTGTTCAGTTTTGGGCCCCTCACTACAAGAAGGACGTTGAGGTGCTGGAGTGTGTCCAGAGAAGGGCAACGAGGCTGGTGAGGGGTCTGGAGAACAAGTCTTATGCGGAGCGGCTGAGGGAACTGGGGTTGTTTAGCCTGGAGAAAAGGAGGCTGAGGGGAGACCTCATCGCTCTCTACAACTACCTGAAAGGAGGTTGTAGCGAGGTGGGTGTCGGTCTCTTCTCCCAAGTAACAAGTGATAGGACGAGGGGAAATGGCCTCAAGTTGCACCAGGGGAGGTTTAGATTGGACGTGAGGAAAAATTTCTTTACTGAAAGAGTGGTTAAACATTGGAAGAGGCTGCCCAGGGAAGTGGTTGAGTCCCCATCCCTGGAAGTATTTAAAAGACGAGTAGATGCGGCACTTAGGGACATGGTTTAGTGGGACTTGGCAGTGTTAGGTTCATGGTTGGACTTGATGATCTTAAAGGTCTTTTGCAATCTAAATGATTCTATGGTTATACATACAAATTAGGGGACAAGAGGCTGGAGAGCAGCCCTGTGGAAAGAGACCTGGGAGTTTGGGTTGGTGGCAAGTTGAATATAAGTCAACAGTGTGCCCAGCAGCAAAAAAGGGCAACCATGTTCTGGGGTGCATCAAGCACAGCACAGCGAGCCAGTTGAGGGATGTGATTGTCCCACTCTACACTGCACTGGTGCAGCCCCACCTCGAGTATTGTGTGCAGTTTTGGGTGCCTCAGTATAAGAAGGACATCAAACTATTAGAGTGTGTCCAGAGGAGGGCGACCAAGATGGTAAAGGTCTCGAGGGAGGAGCGGCTGAGGTCACTTGGCTTCTTCACCTTGGAGAAGAGAAGGCTGAGGGGTGACCTCATGGCAGTCTACTGAAGGGGGGCAGTGGAGGGGGAGGTGCTGATCTCCCCTCTCTGGTGACCAGCAATAGGACATGAGGAAATGGAATGAAGCTGTGTCAGGGGAAGTTCAGACTGGACATTAAGAAAAGGCTCTTCACTGAGTGGATGGTTGGTCACTGGAACAGGCTGCCCAGGGAAGTGGTCACCACACCAAGCCAAGGGTTCAAGGAGCATCTGGATGACGCTCTTAGTCATACGGTTTAGTCTTAGGCAGTCCTGGGAGGAGCAGGAAATTGGACTCGATCCTTATGGGTCTCTTCCAACTTGAGATACTCTAAGATTTTTTTTCATGCAGCTTAAAGAATGTTGTTCTTACGATGTAGTTTGTATTTAACTAGCTTTCTTAATTGGTTGAAACCATAACTTGCCATAAGACTTCAAGACTTAAATGTGAAATTAATTAGTTGGCAACTGTTGGTATTTTTAGTTGAACAAGAGAATGACTTTTTGATAGAAGGGATAGCACTTTTAGTAGCATTCATTACTTGTTTTATAGTTCTGTAAACAAGTGATTTGTTTTTATGTCAACACTTTTCCTCTGGATGCAGGTGATAAAGAATTAAAAACTGTACAAGGAGTAGTGACAAGATTTTGCCATGATTATGGGATGATAGATGACATAATAATCTTCACAAAGGATGCTGTTACAAAAAGTATGCTGCTGACTGTTGGACAGGAAGTTACTGCCACTGTTGAAGAGGATAAAACATCAGGTGGCTTGAAGGCCATCAGGGTAAGAGGTGAAGATAAATAGTAGTCGCACTTTCTCTGTAAAACCCTTGAGATTTTCTTTTGGAAGTTACTTTAGCTTTAGCCTCCCGAATTCTACAAAATAGGAGAAACTGCCAGTCCTTCACCTAGTGGGGATAAGTTGTTTTGGTTTTTTATTGTTGTTTTGGTTTTTTATTATTATTTTATTCTATCTCCTTTAAAATGTTGATCCTTTAATACTGATTCTCTGCATATAGGTCTAAATGTAGTGAATGTGAAGCTATTGGATGAGATAATTGCATCAGTATTTGTTTAATCATACCTAGTTCAATTCTCTGTATATTAATTTGAGCTTCAAAGTCAATTTTATGTTATTGTTATATGAATGGATAAGAAAATAAAAACGGGGCTGCAAATTTACTCTTTTTGCACAGAATTGAATAAGAACATAAATTTCAAAACTTCCTGTTGTAAAAAATCAGCAACTTAATGTCATGGAGAGTTATAAAAATGGAGATTTCGGTACCTTTCTTGCTTAACACTTCATTTGTGAACCTACTTCAAGCTTGATTATACATTGTCACAACTTTAAACGACTGTAATTTTTTTCATCATATAGGCTCAACTCTCAGGTGCCTGTGATAATCCAGCTGAGAAGCTGAATCAAGTGGCCCTTCTCCATTTAGATATTATGTAAATATGACTGGTGCTTCAAAGACTGACAGCAGTGCAGAAGCAGTTGATAACTGGGTGGTACAGAACCCATCTTCTTGGCTTGTATCTGCTTGGCTTGGCTGCATTATGCTTTAAGTACGGCACTAGACTAGTGTACTTCATCTAGTAAACTCACCCTGACCAAAAGTCTGAGCCAAAGCTTAAACTGCTTGTACAGAGCATATCACAGTGTAACTAGTTTAAAAGTTAACTTGAGTTTTCTAGTAAATGGATGTTTTATAATTAAGCATCTTATAGACAGCATGAGCTGATAAAGAATGTAATCAACAAACATAGTGGCTTCAGGGATCATGTTTCAGATAATAAGAAAGTAATGATTAGCCGAAGTATTCTAATGTGTCTAGTAATCTTATCAGTAAAGTCCTGATATGCAGGTTTAATAAGAGTGTAAATTACCAGATTGAAGAATTTGTCATAACTGTGTTAAATTAGCAAATGATACATAAATTGGAGAAAGGAGGTCAAAATCCTGCATTGATTAACATATAGTGTTTCTGATTCCTCATGCTTTTCTTTTATGCACCATCCTGATTTTGGTACTTCAGAGACATTTTGGTCAGTTGTCAGCAGTGTCCAGACATAACCAGCTGTCATATGGAAGTGAGTTTGTACTATTTTGACACATTCAGTAATTCTGTTGGTACCAAGTGGCATGTATTAGAGTGAATTACAGTTTGTAACTGAAACTGCTAGTATCTCTGTAGTAATGTACTGTACACTTCTCAGAATTAGTCTGTTGACCAATCCTGAAACTGTTCATACTAATGGTAAGTAGAGACATACCTTTAAAAATACTTTAATCTGTCATCATGGGATTACTCCTTATTTATATTTCTCTTCTGTTAGACATGGCTCTTCTCTTAATGATAAACTTGAGTACCTGAAGCTCCGCTGGATTTTTCTGTGCACTCTTTTGGAAGAGAGCTTCATGGCTTTTAAGTAAGGCCCTGAATATTAGCGGAGGCATTGACATGTCTATGGAAAGCAAGGTTGTATGGTGTACTCTCTTCCTCACTCCCTATCCCGCTCCAAATCTGAGGATTTGACCCATCTGTTTTAATTTTCCAGGTGTCTGAAGGTCAGGCTAACTCAATAAACTACTGAACACTTGGAAATTCAGGGGGTCATGTACATGTGCAGAGGCCTCTACAATGTATCTGTGATGTGCAGGACATGTAACTGCTGGAATGTCATTGCTGCATAAAACATCTAATTAAAATTGAGGAAAGGATGCATATTGTGGAGGGCATGTGTTATATGTACATAAAGCTCACGTACACATCTATGACTGGAAGTACAGTAAAAATTTTAACACTGCCTGTTGATGATACTTAGGTTTTGGAGAACTGCACTTAAGGCCAGTAGAGTCTCTTATAAAGAATGACCAGATACCATCATAGGCTGCTTTGTGAGTGAGCAGTTTAATACTACACAGTTCCATTCACTGTAATGGTCTTCCTTTGAGTATGACTATGTGGTTGAAGGAGAAGTGAAGGTTTGTCTTTGCTGTGAGAAAGGGTTGCCTCCTGTAAACATGTGTTAGTACAGGTATTAGTCTAGAAAGTTACTTTGTTTTATTATATTTCTCACCTTTTTTGCCTTGAATTTAAAAATCTCTCTAGGATTCAAAGCTCTAACTTTATCAGCCTCTATAGCTGTTAATCTTAGGGAAAGATCTTTATCTAATTAACCTATAAATAGGAAACAAATTCAAAGGTGCCAGATGCCTGCTGAAAGCCTTTTTTGTAATCATTATTTGTCAATGATAAATATGCTTTCCACCTGAACATGATAATAGTCTGAGATGTACGCCAGGCTTATGGGGAAGACAAGTTTTCGGGCTGAAATAAAGAATGGCATGTGATAAACTCCTCCCTAGAGGCTGGAGTTAAGCTTAAAATAAATGCAGACCTCTGAGAATTTTTTTTCCTCTAATGGTTGAATTGGCTGAAACTGCACTGTGTCTGATAAAATGAAGTTGACTAGAAATGTAACTTCTCAAGTAGGAGTAGACAGAAAATAAAAATACTGGAAGACTAACTTGATTTGCGTTTTACTCTGTGCAATGTTTGGGGGTTTAGATGCATTTTTATATATCCATGAAATCTGTAGACTACTGAGGAAATACAGTAGAGTTACTTGTACAGACTTTTTTCAAGCTCTGTTGCCAGTTTGGTAATAACTAATGATCTCATGAAAACTATTTCTGAGATGTTGGCAGTTAATAATCAACTGGATGTTTTTTTTTAATCTGGGTTTGTTAAGCATCTGTTTGTTAGTACTTTATTTCAGGAAGATTTAAAATGTTGCATGCTTCCATTTTTCTGTTTTGTCCTTCCTTTAACTCAAAATAGCAACAAGAACAAGTCCTGAAGGCTAAAGTAAGTAAGATCTTTCATATTAAAGATTAGAACTATATGAGAGCAACACTAAGTCATAAAATGAACTCCAGTTACATACAAAATTTTGAGGGTAGTTTTTCTTAGCAAATCTATTTAATTTTGAAACCAATGCAGCTTCATTGATTAAATAAAACTGAAGAAAGCATATTAGTGGGGAGAGAGTTTTATTGTATGATCTAAAATGAAACATAGAAGGAAAGTGAAAGAGAAGTCGTTTCTAAAATATTACCAGCTCTAGTACTATCAAAAACCTAGCGTCTTATAAGATAACCTTATGTCTCTTCTTTTTTTTTTTTTTAAGTGGAATGACTTTCTTACATGAAAACTAAATATTTTAAGTCCAGCAAACAATTTCAGTGCTGGTTGGTAAAATAGTACTCACAGTCAAAAAATAAATTAGTTTAAACGTTCTTTCTCCTTCCTTGTTTTCCTTCTGACTGACAGCTTTCACAGTACTGTTGAAATATTGTCATCACTCCAAAATACATAAACCTGGTAACTGAGAAACTATAGAAGGATCTCCAAAACAACTAGGATATTTTAGCAGTTGTGGGATGTTTTGCTGTATGTGCTAATAATGGCCTTTGCAAAAGTACTAGGGATAAACATAATGATTTATCTTGTTCCTGTTTGTGATGAGTGGTAAGTCCTGCAGGCGTCTCAGAAGAGCTTTTCTGGCAATGTAGTTTCTGACTGGGTGAGTAGCTTAAAGCCGAGCTTATGCCTAAAGCTGACTGGACTCTATAGAAAGTTAAAGTCCAAGGGCAGACTTGATTCAATAAGCACAGAGACAAAGCTCATTTCTTCAAAGTATACAGTAATCTGTGAGCTCTTGCAAATAAAAAGGAAAATGGTATAACTGCTCTTTTCAAAGACTGGGGGGGGGGAAGCATCAAAGTTACCGTTGAGCAAGAATAACCATGACTGTAATGGTCTTCCTATATGAGGAGTCCAGGGTTCCCACTTTTGGTCCCAAGATTTTGTCTGTTACTGATGTAAAATAGCTAATTTCAGAAGAACAGCACTAGTCTCCCTTCTCCAAAGGGTCTGTTCTAAGTACTTGGATAAAAAACTAAACTCATTGTGTACTCTGATAAATCTTGAATTACTTTCCACGTAGTGGCACAAACTTGAAATACCCTGAGAGTTTGCTCAGAACAGCCAACAAATTTCAATCGTAGTCTTTTTTTTGGGCAGAGGGAAGGTAGTAACTGTCTTTTTAATCCCCTAGGCAGAGGAAAAAATTTAGCTTCCTGACAAGCATAATCACTAAATATTATACAAAATTATGCTTGGGCACCAATACTATCTCCTTCCAAAAAACTGAGGTATTACCACTTAACTTTGTTTTTTAAGTGACCTAAAAGATACTCCTCTAATTTCAGAAATTAGTGCAAGCTCTACAGCCTGAGCACTGCCAACAGGCAGTTTTGGGGAGAATCTGGAAGGTGCAGTTTAAACTTCTGTG